>NC_135581.1:5222803-5525833 GCF_965152235.1 Eretmochelys imbricata | reverse complement strand
TTCACTCTAACCATTCTTAAATTTAATTTAATCTATTAGGTGCTGGGAGTCTTTCTATTGACTCTAATGGGACTTGGATCATGCCGTTAGAGTAATGACACTTTTATGCTGCTGAATGCACTTGAAACTTTGCAGCTCATACTGTTGAAAGGTGATATTGACACAAGAGACCCTCTGAGGCTGGTTTTGTTTTTTTGATCACCTCTGCTTTCTGTCCAGATCCACTTACCTACCAGATTTTGGAGTGATCTTACGCAAAGAAAATTGATGGATTCAACACTCTGCTATACACATACCTTCCCAGTCCCCGGCTGCTCTTTTCTTGTGGAGTTCTGCAACTAGATCCCCTGCTTTTCCTCAGTAATTTCCTCAATTAGCCACTTTGTTTTACAGACATTTACATTTAATGTGGAATTTGCTGTAAAAGTTTCATAAAGACCTCACAAAGGAAATCATTAGCTTACATCTACTTAAATTTATCTAGCAAAACCTTGCGGCTAATCCAAAGGGAGAGAGAGCAACCATAATATACCAGAAGCCTTTAACAAATAGGTTATTTTTCCTTGCCTATACAATGCACCATTATGTACTTTTTTTTTCTAATGAGAACAATGCAAGCAACAGTGATGGGAAACAGCAAAAACAAAAGAGGCATTTATAAGGAACTGATCTGCAGGCTGAAAAGCACTGAATAACGTTACACCTGATAACAGATACTTTCTCGGAGGACTTCAGCTAATTTATCACCACAATATTTACTTAAATAGGATACAGAATGGGATTCTAAACATACAAATTATGAGTGCTTTGGCTCAGATTGTTTTATTGAAAGCGTTTTCCTAAATACTAAGAAACATAGGCTTGAACTGGAGTCAAGTGTTTTACTGTTACACAAAATACTAAATTGAAATCATGTGAATTTCGTATAATGCGAGCTACAGAAGTTTCAGTGAATTCAAGATTATCCGCAGGGTGATCAACTCAAACCCGCTTTGAGGTGAGTAAAGGATGCAGTGGTCAGCCTTGACTTTGAAAATTATACCTTTGGTGTGTGTTACAAACTCCCATATCCTGCAAACAATTACCCATGTGCTTAATTTTAAGCACATGAGTAGTCCCACTGATTTCACTGAGACTTCTCACGTGAGTAATCAGATGCATAAACTTGTCACGATCAGAGCTTTTCCTAAAAAAGCAGAGGTGTTCTTTTAATGCTATTACAGATATTATCTTCTGTGTTTCACTGGAGTTGCCATCCTGGTGAAGGGCAAATAAATGTTAAATTTAGGGTAAATTAATAAATGTTTTTAATATGCATACATTTTCTCCAACAGCTCCTAGTGGATCCTTTGCTATTAACACAGTCAGTCCTACACATTTTATAATTAGGTAGTGCAATAAATAAATCAATCCAGTATGACATTTCTTCAAAAAATATAGGGCCCAATCTTGCGGTCTTTAATCATTGACTTCAATGGAAGTTTTGCTTGGGTGAGGACTGCAGGATCAGGCCCTGTACTGTCTCTGCTTTAATGAATTATAAGTAACTTTCATATTTTCCTTTTAAAATAACCTTTTACATATAAAGCCAAAGCATGTAGATCAGCTGATTGCAAAGTTATTTTTCTTTTTGCCCTTATGAAACAAATAACCAATACAAGCAATTCTGCTCCAAGTTTGAGAACTTGAATAAAGAGGAGAGAATTTTATGAACCTCAGCAAACAAAAAAAAACGATTATAATGATGCTAAGAGCAGCATTATTTAAGTAAACACCTTAATCAGATCTGTTTCCTTATATGTGGAAGACACCCCCACCCCCTGCCCTTATCTCCTAAAAAGGATGCATCACATGGACTTTTAATAACAACAACAGTATTAAACCCCTTCCCTAACAGAGAAAGGCCCTGATGCAAACACTTATGCATATTCTTGATTTTACTGCTATGAAGAGTTCCATTGATTTAAAAGCGACTACTCACAGTGGTAAGGATAAGCATTGAGCATACATATTTGCACGTGTGTAACTTTATTCAGGAGGCGTGTCTTTGACATCAGGGGAACTCCTCACATGAGTAAAATTAAGCCTGCCTGCCTTTGCAGGATTAGGACCATCATTCAGGCTCTGAAATGCAGTTGTTTGTAGAGACATAGAAGGGGGAGGAGATATTCTGCTGGGGTTCATAATCCAGTAATAGGAAGCAAATGTTTCAAACTAGGAAGTTAGGTAGTGGGGGGTTAGCAAGGGCTATGAGGGACAGTCCCAGGTGAACTACAGGTCATTATCAATCTGTTTCCCCCCCCAAGATTTTAAGAAGACCAGACTAGGAGAATCCTGCCTGGCTTCTCCACACTGCAGTGGGCCCTCTGGAATGCTAAGTGGGCAGAGCTGGATTCTTCACAGCTTAAGCCCCTGTGCTGCAGACATTTCAGCATGAACAGGGCTGACTATTCACAGCAGTAAAGTCATGTATTTCTAGGGGGGGGGCTTTTCAGCTAAATTTGGCCCAGCTGGGCTAACTTTGGATCTCGGTGCCAGCTGCCTCCTCCTTTCTGTGGATCCAGACTAATACAGACTAATAATATTTGGATCTTTATTTGGATCTATAATACACCCCTCTGATATTTGGATCTTTATTAGTTTAAAAAAAAAAAAACGAACCCCAGACAAACAACCCTCCTCGCTGATTTTAAGGAGGATTCCTGCTCAAAGGCTGAGGGCCCCCTCAGAGCCTTTACTATTTACCTGGCGTTACTACCATTACAGAAATCAACCAAGGGAAAGGCTCCCCCAGCTTGCAGGCTGGCTGGCCGCTTGCAGGGCCGGGCAGGGCAGGGGCTGTCGCAATCCTGCCCGGGCACAGCGAGGGGGGCCCCCCCTCTTTATCTGGGTCCTGGCAAAGCCCCGCCCCTGCGCTGGGGCGCATTCCCCAGCTCTCCCCCCGGGGTCTTCGCAGCGGGGCCCGCGTTGCAGCAGCCACGTGGCGCCGGCGGACCGTGCAGCCTGGGGCCGAGCCGGGCCGGGTCCCCTGCCCCGGAGAGGAGGGGAGCGGCCCCGGGCGCGGGACCCAATGAGCCGGGGAGGGGAGGCGGCACCCGGCGGCCGCACAGAGGCAGCTGGGCCACCGGCGCATGCTCCAGGCATGGCTGCGCCCGGGGAGACGCTGAGGAAGCGGAGGGGGGGGGAGGAAGTCCCCCGGGCCCCCCCCGAGGAGGGCGAGCGGCCCCCCCTTGCCCGGCCCCCGCTGCGCCCGGGCACCTTCTGGCTGAGCAGGATCGTGCTCCTGCGCTGCATGGCGCTGCTCTACTGTGAGTCTCTGCACCCCCCGCCCCGGCCAGGCGGGCTGCCCGCCGAAGCGGGAGCCCCGCTGGCCATGCGGGGTGACCCGCCCCGGAGCCCTGGCCACGTGGGTCCAGCCTGCCCCCTGCTGCTGGGGGCCCCCTGCTGCTGGGGGCGCCCTGGCCCAGCTGCAGGCCAGCCCGCCCTTCATCCCGGGCACTGCCCCTGCCCCTGGGCTCCCCTCTGCAGCGCCCTGCCAAGGTGGGGTGGGGTGGGGATTTCCACCCGCTGAGCCCTGGGAAAGTGGCGGTTTACAAACCCAGAGCACCAAGCCAGCGGGGGGGTGTGAGGGGACCCTTCTGTGTCTGTACAGCGCCCAGCGCAGCGGGGCCCTGGCTGGGGCTGCCAGGCAGGGAGGCGGCTTAAGAAGGTAAGCTCAGCTGTACTGGGTCCCACCAATAGTCCGTCTGCCCCCCTGCCAGCACCGGAGGCTTCACAGGGAATGAACGAACCGGGCAATTGATCGAGCGGGTCCAGCCCCTGTCATGCAGTCCCGGCTTCTGGCAGTCAGTCGCTTAGGGACACCCAGAGCATGGGGTTGTATCTCTGAGGGTCTTGACTAATGGTCATTGTTGGAGCTGTTCTCTGGGAACTTGTCTAATTCTTTTTTGAACCCAGTTATGCTTTTTGCCTTCACAACATCCCGTGGCAAGGAGTTCCACAAGTTGACTATGTGTAATGTGAAGTTTTAAACTGGACAGCCCTCGTTTTGGGTGGTTTGTCCCCCGTCCTGAGACAAAACTTGACATGTCATTTTGAAGAGTATGTTGCTCTGTCCTGGCTGGCGTGACCTGGCATGCACCAGACCAGCAAGAGTGGGGTGCTCTTCACAGTGGTGTCCCCTGTATGGTGTGACCTCGCATGCAACATGGGGTGGGGGCAGACCGGCGGTGATGAGCCTATGCAGTTCCCGGAGGTACCGAGATGTCTGGTATTCTGCAAGTGCGTGAGTGGCCACCCTTCTCCTAGGTCAAGGGTTCTCAAACTGGGGGTTGGGACCCCTCTGGGGGTCACAAGGTTATTGCTTGGGGGGTTCGCAAGCTATCAGTCTCAACCCCAAACCCCGCTTTGCCTCCAGCATTTATAATGGTGTCAAATATATAAACAAGTGTTTTTAATTTATAAGGGGGGGTCTTACTCAGAGGCTTGCTATGTGAAAGGGGTCACCAGTACAAAACTTTGAGAACCACTGTCCTAGGTGCTATGCGAATACAAATAATACAATAATAATAATAAAAATAATGGGGTATCCACACTGCAATTTCTTCTTGCCTGCTACTCCAGCCCCAGAGTTGGGAATGGGCTGTAATCTCACTCCACTTCCTACATCGGGGTTTGCAAGTTGCTGGATCAGTGTAGGGCAGAGGTGGGAGAACTGCAGCCAGTGGGCCACATCTGGCCCAAGGGACCGTCCTGCCTGGCCCTTGAGCTCCTGGCCGGGGAGGCTCGCCCCCGGCCCCACCCCTGCTGTCCCCCCTCCCCCGGAGCCTCAGCCCGCCATGCCCCTAGGGCTCAGAGAGGTGGGGCTGTGAGCTGCTGCCGGGCGGTGTGGCTGGCTCTGGTGGCCGGAGCTAGCCACAGCCCTGAGCAGCATGGTAAGGGGACGGGGAGCAGGGGGCTTGGATAATGGGCAGGAAGTCCCGGGGGGGCAGTCAGGGGACAGGGAACAGCAGGGGTTGGATAGGCGTGGGAGTCCCCGGGGGCCTATGAGGGGGTGGGGGTGTGGATAGGGGTTGGGGCAGTCGGGACAGGGAATAGGGGGTGGGAGGGTTGGGTGGGGGTGGGGTCTTCGGGGGCGATTAGAGGACAAGGAGCAGCGGGGGTTGGATGGGTCAGAGGTTCTGAGGGGGGCAGTCGGGGTGGGAGGGGGCAGGGGCCAGGCTGTTTGGGGAGGCACAGCCTTCCCTACCCAGCTCTCCATACAGTTTCGGAACCCCGATGTGGCTCTCGGGCCAAAAAGTTTGCCCACCCCTGGTGTAGGGGAATTAGACACCTTTTTATTTTTTGGGGGGTGAGGGTACACTAGAGTTAAAAAGAATAGCTTTTGAATATGACTTTAATAAGTAGTTTTGTACAATGACTAAATTTATCCACTTTGAATAAAGTGAGATAAACCAGCTCCTGTTCCACACTTAGAGTTTCCTCTATTTATTACACAATACAAGGCCCCTGTCGTCTATACCGCTGCAGTTTCCTCACTACATACCCTGTGGCCTGCCCCATTCTACCTCCAGGCTTCGTCTTCATTGCTCTGCGTGGAGCTGGCGCAAAGCCCAGCTCAGTGAGGTTACGTCTACACGACAAGCGCGACGGTGACCCAGCCGCAGCACGGCAGCTACACAGCTCTAGCGGAGACGCTTGCTGCAGTGACGTCCGGGCTTTTCCCGTCACCGTAGTAAATCCACCCCCCCGAAGAGGCAGGAAGTAGGTCAATGGAAGAACTTTGGTGCGGTGTCTATACTGGGGCTTAGGCTGGCTTAGCTACATCTCTCGGGAGTGTGAGGTTTTCACGCCGCTGGGCTATGTAGCTAGGTTGCCCTGTTTTAAATGTAGATCGGGTCTGTCAGTGCGGGAGAGAGTCCTTCCTATGCTTGCTCTGTGGTCTCCCATCCTCAGGGCAAGTCTACGCTTAAAACCTTGCATCGGCACAGCTGCCCCAGTGCAGCTGTGCCGCTATAGAACTTTAATGAAGTTGCTCTAAGCTGACGGGAGAGAGCTCTCTCATCAGCGTGGTTAATCCATCTCCTTGAGAGGCGATAGCTGTGTCACCAGGAGAAATTGTCTACATGGGGGCTTAGGTTGGTATAACTGTGTCACTCCGGGGTGTGGATTTTTCACACCTCTGAATGAGGTAGTTACAGCAGAACCTCAGAGTTACAAACTGACCAGTCAACCACACACCTCGTTTGGGACCGGAAGTGCACAGTCAGGCAGCAGCAGAGACCAAAAACCCCCCCAAATATGGAACTGTGTTAAACGTAAACTACTACTTAAAAAAAAAAAAAAAAAAAAAAAGGGAAAGCAGCATTTTTCTTCTGCATAGTAAAGTTTCAAAGCTGTATTAAGTCAACGTTCAGTTGTAAACTTCTGAAAGAACCACCGTAACGTTTAGTTCAGAGTTACAAACAGCCTCCCTTCCCGAGGCGTTCGTAACTCTGAGGTTCTGCTGTATTCCGATGTAGGTCTGTAGCGTAGACCAGTCCTCACTGTGTCATGGAAACTATGGCAGTTCGGCTGTGTTCCAAGGCTTCGAATTCCAGCCTGCCCTCACGTAAATGTTACCACGTATATCGAGTAAATACCCCACCAGGGCATGTCTTTCACCCTGCTCATGCTTTGTATATTTTTGCCAGGGCGTGCAGTATTCTTTGCTATACATGTCTTGTTCTGGGATTCTGAGGCATATCTGTGGCTTTTCCCCTTTTAGGAATACTCCAGATAAATTAACAAGAGGTGGAGATCTCTCTTTTGTGAGTCAGGGTGGTGTGAATGTTTACCTTTGTGAATGTCATTATTTTTTCTTGACTTACATTGATGGTTGCAGATACCAGTAAATGTTGGGTGTTTTTTTCCTTTGTTTTGTTTTTTTGTCGTGAAAATTCTGTCCTTTGGACAAATGGGTCAGTCCATGTCAGGTTTGCTTCTGATGGAAGTGGGACTTTGCATTGCAAAATGACATCCTTCCACCTGCTAAAACTTGCACAAGTTCTTATGGACATAGGTTAATCACAAAGAGCAGTGTTAGTCTGGTAAAAAATATAGATGAGGGCAGGAGAAAGAAAAACAAGACCCCAGTTCTGCAAACAGGCACATGCATAACTTTACTTGGGGGAGCAGTCCTGTTACCTTTAACTTGTTTACTTACGTGAGTAAAGTGAAGCACACGTTTAAGTGCTGCGGGATTGGGGCCTGAGAGGAGAAGTGTATTGCAGCCTTAACTACGCAGTCGTGACTGTTGCCTTTATAAGGGAGGCTGTGGTTCTTATATCAAAAGATTGATTTTATGGCAAAATCTCAGTGTAAGGCTGACTTCCATTTCTATTTGGTTGTGTGGGTGGCATATAGAAATCTTTATCTGGATTTTAGCAAAGCTTTTTATTGTTTGGGGGAAATCTCCCTCTCTCTCTTAAAATACATTTGAGATGTTTTACATAAGGTTAGTGTGTAACTTCTTTGTCCTATTGTTCTTGTGTGGTAGCATTCCACACAGTCTGGTTGATTTCAGGTTCCACTCCTGTGCTCCTCTCTTATTCAATTCTTTTAATAACAGCCTTCTATCCTAATGTCTGCTGCATACCCCTTCTCCCTCCCCGTCCCCTGCAGAACTCCTTCAAAAGCAGCATGTTTTGTTGCTCACCCAGGATTATAAAATAGTGAGAGCATCCCACTCACCCCAAGGACTGTATCCCCTGCTACTCAATAGACATAATGAATCTCACCATTCTCATCTAGGGTGGAGATAGAAACGCAGGGAAAGAGCAGCTTTGAACATTTCCTCATTGGGAGAGGGAAGTTGTGTCTCTTCGTCTCAGGGACCTGTCTGGCATTCAGATTTGATCAGGAGATTGGAGGTCCTCGAGAACCAACAGCTGTAGAGAGTCCTCTTGACGATAAGCCTGCGGTGTCAGCAAAATTCCAAGGAGAGCGGGTTCACATCATGAGGCCTGTACACATCTGTTGTGGTTGGACGCATCTGGTAATCTTTACCCTGCCCCAGAGATGATGTGAACTAGGGAAATTCTTCTTATCACCAAGACATGTAGAATTTGCTTCCGCATCTGGACAATAAGAGCCAGCGGTCCCCAAGGACATCAGTGTCACTAAGAACAGCAGTGCTAGAAGTTACCTTTTCTTTATAATGAAAATGGTGAATGGAATAACCAGTTAGAGCATGACGTGGACTCTTTCTGTTCTGGTCTCAGCAAATAGCATTGACAGCAATGTTCAGTGACCGTAAGTGCTGTGCAAAATATTTGCAGTGAAACCCACATGCATAACACACTTTGTTGCAAATTCTAAATTTGACCCTGATCTCTCCACAAGATCAGTAAGGTTTGCAGACCAGCAGCCTGCTTAGTGTGGTTCTTTTGTGTTTTTTTGCATCAAAACCATGCAGAAGTTGCAGTTTGGTGTGATTTTTTTGACACCTGCTTTATTTCTGGTTTCTCTTGAATTGGCACTGAAAGCCAGGGGTCTGAATCTCCACCCGTTGAAATGTTGATCTCTAACCTGTGGAAATACAGACTGCTGAGTTTCTCACAGCTCAATTTGCTGTTTCATATGCAAAGCTGATTAATGTTCTTGTCTTGTTATGAAGGCTGTTGCTTTCTAGACATTAATATGGAGCTACAAATACACAGTAAATTTTGTGTGATTGTTTATATTAAGGTTGGCCTGGAGACTTCAACCGAAATATGGGCTTCATTATGCTAGGCAGCGGACAGACCTAGTGAAATCAGCCCTTGCACCAGGCAAAGGCCCAGATGCATGGTGCAGTACATGGGCAGGCTGCTCTCGTTGCTCAAAGCCCCATTCAGTTTGCATGAGCGTAGCAAGCTGCACATGTGCTATGCCAGTGGTTCTCAACACAATGCAGGATCAGAACCTTAATAGACAAGACAGACAAAGGATGAGAGGGGAAACAGACGGAGAAGGGATGTTTCGTTCTCAGGTTTTAGTGTTGTGCTTTTAAGCGGACGCTCTCAGTTTAAAAACCATGCTTCTAAAACCCAAATACCCCCACACCTTACGTTACTAATAATACCAAGTTTTTGTAACGGAAAGAGGTTTTTTTTTAAAAAATCTTTTACTTCTTGGTTTTGGCGTAGCCTGGCTCCCGGTTTATTCTTAGTCTATCTTGTTTTGGTTCTTACACACTACCTCAGTGCTGAAGTTGAAGTTAAAAGGTTAAAAGGAAACTTCTGTTTGATTAGAATTAAAGAGGGTAATAGTGGAAAGTTTCACCCCCCCCCCCTTGGTCTTACATTTTGTAAAAACTTAATGTTGCCAAAACCTGAATTTTTGGGCTAAGTTTGGCGTGGGTTAAATTTTGACGCCAAGTGTCATTGGAAGCGTGTTTGTTGACTAATACCGCTGCACTGTATGCTGTGAGGACGCACTGCTGCTTATCGAATTTTGCAATGCAGGGCTGAAATTAATCAGCGTGACCTCAAAATAAAGAGATTGTGAGCCACAAAATCCCTAGGCCATGTTAGAACTCCGCTAGCTTTTCTGTCAAGGGAGGAGAGAGTGAAGTATCTTTGTAAGGGTGGGACACTTTCAAGTGAGACAGGGCTGCCTTTTGATCTCAGTTGGGATTCTGGGTTAACAACAGCGGGAAACAATTTTAAGCCTCTGGGTCAAGCAGATATTTAGACCTCGTTTCTGAAGATGGAACAACTTACTTTGACAGATTTCCCCCCCCCCCCCCCCCGCTCCCCTTCTGCGTACACTTAGTAAACTGTGACGGTTGCTTCAGACTTATTGAGGAAATGGCTGATGCCATTATGACAGACTGACATTCCTCAGTGGTGGGATGTTTTCCCCTTCTTCCATTTCACCCCTCCGATAACGGTTAACCATGCCGTTTTCATTTACGCCGGGTTTGAAGAATGCCTCTCGTGGGGGCTTGTATTAAAATGTGGTGGAAAATTGGTCATTCTCTGACAGTTATCAGCTCCTGCATTCCAGCGTGGCTGTAGCAAGCTAGAGGGGAGGCCTGGGGGTTTTGCTGGCGTGTGTGTGCGTGTTTGTGTGTGTGAAGGATCTTCCCCTGTTATGAAAGAGAACCATGGAACAAACACAGTTCTCAATGGCAGTGAAGTGAGGGGAAGGATCATGAACAGGGTTTCTCCTTGGAAGGGATCTCCCCTTTTTTATGTGGAAAGGGGGTTTTAGTCTCATCCCTTGCCACAGGGTCTAGGATCTGTGCTTGTGGAGTGAAGGCAGGGGATGTGAGATGGGTTCAATAACCTGTTCATTGTCTTCTCTGCTTCTCTTTTCTGCTCCCTTTCCCAGGTAACTGACAAGGGTGCTGTGGATAACCTTCCCATTCTTTCAAAGGGGGTTTCCAGGCGTGGTCATAAGCTGGGAAGTCCCTGGCCATGAGACTGCTTTGGCATAGTGCTGTTAGGGAAGCAGGTTGGTGAAAGGAAGGAGCAAAGGACCAGATGGCTCGAGAAGGAGGCACTGAGTCCCTGCAGCATGGATGGCCTGTTGCCTTCCATCAATCAAATGAGATCTGTGTGAGGTTGGGCATTTGACTGGTCCAGAAATAAATGGTCAATTGACTGATCAGATATTTTGAAATAATGTCAAAAATGGTCACATATGTGAAGCACTAATTGATCAGAACAATGACTCCCCTCCCAAAAAAGTAAGACTTTATGGTCTCCAGTAGGTTTAGCTTTAGATAGAAACTTATGCCAAATTACAACCCCCCTCCCCACCCCAAGTTATGTAACTGAGTGATTCATTTAGCTCAGAAGAATGTGACAAGCAATTAAACAAAGTTCTGAAAGATGGAGGAATGGTGCCACAATGCAATTAACAAGGTCGGCCATCGCCTATGTCAGGGCTTGCTTACGGGAATCTTTGACCGTAGTCAAACAATAAGCGGTCAAATAATGTCAGTTGACCGACTGGCTAATCCTAAATCTGGGATTTGGTGGCCAACACTCCTGCTGCTGCCATGATTGGAGCAGAATTCAGAAGGGAATGGGAAAGATGTAGAGAAACCACCCTGTGGTTTCCTCCCTGTACTGAGTACATACCAGTGGGATTTTCCTAATTGAATGCTAAGGATATTGGAAGATACAGGCATGTAGGGCTGGTTCAGTGCATCCCATGAATTCATGAGGGTAGCCACCACTCTATATTTGCAAAGTAGACAGTACTTAGTACTTTTAATTAGCTGGGTAATTCTTGCAACATCTCTCTGTAGGTTAGGTATTGAGGGCCTGGTTCTCCGCTCCATCGTTTTACCTTTGCCAAGTGAGAGTAAAAACACTGCCCATTCAGAATGAATTGTGTGGGGCAGAAGGGAATCTTATTTGGGGATCTGAGAGGAGGAATTTAAGTGCCTTGTCCAAGCAAATCGAAACAGCAAATCTGTGGCAGACTCAAGATTACGACTCCAGAGTTTAGTGGCTTCTAGCTGCATGCTCAATCTATTAGAGACCACACTGTGTCTCCGTTAATTGTCTTTTTATACAGTCCTATAGCATCTGGATGCTATAATAGTAATTAAAACAAGTAGAAGAGTTGTCTAAGACATATGCTCATTTAAATGATACTTAAATAAAAGCTTGTATAGCATCTTTCATGAAAACCAGATTCCAAAATGATTTATTGAGATGCAGTACAGGTACAAAGTTAAATATAAGAAATAATAGCAGGACGCAAAGGCAATGCGGAATAAGTTTGATAGCTAATTAGAGTCGGTTTTCCATTCTGATCTTTGTTCTTGGGTGTTCCTGTATCCTTGAAAACTATTACATTGATTCCCGTTTTAAAAAATAAGGAAACCCTCTTGAGGAGATTTTGTTGGAAGTTGCAGCAGCTATTACTAATTAAGGAAATAGATCAACAACATCCAGGGATTGAATGTTTATTTTTTGATCACTGGTTTTGAGCAAAGTCTATAGGTCCTAACATCATGTGTACAGCAGTGGTTCCCGTCCTCTCTCTTTCCTCCCCGATCATTTCTGATGTGTGAATGCCCATATGCATTTAAAAACCCATTTTGGGCACTTGGGGATTTCAAGGTTCTATTTAGAAACCCCCTTCTGCAATGTGACCCATACTCTGTAAAGTACTTTGAGATGAAAGGCATCATATAAATCTAATTCTCCTTCTCCGTAAATATTAAATAGTACTAATTTTTTCCCCGATAAGTAGGGACCTACTCAAAAATGGTTGAAGCTTATAACTTTATTCTTCCTAACCCTTAAATCTCAAAATCTAAAATCTTCTCAAGGGAGTGAGTGTTCGTTACAAAAGGACTCGGCTGCCTGAAGATTCCCCCCCTCCACCCCATGATCCTGTTACTTTGAAAGGCTTGCAGTTGTTTTCAGACCGTCTTGTCTGGATTACAATATATCCTTTGCATTTTTTTTCCAGTGTAAAATTTTAATTGACACACTTGGACTTTAGTTAACAACTCTATAAAACGAAGACCGTACATTAGCACTATATCCCTTCAGCAAGTTGGATGCCACCAGTTAAATTGTGGAAGGAGGAGCTCTGTAAGGAAGACAGAAGCATATTTGGCACTAAACACTGCACTTTCACTTCAGTAAAATAGCTTCATGAATAACAGGCATTGATAGCTCCAGGGGAATGATAACAAGATTGGAGTGAGAGAGAATTTGTCTCTCTAAGGTCAGCAGTTCAGCTAGATTTGGTTTGAACTAGAAAGGTATTTCAGAGATGTCCTTAAACTGGACGTTAATCTGTTATTTGATTTGCTCTAAAACAAATAACTGTACTTTGTTCAGAGACTTGTGGGCTATGAAGAGTGGCATATTTTCTTATTTGCCTTCATGTGATTTTGAACAAAGTAGTGAGAGAATCTTTTTTTCTTTTAAATAATCATTAGCTGTGCTATTAATGGCACATCTAATAAAATGAAGAATTTCAATACCAGATATACTTTTCGCCATGTTTATCCTCTGAATCTCAGCTTTGATGATGCTGTATTGGTTAGTTTCACTTTCCGGCTCTCCTCACTGCCAGCATAGGGCTGTGGTATTTGGGTTTCCAATCCTGCAGTGGAGTGTGTCAATTGAAAATAAGATGTTTTGCTCGATTCGTTAATAATATGTAAAAACTGCAACCACTTTTTTCTTTTTTTTTTTTTTCTGTAACAAAATCTAGATTTCAGGCCTAAACTAAGTTGCCAGCATCCACTCAACATGGTATCTTTTTTACAATGCTTTGTCAGGTCAAAGGTGAAGTTGATTTATGGCCCTAGGTATGTAAAATATAGTTTGCTTTTCGTGCAAAGATCTATGCTCTCGGTTCATTTCTTCTTGTGGTTTGGGCTTTAAGTAGAAGATAAGACTTTTTTTTTTTTTTTAATGGAGGGCGGGGGCGGAGTAGGAGTGGAAGGGGGGAAACGTGACCGGAAAGTTTTGGATTTCACATCTTTAAATCTTTACAGAGCATGAAGAATGGGATTCTCTCTTTCTTTTACCATGACAGGCTGCGGCTGGATTGGGAAATGGAGCCGAGGTGACAGGGCAAAATGCATAAGACCAAATAATTCCAGCTTGGTGATTCTCTGTACTGCCTGTCCCAGTTGTTTGTTGGTAGCATGTGATGGGATCAAAGAGGGAACGTATCCTGTCTTGGAGTTTTTTTGTGAATGGAAATGTATAGGAATGCACCTTCTGAGGTGAAAATAAGTAGTGAGCGTCGATTAACAGTTGACGACAATTTACATGCCTTACTTCCATAAAGACCAGCTTGCGTCGGGTAGGGGAGGCTGATCCCACCTGAGCTGTCAAGGGCTCTGACTACCGCTTGTGTGGGAGGAAGCACGGGTCTCTCTTCAATTAATTGTCAAGCTGTAACGGAGCCTCAGTAACAGCAACATGCTTCGAAGAGGAAATGTCACAAACTGGCCAGGTAAATTGATGCAGTTTAAGATACTCAAGTACAGGGAGCAGCAGGAGATGATAAAAGCGTCAGGGAGAAAGTGGCCTGAACAGTTAGAAGGAAACTGATTCTTTCCGGCAGACTAAGTAGCTGGAGTTGGAGTCTTTCAGAGATGACCTGGGTTTTTTGGGAGTTGATTTAAAGCAATCTTGAGTGTGCTGAGAAGCCACAGATGATAACACAGGTTCCGAGATGCCTGAAAGCTAAATTCCGGTTACCGTCAGCTGGATGTGGGAAGGAGAACTGCGGGAAAACTTGTCTGAATGTGAGAAAGAAGGTTAAGTGTATTGTAGATTCTTAGAAAATTGCTCCGTTCTTTGAGGTTTGTGTGTGGGTCTCTAGTCTGTAAGCTGATACCAGAAACTATGGAGCAACATGGTCCAGGGGATTTGAACACTGGACTGGGTGTAGTGACATTGACATCTGTTCCTGGCTCCGTCACTGGCCTACTGTGTGGCCTTGAGCATGTCCTTTCTGAGGGCTTGTCTACATGGGGCAGTAATGTGGACTACGGGGGTGTGATTTCTACAGCGTACTAGAGTGTTGCATGTTAATTGGTCCGTGTAGACCTGGCTGGTGTGCATTGAAGTTCCTTAGTGCTTTGTAACATGGTGATGTGAACTACTACAGCGCTACGTTAAAAGGGAGCTTTTAGTGCACGTTAGCCACGTCTACCTGGGCCAATTAATAGTGCAACACTTTAGTGCGCTGTGGAAGTTACACCCCTGTAGACCACATTACTGCCCCGTATAGACAACCTGAGCCTCTGTTTCTCCTCTCCCCTTTGTCTTGTCTATTCAGATTGTAAGCGTTTCAGAGCGTGGGTGTATTTGTTTGTACAGCGCCTAGCACAATGAGCAATCTAGGAGCTCCTGTAATATAAGTAAGTAGTAATGTCTGCAATGGAGTTTTTCGTTTGGGTATGACAAAAACAAAACCAACCTGCCCCCCCTGCAATCAGAGAAATGAACAGAGTTGGGATTCATGAGATTCTGGGTTCAAATCCCAGCTCTGCTACTGACTTGCTGAGCAGTCTTGGACAAGTCACTTAATCTCTCTCTTCAATGCTCTCCTCACCCCGCAAACCTCACACGTCCCCTGCCTCCAGTGATTACAAATGATTAAAATGGGGATTGTACATAACTACCTCACAGGGCTGTTCTGAAGTTTAGTTAATATTCTTACAGCACTTTGAATGTGGTATTATTGTTTATAATAAATGCAATCAACTTTCTAAGTGACGGTAACCTGAGTAAGGCGTTTAGTGATATTTTCTATATTTGAGCTACAAACTTTTTTTGAGAATGCTAAAGATTTTTTTAAAAGCATGGGTGTTTAAATGTACACACTGATAATAAACACTTGTGTTAATGGATTTGTACAAGAGTTTGGAATGAAATGATAGATTTATCTCATGTGTTTAACACAGGGAGCAATACACAACGTACATGGAGAATTTTCCTTTGTGTTTTTGCACAGATTTGCCGTGCTGTTTGGTGGCATAACAATTTACAGATTACAAAGCTAAGGGTTTGATTGTCGGAATGAATAATACATCCATCCACATCTACAAGTAAACAAGTGCAAACTCCAAAATAGAGTGAAGTGTCCTGGGGCCTAATTTCTGTTAAAGTCACTGGAAGTCAAAGTGGACTTTGAATCAATCCCTATGCCAACATGTTCCAACATGGACATTAGGCTGCTCATCATCCGCTCTGTCATTAGAATTCTGTATCATGTTACACACTGGGGCAAAAGTTTATCCATGTGGTATGGATGTGAAACTGCCAAGGGCATATTAATTCCATTCTTCTGTCACGTGTTTAAACTGCTCTTGAAGTCAAAATAAATGCTTGGAATTGAGATGAGCTGTCAGCTACTGCATTGCATGAAGTTTGCAAATGCAGTTGTCGAGTTTGACACTCCGTTCTCCCCAGCACATAAGGACTTGTCCGCATGGGCTCCTCGTAAAGGGTGAAATGCTCTTCCCTGCAGAAAGCCTGGCTTAATGGGCTTTGTCAAAGCATGCTCAGGGCAGGGTGGGCTTCTCCTGGTTAGGATGCATGGTCACCCTGCAGCTGCCTCTGTGACAACTGTACTGCTAGCTAGTGTGAGGGACAGAAATCTTGTGCATAGAGCACTGGACTGGCAGGTAGGAGAAGATGGGAAGTCTGTCTCCTGTTCTAGCACTGTGAGACCTTGGGCAAGTTTCTGTCTCTGGAGAATGGAGATGATGATGCTTGACATGAGCGTTGTGAGGCTTTACTCCTGAATGTTTGTAATGTGCTTTGAGATGCTCAGATAGAAGACACTAGAGAGGGGCAACGTATCCTTGCTATGCATGGGCAGTTCGGTTACTGGCCTGACCAAACTTTTGTGCCTTTGTTTGGCTCTAGGTTCCAGCCTTTTGCGCTCATGGCTGATAGAGCTGGAGAGCACTGCAAAGCAGTGCAGTCAGTCCTGTGGATGTGACGGGGGGAACATGTTGCAGTTGAGGAAGGCGGAAGGTCGAACAGTCACACTTCCGGCTGGCTGAAGATCAAAGATCAATGTTCTTGTGAACTTCGGTGTCTTTTATCTATATACACACACACATATGTATATATGTCTATATATACACATACACACATAATCGGATTATATAGCTGAAGTGTAGTCATATGTACCTGAGTATATTGACTGCCCTCTAGTGGTAGTTCTAATTATAATACTACTTAGTGCAGGAAATGAGTGTTGGAAGAACCCAGAAATGTTAACAGGAAGGTGAGCATAATTGTGTCTTGTGGGAAGAATAAAGTCTGGTGGATTGTAAGCAGCAAACTGCAAGGTCTGTGGCTTTCCATATACATCTCTACATAAATGTGTGCATGGATAGTATTGTACGCAGGTGAATAATATGGTATAATAGTGGTGACATAGGTCTTCATAGTTTGGAGGTATAATGGAGTGACATTTGGGAGGAAACATAAGGACTTACCTGGGTAAGATGAGTTTTTAACCACATTAGAAAATTTCCTAATGTGAGTTGATTACAAAATTGTTACGTTAAAAGTTCCAGAAATATAAACGCTTGTAAAAAAAAAAAAAAAAAAAAATCTTCCTTTTGTGAGAAGTCTTCCCCCCCACCCCCGCAAAAAAACTGTACAATTCTTAGATGTGCCGTTCATGCCAACTTATAATAGATATTTGCTGCTTTTAAACTTAAATACCCGGTACAATATTCTGCATATATAGTGTATACTTTTCTTCAATTGCCATAGTGTATATTTTTCCTAATTTGCCCTTTCCTTGTTTATCTTGCTTACAGTGCAGGAGTCTAATTTAGATTTTTTTTCGAAACTGATTAGCAGTTATGGGTTGGGTCAACAATTTGTGCAGCATTTAGAGGTAAATTTGATTAGCACTTTTTGAAAACTCGGCAGCAAATTGCAATGCTAATCAAGGTAAATCAAGCCATGTAGGGTTTTTTGAGGGCAGAGAATTTTTTTTTTAACCAAAGCAGAGATATTAAGTTGTCTGATGTTGGGGAGCATTATAATTCTGCTGGTTTCATGTACTGAATCTTTTAGTTTTACAGTTCTGAGAAGAGCTTTGGTTTAAAAAAACACAAAACCCACCAGCATAAGGAATACTTTATATATATATATATTTTTTTTACATTTTACTTAGCTTATTGTCGTCAGAAGACAACTCTTAAGCTTTATGGTCAGTGTGTCCTTTTCTATCTCTAATCTAATGAAATGCCCTGCTTGGCTTTGTCGGTTTTTGTGTAAAATAGGTCAGCGAGGTTTCTTTAAAAGAAAAAATCTGCTGGTTTCCTGATTGAAAACCCATTGAAGTCAATGGGAATCCTTCTGTTAATTTCCGGTAGGCCCTTAGTGCTCATTCAGGAGAGAGCAAGAAGATAAATTTGGGTGTAATGCCAGAGTAATGGTTTTAAAGGGATTATTAAACAAATGCCACTGGAGATCCTTGTGTGTGTGTTCGGGGGGAGATGGTGGTGCAGTATTTTGATCATTATTAATCTGAAGCATGTTTCTTTCCTTCTCAAATGAGTAGGGGAGTTAGTTCAGGTTTAAAATATAAACTGAGGACCAGATTTAGACCCTGAGTGTTTGAGTGCGGACAATGGTGCGTGTCAAGAGCCTGATCCTGCCAGTCATTCAGCACCTCTCAGGAGACTCTAAGAACCTTGCAGGACTGGGCCTTTTGACGCTATATATAGACTGGCTGCAGCACCCCACAACGGGATTATTCCTGCCATGGGATCTGTACGAGATGGGAGATGGGTCACATGCTGACCCCAACCTTCCTCCTGGTACACCCCTTTCATTCTCGATGTAGCAGTTGGGCCCTGATTTGTATAGTTAATCAAACCTCCAGGTCACAATGCTTCAAAGTTGCAGCAAAGCTTGGCTTCGCATACAGAATTTGCAGAGGGAGCCCATATCCACGGGAAAATAACAGTGAGCACAGTTCTATATACCTGCACCAGGATTTATGCATGCACTATGTTTAGATATGTTGCTGTCTGTGGACATCAAAATTGTTGTCCGCACCACAGCATCCCTCAGTTTCGGATGGATTTGAGCATGAGTGAGGAGGGGGGAAATAATCAGTGGTGTAGCATTTTCAATTTTGTAAGACTTGTTACTGTAAGTGACGTGGCCAGTAATCGGATAATGCTTGAAACAGGGAGTGAAATGTATGGAGCCTAATCAGGAAATATTGTCCCTCATCATTTCTCTGACAGAGGAGATGACTGCAGTTACAAACTGCAAGCTGGTAACTGGCAGAGATTCCTAAAATATGAGATAATTCCTAGAAACTGACCGACTTTCTCTGCAGTACATCAAATTCTAGGTCTATGATCTGTAATTAAATTGCTTATATACTGTTAAAAAAAGCATTTGGCTGTTCTTAGATTGTCCAGTTGAAGGATGTAGGTATTATAAGTAGGAGAGCTGTAGTGACATGTAAAAGTAGCAATTTATAGGACAAGAAAATATTAAGTCTTTACATTTTGAACATGCCAGTATGTGAGAGGATACAGGGATCCAACCCATAGCATAACTACACTCTTACGACTAAAATAGTTGCATTCTTGTGAGCATTAACTATCAAATGGCCAAATTAACTTGAAGCATCCTAGATACTGAATGTTATCTCATGAGCCATCACATTAATGTATCAGGGTATTTTTAAACATGGTTCTGTGAAAGAAAAATTCTAATATGTGGGAGTTTTATACAGATTTTTTTCCAAAGCTAGGCTATACCACTGCAAATAGAACCTCTTCTCTGTGTGCTGTGGGTTAATTATTGCCCAAAGCATTAGAAAACCGTTATTACAAATTAAAATAGGCACTCTCCATGCATGTTGTTAAATATTTACATTGTACAGTATTTTGAATGGTGCATTCAGATAATGAAAATATCTTGGGGGGAAAAGTAGGAGAGGAAGACGGTGCAGCTATCCCCATCCTGCTAAAATCAGAGGGGTGTTGTCCCTCCTCTACCTAGCTTGAGTAAGGGGGTTTCCCTACAGCTCCTCATATGCCTGGGCTATTGCAATGAGAGCTCCCTCCCCTTCCCCCCCCGCCCCAACGTTACGTTCTCCTTTAACCACTGTTTATATGGAGTGGTTTCCAATCCAGCCAAGGCCTCCAAGTGCCTTGCAAACATGAAAGCGTTAGCTTCACAACCGCATCATTAGGCAGGCTAATACCGAACGCAGACGAGGAAAGTCACACACTGAGTGTGTGGTGGAGCTGGGCCAAGAACCTAGGAGTCGTCTGCTAAGGGACCTGGTGACTTTTGCTAAGTCCTCTGCCTTGACCGCACTATGGTCCTTTCCTTTTTGTTGAAAATACTTTGTCCTGACATAGAAGTAAATGCCTCCAGAGGGCCATGAAATGCCATTCCTATGCTTGCGTTTCCTAGAGGACAGCAAAGACTATCACGGCTTCAGGATTCCCTGAATCCTCTTTACTCTCCAAGATACTGTAAGGAGGTATGGCCTATATGGTGTTCTTTTCACAATGTACCTTAAATCCCCATTTGAGACTCTCTTTCCCCATAGAAGAGCGTTCACTGGAATTGATACACAAGAGAGGTTTAATATGAAGTGGTCATATTGAAATGATGCATCAGAAATGATAGTGGGCCAGATTCTTATTAGGATCTGGCCGCTTTGCACCACCCAGACAGCACAAAAAGGATGAGTACTGGCTGTAGCTGGCCAGCTGAAAATTCCCCTGGCCTGGGAGAACTCTTGGAGGGTATCAAACTGGTGGAGCTGGCTCCTGCATCTGTCCATGCCCTGGGTAGATTGGTGCATGATCCTTTGAGGACCACATGTTGACAGTTAAAGCAGCCTCTAAGCTATACCTCTCAGACTGGTGTCAGCATAGACAGTCCCTCATCATCAGGCAGCTGTAACGAGCATCTTGCCACCCCTCCACTCTCTGGCACTGAGTGGAACTTGGCTGCAGGAGAGAATCTGCCTTGTTGTGACTATGATGTGTCCTCTTTGCTGACTTTTTGTTAGCAGCACTTGCCATCTTCCTCCTGAAAGCTGTGAACCACATTCTCTTTCCTGAGGGCAGGGGAGTGGATGGGTAACTGACTTAGCAGCCTTTGATCTGGGTGGCAAGTGCTAATGCTACTGTTGGTATTAGAGAGGGATCCAAAGATACTCAGAAGTTGGCAGGTCTGATCTCAGTTATCTCTGTTTACCATTTGAGGCACTGATGCCTAATGAACAGAACAATTGCCTGAGTTCTGCTCCTAACTCTGTGTGCGTGACCTTGGGCAAGTTGCTTAATCTTGCTGTTTCCATGTACTCACTGGTAACATCGGGATGCTGCATATCGCGTGTGTGTGTGGGTGGGTCTGGGTGGGATTGTGAGGTTTAGCTGATGTTGTGTAAAACATTTCATTTGAGACCGTTGGAAGAAAGACTCTATGCAAGTGCAAAACAATATCATTTGGTTCCTGGGTCTGAGTGTGTTGTTTCTATATTAGATTTAGCTCGGGGGGTGGCTGATGATTTCTTTAGTAATTTGTTGCTATTACTACTGACATTGCCAGCAACCAATGAAATATCCATCTTGGAGAAACTCGTATTTTCCCCAAAACAGACTGCATAAATTCCCTGTGCTAAGGGATACAGTGTTTATGGGATTCCCATGCCTTATTTATCAAATTGAATAGAAGTGGCTGTTTTGTATACTATTGGAGAGAAGGAGGTGTTAATGCATTCATACCCAATGCACAGATACACCTCCACCATGCTGGGCTTGAAAGATGTCCCTCTGTGATGGTTTTTAATGACATTTTCATTTTTGTTTTTTTTTCTCCTAGTTGTCGCTTTTTTGGTGGCGTACCATCAAAACAAGCAGCTGATAGGGGAGAAGGGACTGCTGCCATGCAAACTGTACTTGCAGAACGTCAAACGGTATTTCAAAGGGAAGATTAACCTGGATTCCTTGAACTATGCCCCAACCATCATCTGGTTCCTGGACTGGTCTGATATGGACAGAAACCTGGACTACCTTGCTGGCCTTGGCTTGGGAGTTTCGGCTTACGTGTTGGTCACTGGATGTGCAAACATGATCCTTATGGCCATTCTATGGATTCTCTACCTCTCGTTGGTTAACGTTGGACAGATTTGGTAGGTTGACAAACTTTCTCCTCTGATTTTGTCTTTGTAATTTCTCACCATGCATTGTACAGATAAGCTTTTGTGCTCCTGAAAGATGGAGACACGGTAAGTCATTACATAGGCACACTGAAGAAAGAATGTACCCTTCAGAAAGAAAAATACAGATTGGCTAACTTGTTATGGGCCTAATTCTGTTCTTGCCTGAATCTTACACTGGTGTAACACCATTAATTTTGACAGAGTGCCTCCTGATTTACATCATTGTGAGTAAGAACAGAATCAGGCCGATAACATAACTGTAGTACATGGTATCCCTGCAGTGGGGCATATTCTTTCCTTACACTAGCTAGGTAACTCATTAGCTTTTGGTTTGAGCAAGACTATTCTTTCATTTAAAGCTGGATCAGCACCAGCCCCGTCTCATGAATAGATTACAGCATGTTATCTTTGTGCCTGGTTAAAATAAAATTTAAAACGCTCAACGTTTTAAATATAAGGGGCAGGAGGAAAGGATGGTTGTCCATTGCCTGTGCTCTTTAACAGTTTCTGGAGGTGTAACTACCAAATTCAGTGACTTCTCTGGCCTGCATTGTACCCTTAATCTGCAGTGTAACTTTATGGGATGTAACAGGTTTCAGAGTAGCAGCCATGTTAGTTTGTATCTGCAAAAAGAAGAGGAGTACTCATGGCACCTTAGAGACTAACAAATTTATTTCAGCATAAGCTTTCGTGGGCTGCAGCCCACTTCATCAGATGCATGGAATGGAACATTAAGTAAGAATATATATATACATACAGAGAACATGAAAAGGTGGAAGTTGCCATACCAACTCTAAGAGGCTAATTAATTAAGATGAGCTATTGTCAGCAGGAGAAAAAAAAACTTTTATAGCCATAAAAATGTTGGCATAGTGTGGGGCCATGCGGGTACCCATAGCAATGCCGCTGACTTGAAGGCATACATTGTCCCCAAATATGAAATAGTTGTGGGTGAGGACAAAGTTGAGCCTCCAAGTTTGCCGTGACATTATTGGGGATACTGTTCCTGATAGCTTGTAGTCCATCGCTATGTGGAATGTTGGTGTAGAGGGCTTCTACATCCATAGTGGCCAGGATAAATGGACAGAAATCTGACATCAGGAATCATAACATTCAAAAACCAGTAGGAGAATACTTCAACCTCTCTGATCACTCAGTAACAGACTTAAAGGTGGCAATTTTGCAACAGAAAAGCTTCAAAAACAGTCTCCAAAGAGAAACTGCTGAGCTGGAATTAATTTGCGAACTAGATACCATTAACTTGGGCTTGATTAGAGACTGGGAGTGGCTGGGTCATTACACAAATTGAATCTATTTCCCCATGTTAAGTATCCTCGCAGCTTCTTGTCAACTGTCTGAAATGGGCCATCTTGATTATCACTACAAAAGTTTTTTTCTCCTGCTGATAATAGCTCATCTTAATTAATTAGCCTCTTAGAGTTGGTATGGCAACTTCCACCTTTTCATGTTCTCTGTGTGTGTGTATATGTCGTCTTACTTTATGTTCTATTCTATGCATCTGATGAAGTGGGCTGTAGCGCATGAAAGCTTATGCTCAAATAAATTTGTTGGTCTCTAAGGTGCCACAAGTACTCCTGTTTTTTATGGGATGTACTCATTAAAATAGTGCTGGATAAAATTACAGTGTTAGTAAAAGTTGAGAAAGCACAACAGATCTTGCCAGTCGCCCTGATAAAGCTAAAAACTGTAACTGGTAGTGACCATGGTATAGCCACAGGGTATGACACATCTACCCTAACAGTATTTTGACCCTGAGCAGTATTTTGTGTACATGCCTTTTTCTTTCTTCCTGTAGCTTGCTCCCAAAATGCGTGTGCCTGATTCCTTACCTGAGCCAATTTGTCCAGACCTGTCTGTGATTGCACAGCTCTTCTATTTAAAGAAAGTGAAAAAAATGGCAGATGTTAAACATCATCCCACTCAGCTTTAGCCCACTTGAGAACCCCTCCACCACTCTGTGTGCAGTAGGGAAATTTTAGTAATTAGGGGATCCCCCTAATGAGTTAAGTGTACTTCATTCAGCTCTGCAATTATGAGAAATCCAGAATAAGGCCACAGTGGCATGACAAGGGGTTTCAAGGGGTATCCTTCCATTGCTTCTACTCCTGAGCTAGTTTGAAAACCTCTCTGCTCATCTCTAGGCACCTGTACGTCCCTGCTGGCTGTTAGCTTTTTCAGAAGGACCTGAAATGCCACCTGGTCCCCATTCGTGGCAGCCATGGGAATGTATGTAATTGTATCCGCTAAAGCCAGATAGTGTATTTAACTCCCTTGTGACTCCTTTTGCTCATCTGTAAAAAGTGCATCATAATTACAGCGGCAGAGTTTGGGGGTTGGAAGCTGAGGCTGAGATTCCTCAAAGTCCTGGGGTGCTTGGCTTTGATTTGGCCTGTTAGGAGAGGAAGGGTCTAGAGAGAAGCTTGAGATCCAAATCCCAGTTTCCTGCGGATTGGATGGGTTTTCAGGTGTGGTGCTGGTCCCTCACTAAAGTTACTCCATCCCCACGAGGAGCGTCATGAGGCATACTTCATTAACGTCTGTGAGGCGGGCAGGAGCACTGGGCTAAGGCTCCATGTGAACGGCAGCCTCTTAACCTTGTATTGATTTATAAGAATGAACCTGTTCGGCTTGTTCCATCTCGTGCAGCTACCCAGTCATGCTTGCTCCTCAAGCCCCTTGCTCCGAGCCACTTCCACCACTAATAAGCGTGCTCAGAGGAGAGGTGTGACCTCTTCTTGGCAGGCGTTAGACGTGTAGCAGTCTCGCTGAGCAGCTAACTTTCTGCCAGAAATAAATCCTGCCACAATCTGTGTCAGTATAACTGCTGCTGAGGGGCTACCGTTGGGGTTTTCTAAGTCTTTAAAGGCAAGGGAGGGTGATGATGTGTGTGGGTGGGGGAGGCGGGGACTTTCCCCCCCAGTAATGGATGGAACCGCAACTGCTACCCAGCAGACCTTATCCAAATGTCCCTTCCTGAGTGGGTGTATGGCTCGGGAGTTCATGGCCAAGCTTTAGGTCCCTTTGTAACTCGGAAGACCGTGAATCATCTCATGGGAATGTGAGCCAAGCCCAAAGTTTGCATTCTGTGGATGCTGTGGTTTGAAGGAATTGCCTCCTGATTTTTGAGATAGGATTGTACTTCGCTTTGTTTTGCTAGTTCATTTGGAGCTTGTAAGTTACCCTGTCGTACACAGGTAATTTATGGCCTCTGGTAGCAGGTTCTGAGTTGAATGGGGGGTGGGAAGGAAAATAGGTGTTGCTCAGTTTCCTCTCAGCTTAGTTGTGGCATGAAATATATTAACCAGGAAATTGGGCTCAGGTTGTAGAGGGGTGTAGAAATCAAAGTGACCCAGTGCTACAGTTCATTCAACCATGGTTACATTTTTCATTAGGTCCTCTGCAATGGGTCACTGCGTGGCCAAGACCATATTATCATTGTGCATACACTGTGACATTCAGTTCCACTGGGAAGTAGATGCCGGGTGCCTGGGTGCTTACAATGCAAAAGATGCCCGGGGAGGGGGGAATGAATTGATTTTCCCTCACACCCCCCCCCCCCCCGACGTGAAGAATTCTTGGGATGCACTCGATAGACCTGTGCCTTCTGAAATTAAATGGATTTTGCCTTTGACCTCAGTGGGAGCAGGAGAAAGCCTTAAAATGGCAGGTAGCCGATTGTATTAGCTCTATTTACAAATAAATACATGTTCACTTTTTGTAGACGGTTGCAAAGTCACCGTTGCTTCTTGTGGCCCTTTGTGACTTGGGTGGGCCCTGCAGGGGCCCTGCCTTAGTTTTCCCGCTTGGGCTTGGCCCTTCAGCTAAGCCATTAACAAAGCCCACTCCTTCAGGGGGGGACAACTCCAAACCCAACTCTAAACACAGTCTGTGCCCCAGTCTCTCGTTGCTGAGGGGCCTCTTCCCTCCTCTGATTCAAGTCTTTTCTGCCCACCCTTTGGGCTCAGCTTTGCCCTTCGCCGGCTTCTTTTTGTCTCTCCCCTCAGCCTCTCCTGGGCTCCTTCAGATTGCTCTCTGCTCTCTCCTGAGCCACCCCACCCAGGCCTTCCTGACTGGAGTCTTCCACGGACCTTTGTCTGCCGTATGCTCTCACTCTGCTGCTGGGCTTCCTTCCTCTGATGCCAACCCTGCACAGTTGGGGTGGCGTGGGGCTAGTGGAACTGGGTTGGCTGTCCCTTAGTGGGGCAGGATTCTCTGTTTCACAGACAAATAGTTAAATTCAGGGATTAGTTTAGGGTGACTAGGTGTGTGAGAGGCACTGGCATCTTTTCATGTCTGAGGTGGCCTCCTGTCATGTATTGGGCAGAGTGCAGTGCAGTCCCAGGCAGGTCATGTTTGGTTATACGCATACAGTGTTCCTTGTTTCTGTGCCAGCATTACTTGTGTGCCGCAGAAATATGGTTTCTTAACCAGGTTTTTTTTAAACTAAATAATTCAGAAATAAACAACCATGAAACTGCGGTTATAGACAGTTATTTGAAATAGAGAGAGGAACCTCACAGCAAGTCCCTGCAGGGATAATTTTTGTGTGCCCCCCCCCCCTTGTTTTAGGTAATGCGTCCCACCCTTGCGGCTTGGGAGGTTGATGAGATGCTTTGGGGGTGAATCCAGAGATTCTGAGTAGGACCCTTCCATGATTCTTCTCACAAGATTTATGTTACCAGGCCCCCAATCGGAATTACGTGATAATTTCTCAAAGAAGCTTTTCTGGGTACCAAGAAACAGATTATTCCATAATTGCCCATTATGGTATTTCTAAAGCATCTGGTACTGACTGTTATCAGAGACAGGATACTGGGCTAAGACAGGCCAGAAGTCTGATCCGGTCTATCAACTCCTTTGAGATTGCTGATTGGGAAGCCATTTCAAGGGAGATATGGGATTTTAAAGAGAGATACAATTTGCTGCTTCTTTATGCCAGCAAGGGACAATTTATTCTTTTTATGTCCTTTTTAAAAAAAAATTTTAATTTTAAATGTGTCTATTTGTTTTGGGCTGTAGTCTTCAGATATCTGACGCTGTTGACTGAGGGTGACTCTTTCAACTGCCGTCCAGCTGGCTTGAGCTCTGTAGAGAGAGGAAGCTTCGGTAGAGTAACTGTCTCTTTGAAAAGCAGGAAGGCATCAGCTGCATGCACTAGGTATATTAGACTTCCACTTCTTTGAAATACAGTGGCTGGAGAATAGTGTTCTGTTCCAGGGGAACCCTGAACTTTGCTATGACAACACCATGGAGAAAGAGTTAAAGGCCTTTGCCTACTGTATAAAAAATTATCATAGTTTGGTAGAAATGGCTGATACCAAATGAGGAGGAGAGGGCCAGACTGGTGGTTCAGGAAGTTGGTAATAGCAATAGGAAATAGAGTCCATCCTTGTGGGGTGCACAGCTGTCCAATGCCGGTGATGGCCTTTGAAAATGGTGGGTGGCTTGTGTGATATGAATTGATGGGTCTCAATCCGG
This sequence comes from Eretmochelys imbricata, assembly GCF_965152235.1. NCBI lineage: Eukaryota > Metazoa > Chordata > Testudines > Cheloniidae > Eretmochelys > Eretmochelys imbricata. The sequence goes on along the minus strand of NC_135581.1, from coordinate 5,498,632 downwards.
TTCCTAGAGGATGGCCTATGTTGTCAGACAACGGGTGGACCTGTTGGCGGTCTAGGCAGAGACCGAGGAATGACTATGCTGTTGAGACTTGGCTTCCCTCTGGGCTCTACAGGTGGTCTATCTGGGATAGAGTTCAGGCCCATGGTGTGTGGGAGAAGCTTGTACTGTCAGTAGCTGGGCTGGGCTGTCCTGTGGATGCCCAGTGGGAGCAGAGTGCCAGGGCTCTGAATCTGGCATGTTATCGGCACTTCTTGAAATTAATCTCTGTCCAGGTTCACATGCAACATGTAAAATGTATATGAATTAAATGAGACTGTAGATGTCGGGTTTAAGACTTAATCTAATTTTTGGCTTCTATTACTTCCTGGAACTCTGCCACTATTCTAGTCTCAGCCTGAAGCTACTGACACTGCTGCTTACGTTTGATGCCTCTGCTCACTGTTGGGTAAGCTGGCTGTGATTGGATTCCCAGGTCAGGATAAGGATTACTTTAATGAAATTTGTGGGTTTTAAAAGCACACATTGACCTGGAACTAAATACTTAATTTTGTCAGCATGCTGCTGACGATACTTGTGGACCGTCTCTGATACAACACACTTTGGGTGTTTAGTTCCCAAATCTAGTATTCACAGAAACCAATGTGTTAATTTCAGTGGTCGTCAAATGTAGGACCAAGAATGCATCCTGGCTATATTTAAAAATGGATCCTGATATGGTACCTTTATAATTATAGTCACTTTGGTAACTTTGCACCTAGGTGATGTGTAGATGCTACTGTTACCCTGGAGTAATTCACTAGTATAACTGGGTGTGTTGGGACTGTTCATGGTAGGAACGTGGGTTGCTCTCGTATCCAACGCTCAAAGAGCCTGTGCTCTTAAAAGCACTTTTTTTGGTCTCTCTGTTTGTTTTTTCCTCCCGGCATGCTTTGCATTCATCCTTTGAAATGGAATGAGGCTGATCAGAATCTAAAAAACCACCAATGAAATGCAGGACAAAGTAGTTGACTTATGAGTTGGTTGGAGAGCCCCATGTTGAGTGTTAGTAGTATCCCTCATTGTCTTTAATGGTACAGCGTATCCCTGGTTTCAGGGGTATGCTGCACAGTTAGTTCTTGTTTGGAAAAAAATAAAAAGCTGTTAAACCAGCTAAAGAATCTGAAAAAGTAAGTGCGTGTGTGCGTGCATGGAAACCCCACAATGTTTTCGTTCTTTTCTTTGTGGCCTCCATGGGTCCCAGCTGTCTACATTCCATCAAATGAAGAATACTGCTGCCCATATTCATTATGTTGGTAAATAATGAGAAGGACTGGTCACTAATACAGAGCGATCTGGATCACTTGCTAAGCTGGGTGCAGGACTCTAAAAAAGACGTGTGTGTGTGTCACGGTGGGTATTCAACTGAACATTATTAATTCTAAGTACTATACTGTGTCCGCAAGAGCTAATGTGCTCTTTGCCGTATAAACACGGGAATGTCGAGTAGGGGTAGGGAGGTTGTATCACCTCTGTGTTTGGGCACTGGTGTTTACCAGCGGCGCTGGAATATTTATGTGTAGTTCTGGTGTCCATACTTCAAGAAGGATGTTGAAATATTGGAGAGAGGGTTCAGAAAATGATTAAAGGTTTGGAAACCATGCCGTGTAGTGAGAGACTCAAAGAGATCAATCTGTCTGTCAAAGAGAAGGTTGGGGTGTGACTTGATCACAGTCATAGAAATTTGATTAGATGGCTCCTCAGTTTATTAGACAAAGGTATAACAAGATCCAATGGCTAGAAGTTGAAGCTAGACAAATTCAGACTAGAAATAAGGGGCAAATTTCTAACAGTGAAGTATTTAACCATGGGAACATCTTACCAAGAATTGTAGTAGATTCTCCGTTACTGGACATTTTAAAATCAACACTGGACATTTTTGTAAAAGATCTGCTCTAGCTGGGCCATAGCTATTTGGCTTAAAGAAGGAACTAATTTAGGGAAGACCTATGGACTGTGCTGTGCAGGAGGTTGGACTAAGTGATCACAGTGGTGCCTTCTGGCCTTAAAATCTATGAATCTTGCACACTCTAGACCTATAGAGTCACAGATCTGATGCAGAGTCTGTGTATATTTGGAGTCTGGAGTTGGGGGAGTTGTTTAAATCCAGTTCACTCTTTGGCTGATTTCTGAGCCATGTGGAGAGGCTCACAGGACATTCATTTTCATCCTGCGTCAGGTGGGAGGATCCTGGATGTCCACTGAAGGATCAAGGTGATAAAAAGAAAGGGAAAACAAATGGGAGAACACAAAGGGCTTCATGTATAGAATTCTGATGAGTCCCCCCGAGTGAAAAGTGAGCCCTGATCATTTTGTTAGCCTCCCAGCCCTTAATGGGATACAGCCTAGAATTGTCAGTCCATCTGCCAGAAGATACAAGACTGATTAAAGTCCTGCATAGGTCAAGTGTTTTTTAATGAGACTTAAAAACCACAAAACGCTCATGACAAAAAAGCCTTTCTTCTTTTTCTGTTATGAAGGCCCTTCAAAGAATGGCAATTTTAACTGCAGTTAAATTACATGCCCCTGAGACATGCTTTTATGACCTGCATTATTACTGTCCTTGTAACTAGGCCCTAATGCTAAATCAAAAGCTGTTAATATTACGCCTAATCAGCTAATGATGACAAAACATTGGGTATCTGGGCCGAGGACTGAAGGAGTCACGTCCTCTTCACCTAAACCCTGGCTAAATATTACAGCATCTGCATCTACTTGGAAACCATCTGGCATAGTGGCTCCAAAGGGCATGTGAGTATGAATCAAATTGTATTTACTCTACTAACAACCTCAGGGGTTTGTACGGTAGTACAGTGCAGCTCAGTTTCACGCTCTCTTGTGGAAAAAGGTGTGCCTGGTCTTATGCTATCCCAAGTCTTTGTTAGCGGTCGCTCCATCAATATTTCCACAGGGGAGGAAGACACTGAAAAGAACGTTGTAGCTACGCAGTGTGGTAACATTTTGTTGATTGGCTTGGAGAACATACTCCCCGGAGTTCATGTAACTCCACTAAAATCTCAGTTTCTCAAGACCAAAAAAAAAAAAAAAGGAATAGAATTTGGAATGCCCTATAGCTGTTATGGCAAGTATCTTACTAACTGTATCCCAGTATTAGACAAAACACTTATCTTCTCTCTCTCTTAGCTATCATTTTAATTTTGTAAGCGACACAGGTAGAGGAGAGAGAGAGAGGGAGAGAGAGAAAGTGGTTTTGAGAAAAGATCTAAAAATATACGGCAAATAAATGAGGAAGCACAGAGCGATGGATAGGAGGCCAGTGCTAGATTAGTTTAAGGGCCTGTTTACATGGGTAAAAAGTATTCCAGAATAGCTCCCCATGTGGATGCTGTTTGGAATAAAAGTGATTTTATTCTAGAATGTTTGGAAACAAACTAATTATTGTGGAATAAAAGTGACTTTTATTCCAGACTAGCATGTGTACGCGGGGGGAGCTATTCTGGAACAGCAACTGAAAAGTCACTTATTCCACAATACCTATTCTGGTCAATATATCCACATAGATGAGCTTTAATGGAGGTAGCCGGGAAAGGGGCCATGAGAGACAAGATTTCATAAGGTGTGCTGCAGCAAGTTCAGGGAGGTTCTTAAAACAGCAAGGGCAAGTTTGAACTAGACCTTGGGGGGGAAAAATGGGGAACTAGTACTGATTATTATAGATTAATACTGGGGATGGAGGCGGCAGGGAGGAAGGTGCCATCTGTGTCATCTGGAAATCAGTGATGATTTTGTTTTCTTCCAGATCATTGATAAAAGTTTTAAATAGTGTAGAGCAGATATCTGTGGGACCCCTTTAGAAACACACCCGCTCAATGAGGATTCCCTGCTTACGGCTACATTTTGAGACTTATCATTTAGCCAGCTTTTAATCCATTTAATGTGTGCCATGTTGATTTCTGTGTCGTTTTAGTTTCTTAATCAAAATGTTGTGTGGTACCAAGCCAAATGCCTTATTACATCTATGTCTATTACATCATCACTATTGCCTGTATCAAGCAAACTTGTCACCTCATAAAACAAAATATCAAGTTAGACCAGGTCTGTTTTCCATAAAGCAATTTTGCCTGGGATCTGACATACCTATAGTACCCGGGTTATTCCATGTACCTGTTCGTGCTGAGAAATGCCTCTACATCTCTGCTTGGCAGTGCAGAGCAATAACCAGCAATGGGCCGCTTGATGAACCTTTCTTACACCTGTGGGATCTCCATAAATGAGGCTTTATAGTAATTGGGACACCACCCTTTTAACAGAAACTCTGACCAATCCAAACTGTTTCTGTGTAAATGACAGTGTTCCTGTTTGTACATACAGTATTCCATTTGTGAAGATTAATTACACTTTTTCCCTTTTACTATCTGGAGGGGATGAATTGCAGACACAGATTTTGTGCTAACGTTACCTTTTCATGTTTGTCTGCTATGGGATACAACATCTGAAGATTTTATTAAACAGGTGTGATACTCTGTCAAGTGTGCTCTTAATTAATACAACAGCTCCATTTATTTGCCTCAGAGCTTATTCTGAATAAAATAAAAATGTAAATGTAATAAGCAAGCCAATGTGCTATAGAGTTGAGAGTGAGATAAATCAAGATGAGACTTCAGCACTGTTTAGGATTATAAAATTGAATGATTAGATTATTTTATCTTGCCTCTTTGATCAGGTAGTGGGAACGAGACCTCCTTTGTATTGGAGATCAAAACCAAACATGAGCAAAATTAAAAGGATGTGCAGAAAAATGTAGCTTCTCTTCTCAGTCGTTGACTCCTGGGGAAAATGAAGTTTCCAGTTACAACTGTGGTCATACAGTCTTCGAACGTGAGGTCTGCAGCTGCATCATTAAACACAGTAGCACCATCTCTAAATTAATCCGGGTTTCTGCTGCACGCTCTGAGACAGGGATGGAGAGAATTAAAGGAAGGCTGAGGGAGGGGTTGAAAACTGTTCTTTTAAATGTGACTTCTTGATGGAGTCTGTTAGGAGAAGGAGACTGTGTGTTTGGTTGAAAACTGAAACAAAAAAAGGAATGCATTTTAGGTGAAAGCAGAGAAATGGCGTTGTACAAAGTGTGAAACAATACTGTGGATTTTTATATTTCCTTTCATTTGAGGATCTCAGAGTTCTGCAAGGCATAAAACATAGCCTCTTAACATTCCCTAAATATTATGCCCCTGTTTATTCGATCAATGGGAAGCCTGAGGCACTGAGGGCAAATCTTCATGGTGCCGCTCAGAAAGTTGGTAAATTAATTAAAGATGTGAAGTCAAAGTGCATTAATCCCCTGTGTGGATGCTCATTCAGAAGTGAAGTGGCCTTCGTTCACTGTTGCTTAACCCTTTCCTGCGTGTTCCCCATGTAGACAAGTCCTGAGAGTTCGTGAGCCATGCAGGAAATCAATGGTAGAAGTGGGAAAAGAATCCTCACACCTTGACTCTTAAAAAGAAAAGGAGTACTTGTGGCACCTTAGAGACTAACCAATTTATTTGAGCATGAGCTTTCGTGAGCTACAGCTCACTTCATCAGATACATACCGTGGAAGTTTCCACGGTATGTATCTGATGAAGTGAGCTGTAGCTCACGAAAGCTCATGCTCAAATAAATTGGTTAGTCTCTAAGGTGCCACAAGTACTCCTTTTCTTTTTGCGAATACAGACTAACACGGCTGTTACTCTGAAACCTTGACTCTTATGCACTGACCATCTTTTACATTCGGGAAGACACTTTCACTGCAGAGGTGGGAGGTGTGTGTTTGTCCAATGACTTGTTTTGAACTTGGACAAAACATTTCATCCACCTGTGCCTCAGTTTACCCTTTTGCCAAGTGGAGGTAAGAATGCTTACCTGTCTCACAGGAGCACTGGGCACCTTCATATTAGTAAAGCACTTTTGGGCCCTCATAAAAAAAATACTCAAGAATTGCAGATGATTAATACGGTGTGTAACTTTTGTATGTGCTTTTACAAAGTGTTCTTGCCGAGGGATTTTGCTGAATTTAAAGTTTAAATAAAAGCAACATGTTATTTTGACAACTGTATTTGAAATTATTTGAATCTTGTTAGGGGCCTTAAATTTTTTTAAGTAAGCTTTATTACAGCTTGGCTCTGTCTGTTTTTCTAGCTCTCAAAAGTATCCCAACAACAACAACAACAACAAAAGTTGAATCTTATTCTTTTATCTGCTCTTTGCTTTGGCAATGCACCTCAGGAATTTCTTTGTTATTAAGGATTGCTGCTTGACATCCCCCTTTCTCCTCTCCCCTAAAAAAAAAAAAAAAAAAAAAAAAAAGGATTATCTCTAGAAACTTAAACCGAAAGTTAAAGGATCTCAGGGGGTCATCCTTCCTGTAGAGGAAGCTGGTTTTGGCACTTCCTACTCATACAGAAAAGAGCGAGCATATCAGTTTCAAAGAATGTTGTGAGCAGTTGGTATGACATACTAATGAAACAAAGATTATTACCATGTGACGCTATTGCTTTGCAATACAATTGGGAGCTAATGATACTAATGAAAAACATGTTTGCATTTGAAAGATAAAAATGTAACGATGGCTGATGTCAGTCATGAATCATTTAATATTTTCCCCAAAATGTCAAGTTTTCCCCTCCCCACTCCTGTCATTTTGGTGTAATCAACCATCCTTTAAAAAGGGAGTGTTGCTTATTTATATGTTTGCACAGCACAGTGGGACTTCAATCCTGATAGGTGCTGGTGCCCTACGACGAAAAGATAATCCCATGGATGCCTTTGAATTTTAGATCTTTAAGTGTTGGGAATTTCTAAGTAAAGAGAATGCTTCCCCCCTCCCTTTGTTTTGTTTTGAGGCAGTAAGTAACATTTAATAGAATAAGAAGACTAGGCAATTAGCTGTTTGTAAATAATGTAAGTTGCGGTTTTCAAAAGTTCCTAAAGGGTTAGGAACCCAACTTCTATTAAAAGTCAATGGGATTTAGGCACCCAGCACCCTTCAGATCCTTCGAAAATCCCTGTTTATTCGATGATGGTGAAATGGTTTGAAAAAAACAGGTAGAAGTGACATTTATGAATGGGGCAAATTCGTCCATAGTGTGAGCTAGTCTGTGAAGTTGGACCAGATTTGCTCAGGACTGAAAGAGCTTTTGTTGGTAGGAGAAGAGTTCTCAAATGTCATGCTGTATGGTGAAAACTGTTGGTCGCAGGGATCAAAGAGAATTTCATTCCCCCCACCTCCTTTTTTATTTTATTCTTTGCAGTTATCAAGGAGCCTTGTTGCTTTTTCTTGGCCTTCTGTTAGATTTAAGTTTGCATTAGGTCTAGTTATTGGCTACTACCAGGCACAAGGTGCTAGAGTCAATACACCTATTATCAGGTCCATAACAAATTCAATTTGTCTATTTAAATACAAATATTTAAAAAAACATATGTGCCCGTGCCTCTCATGTTATTGTATGATACTCCAGGAAATTATAATAATTCTGCTAGGGCCATTGGTTTTAGAGGGATTAGTGTCCGTTTCAGAGGGCTGAAGCGTTAATACTGTATAAAAACATCAATGTTTGTGTGAACCTGCAATTTTTTAATCTAAAAATGTCTTAAATGAAATTCTTCTCTTCCTTTGATTTATGGTATTTGTTGGTAAAATAGATAGTTTAGGCTTCACTTAAATTAAAATTACCTACAGGTCACCAAATGAAATTAATAGGCAGCAGGTTTAAAACAAAGGGAAGTATTTCTTCACACAACGCACAGTCAACCTGTGGAACTCTTTGCCAGAGAGGTTGTGAAGGCCAAGACTATAACATGGTTCAAGAAAGAGCTAGATAAATTCACGGAGGATAGGTCCATCAATGGCTATTAGCCGGAATGGACAGGGCTGGTGTCCCTAGCCTCTGTTTGCCAGAAGCTGGGAATGGGCGACAGGGGTTGGATCACGTGGTGATGACCTGTTCTGTTCATTCCCTCTGGGGCACGTGGCATTGTCTGCTGTCAGAAGACAGGATACTGGGCTAAATGGACCTTTGGTCTGACCCAGTAGGGACGTTCTTATATCTTAAAGGTTGTGTTGGTGTAAGAGTAATCAAAAATCTGTTTAAAAAAATCACTGACTCATCAGTTAGTAAGTACTCTGGATATCTTCTGTTGCATAGCACTTATCTTTATACAAGGTACTATGTCAATATCTATGCTAGGAAACTCTGGCAGTTCCAAGGACTGTTTAGATACCTGGAATGCCTGTAAAAATACTTTGTGTCCATACATAAAAGCGCTCCAGACGTTCCAATTACTGGTGTGACTGCATCAGATACTGAGAACTGCAGCTGCATTGGTGCAGTTGGTCCTCCCAGTGCGACACCGTGATGCTCCTGACAGCAACGAGTACTGTATATGTTTACATGTAAGCTTCTCCAGTCACCTGTTTGAAAATTTGAGCTTATGGCCATTTTATCATTCTGTCTTAATCCTTAGCACTTCATACCTAAATGTCAAATCTCTTGGCTGCCTAATATTAAGAAGTGCTGTTGTCCCAGAATATTAGAGACAAGGTGGGTGAGGTAATATCTTTTATTGGACCAATGCAAGTTGTCTCTGTAATATTAAGAAAACACAGAGGAAGTTGGTGATGTGTATCAGTTGCTTAGCTTCGTAAAAAGCACAAGAAAATAACTTCCTGTAACTTGATGCACTGATCTCAAAGGCAGTGTTAGTGAAAAACACGATTTTTTTGCACCCCTTTTATTTTAAATTTAATCTGATGAAAAGAATGAATAGTTCATTAACAAAAGGGAGTGGTGATGGTAGGGGGTCACACATCAGGGAAGGAGTGGCTTTTATCATATAGATTTTTGTGGCATCTACAATGTTCTAAAATCTATCCACACATGGAAATACACACTGTCTCTCTCAGAGTGTGTTTACAGTCAAAGAAACTTATCAGAAGATTGCATGGTTAATGCGAAGGTTGTGTGGTCTTTAGTGTCTCTGGCAGAGCCCTGTGGTACTACCAGATGAATATTTTTAATTTTGTATTATGTGCCACATCTAATTTTCAGCTGTTGGTTTGGATATTGATTCCACAGCTGAACGACTTAAGAAAAGAATGAATAATGTTTTTAATGAATGCTTTTAAAAAGTTGTAACTTGCCAAATACCTTCATGCAGACAGTGCAGCCCAGCATATGTTCATCTTGCTTAACTAATCTAACTTTTTGGAGCTGCCTGATGGCTTGTGGTTGGAAAGAAGGTTAATGCTCTGATTGGTACAGATTAAAAGCAATCAGGGGTTAGGGAAGTGTCCAAGCCCTCTACAGAATCTTTGTATTCGCTAATTTCTTTAAGGGCCTGATTCTGGAAACTCTTACTGCTGAAAGTAAGCTCATTAGCTAACCTGGCACTACTCATAAGAGTAAATATTTGCAGGGTCAAGACATGTTGTTTGATGAGCGCTTCAGAAATATTTGAATAAATGGAAGTTCTCTCTCTGAGAATGAGTAGATTCAGGCCCCATGGGACGTGCCCCTGTAATCAATAGCAGAAGGCATATGGAAACATATAGTACTTTCAGAATAAGGAATTGGAGTCTTATAGAACTTTAATGTGGAAGAAACCAAAAGGGTCATATAGAAACTACCGTAAAATCTACAGAACGTGGTAGAAAATGATAGCCTTTCTGTAGGCTCGTATTTAGCAGGGAATTATATTCTGTCTGTAGGATTGTTAAAAACAAAACCATAAGAAGGTTGTTCTGTGAAATTCTATATGACTTTACATAAATTCTGGAGGTTCAAGGAAGACTTTATTTGAGAATAAAACAAGGAACTGACAGCCAGGCAGGCAGAATACGTCTGCCAAGCAGGGTGTCAACAGGTGGTATATGAAACTTTCCGACTACTATTTTCTATATGAAAGCTGAACTCCAATGTTTCTGTCATCTCTGTCTTCCCTGACCATGTGTCCGTGCATGTGCACAGATACGCCCAAAAATACTCTAATAGAACCGACCTTTTGTTCCAGGGCTTCAGCTTATTTAAACCGGCAACCTTTTTGTTTTTTTTCCACCAAATATCCGTTTTCACTTGCTGTGCACAATTTTTTACTTTGAGTTCTCTCTCTCTCAATAAGCACAGTGATTTCCATAAAAGTAGGGCAGCCTGATCCAGCTCCCATTGAAGTCAGTGGCAAGGCTCCTGTTGATTTCAGCAGGAGTCAGATCCAACCCAGAGTGGGGAAAAGTTTGCAATACTTCCTTTCATTCTCCCTCTTTGCTTCCTGCGCCGGTGTCACGTTTTCTGCTTTTGATTCATAGTCCAATTTAAGGAGCAGCTTCAAGCAGGATTCCACGGGCTGCCATTTCAGTGACTGGTTTTGGCACTGGAACTGTCTAACCAAAGCTGACTTCATTTGAATTTGGCTACTCCTGTAGCTGCCTAAGCCAGGTCCCATAACAACTTTTAGTTTTGGAAATGAGCATAGACAGAAGCCTTGGCTTGCACCAGCTTTCAGTTAGGTAATTCAATTTTTGGTTGACTTTTAACCAAGCCTTGTAGCCTGCTTTGCAAGGGGACAATCAAATGGTACATTGCCCCTTTCAGTGACTATGGGAACTGATAGTTGTTACACCGTGCAGAGAACTTTGTGAAAATGCCCTATCATTTAGCAATTTCATATAATTGATTAAATAGCCAGCACTGCTCCATTAGGTGGCATTTCTGAGTTTGCCAGAAGGCTTTGTGGAGTCCCTCTTCTTTCCAATCCCTTTTAACTCTCCCTTGTCAGTACCTTTTCCGCCACCATGAGAAAGAGAGGAACAAACTTTAATTTTCGAGCTCATTTTCTAAAATACAGGTCTTCATTTAAATGTGGATGTTGTGATTACAGAGCTCAGTATCCCAGCTTTTAGAGCTCTGTGACCACAATAAAATGAATCCAGAAACCAAGACAAGTGGTTTCACTTTATTACCATTCTAGCTTATTTCCTTCCCCCCCACGACCGCTGTGGAATACTAAGGCTTGGCAACAACTGAAACCAGCTCTCAAAGATGTTACTTACCCCATGCTTTTGACTTAATGATGTATCCTAAATTAATGAAGAACCAGAGTGTTTCCGTTGTATCGCTTTGATGGATTGTCGGCTGTTGTGGCTTCCAAATGTGTAACTTGAGGTTACTTTAATTATTACTTTTTTTTCCCCAATAATGTGTAAAGGCCCCACTACGGGATTGGGGCCCCATTGCGCTTGGTGTTGTACGTGCAAACGCAGTGAAAACAGAGTCCCTGCCTCAAAGAGCTGACAGTCTAAGTTTGAGAAGAGACAAACGGATTGATACAGTGCGGGGAGCTCAAGCTAATAGTGAGCTTATGATATACAGTATTCATCATACTGCAGTTCACTGATCCATTGGAATGGGTACTTCACCTTGCTTGTGGCCAGAACTGTCTGTCTGTTTGTCACTGCTAGTGGGGAACACTCTGTCCCCTGATGCAGCCTGCAGTTTTAGCTGCCTCCCTGGCGGCAGGTAGACCAGCCAGCCTTCCCTGCTGCCACGCTTTTCAGAAGGAAACTCCAGCCTTTATTTCAAAGCTCTGACAGAGGTTTCTGCTCCGTCAAATATCTGTCTAATTCCCAGATGGCTGCATTTGCCTTTTGGGGAGACTGTGCCCTCAGCTCTGCTTCCCCTGTGGAGGTATTTGCAGCCAGCTGCTGCTCCTGCTGTGGTCAGGGTGTGCTAGGCCAGCTTCCAGCAGAGGCAAAAAGAGAGGTCTGACAGAGTGGTTCACTGGGGAGCTTGGCAGTCTCTGTGGGCAGAGTTTAGTGCCCCTCCTCTTCTCCAGCCCAGTTTGCATGTGGTTTCCTCAGTCCCGCCCACTGGGCAGGAAAGCAGCCGGACGGGATGGAGAAACCGGCTCCACGGGCAAGCAGCTTGGGCTACGGATGGAGGGCCCTGGACACAGCATGGACGCCGTAAGCCCCAGGCCAGCTCCTTCTTTGAGATCCCCAGACGGGGCCCACGTCGGGGAAGGGAGACAAGGGCTCGCCACTGGAAATGTCTCTGGAGCAATCTCTGTACCTGCTATCACTTCACCTCTGAAACAGGATTATGGGGACAAACTGAACCTGTGCAGGAGGATTTGTTGTACGTCTGATCCGTTAAAATAGACCTCCCAATTGCTGCCCTCTCCAATCAGGCCCTTTTTTGACATTGGGAGATTTCTCTCCTGGAACCCTGTCCGGCCATTTTTTTAATTCAGACCCAACTGCACCCATTCTCAAAATTAAATTCAGGAAATATTCTTCCTTCTGTTAAGCATCAAAGTCGAGTCCTAAGGAGCAGAGAAGTCATGTTTCCTTTTATTGAGAAAGGTGGCCACAGGGCCATCAATACATAGATTCGCCGGATTCTTCATATTGGTGTTCCAGAAGTCTTCTGCCTGGCTTTGTGCCCAGGAGAAGGTGGAGGACATATAATATACCTGGTTTTGGATGACAATATTTCAGATTGCCTCGCTTTCTAATTAGATGGTAAGGGGTCTGATGCTAATAGCAGTGAATGGTAACTACTGAGTGGTACCACGTAGAAGCAGAGTACCTTTACAGAGTGGGGACAGGCAATGTTTGCTGCATAATCATTCATTTCCAATAAAATGCTTTGGGAACCTCAAACCCATTCCTGAAACTACACTTCCTTCTGTGAATATTAACCAGTGCTTCCATTACTGAAGGTCACCATCACTGGGAAGGTCTTAGGTTAGTCAAGTTTATATATTTAAACCAAATAAATAAATAAATAAATAAAAATTGAAAGTCTGAGCAATTTCCAATTAGCTATCCAAATAATTTGTTTTGTATGGAAAATGTTACATTTCCAAGTTCACTGAATTCTAGCAACAACATATGTATAAATAGTGGAATGTTTTCTTTTATGAATGTTTTCATCTGAAGCAAATTTAATTAAAAACATGTTCACTACCCTTTCATTTTTGCGTTCCGTGCATATTGCAGCACTGAAACGTAATCAGCACAATTTTAGCTCAAATATTTGCTTAAAAGTGAATTTTGATTGTATATTGAATTGTAAAAGTCACAATTTACCATTTTGCATTTAAATATGTAATTCATATTGTGTTGGCTAATGACATAATTCATCCAGTTAGGGAACAGAAATATAATGTGATTTATGTAATCCATACACCATGGACTGAAAATAGTATGTTGAGTTTGTGAAATTCCCAGTTCTGACAATCTGCAGACCCAAAATGATTCACTGTTGCAATTTGCAAAACCAAACCCACACTTTTACTTAACTCTCTCTCTCTGTAATCTGTTTTTATTAAATGTTTCTGCCAAATTCTAAGGGAGGCTATGGGGAGAGAAAGAACTATTTAAAAATTAGTCCTATTTACTGTGTGTTGGTAAGGAGGAGAAGTTTTCAAAAGCAAAAATGGCAGCTAAGCCCCTAACTCCTCTTCAGAGTCAATGGGTGTTAGGCACCTTCCTGTCATTTGTGCCTTGAAAATCTCCATAAGAGACCCTGCTGTGTTTATGTACTCATAGTGAGCCGTTCAGTTTGGTTTCCTTGGCATTTGTATCACGAGCTTCTTCAGAGAAATAAATTCACAAGTGTTTGCTTGTCATCACATGACAAGTTATGGAGCCGAGATTGATGTAATCAGCAACAGACACACGTCAGAAAACTTAATGTGGTTGAAAAGAATACAATTTTTTATTAATTCCTGATTGTGTGTTTTTTGGAATGGGCCTCAGGGGGTTCTTTACGTCTGCCAAGGAAAAAAGAATAATTCGTACAAGTTTATATTTAACTGCACCACAACTGTGGTGGAGAGCAGTGAAGTGGAGGTGCCCTTAATGACAGATACCTTTTATAAAGAGCCACTTTTATTAAGAATGTTAAAACTTATTGCGCTTTTGAAAATAATGGCTTCTATGCAACAGTAGCCCTGTGTGAAATTGCTGTTTAAATATGCAATAAAATACTTGGGTTGATTGATTTTATAACTGTTGGAAGTAAGTGTGTGTGTGTGTCTGTGTGTGTGTGAGAGAGAGAGAGAGAGAGCGCGCAAACATTTGCACAAACATTACGGTAGGATGCTCTCCAGTAAGTAGCACACTAAGTAGTTTTTTTAAACTTTTCTAATTTTTTTTGTCTTTAAAAAAATGGCATGTGGTACATTACACATAGTGTTAATTGTGCCTATATGGGATTGTAAAGCGCAGAAGAAAGCATGTTTTTGGGCCTGATCCTGAAAGCAGGACTGAGTATAGACTATGTTCCTGCAAACATTTACCCACATTTCTTGTCCGATTGGGTATGTATACACTGCAGCTGGGCACATGTCTCCCAGTGCCAGGAGACAGACTCGTGTCAGAGCCACTCAAGCTAGTTCCCTCAAAGCATTTTTTCTATCAGAAAATAGTTTCATTGAAATAAAAATGTTTCATGGGAATATGTCGATTTTTGAGGAAATTTTTGATGGGGAAAAAGTTGAAATGAATGATTGAACTGTTTCAGCTTTTTTGTTTTTGGTAAGGTCAAAATGATTCATTTTGACTTTAATACAGTCAAATGTTCATTTTAATGTATTACCAAATAAAAGACAATAATGAATCAAAAGAAGATGTTTTTTACGTTATCGAAACAAAATGTTTTAATGGTTCCAAATTGAAATTAGTTGGGAATTTTCATTCCACAGGAAGCTTACTTAATTTTGGCTTTTGTTCTGATTTGAGTTGAGTACAGATTTCAAAATGTTGCAATTTCCTGCAGAATGGAAACTCTGGTTTCCAATTGGCTGTAATTAGCACCATTCAAATCACGCATCCAGTAGCAGCTGGTGTATTGGATGTACTCCTGTTTGTTTGTTTAAAAAAAAAAATCAAAGATGTGGGTAAATAATCCACCTGTGAAAGTGAACATTGGCTTTTCAGCACTATAGCAATATCCTTTAGGCCAGGGGTTGGCAACCTTTCACAAGTGGTGTGCCGAGTCTTCATTTATTCACTCTAATTTAAGGTTTCGCTTGCCAGTAATACATTTTAACGTTTTTAGAAGGTCTCTTTCTATAAGTCTGTAATATATAACTAATGTAAAGTAAATAAGATTTTAAAAATGTTTAAGAAGCTTCATTTAAAATTAAATTAAAATGCAGATCTTATCAGTTTAGTGTGATCCTTGCCCTTGCTGAGTTTTCCAATATCTGGCACGTATTTAGATACTTTAAGCTGCACACAGGCTTCTGAGTGATCAATTGTTAACTGGCTCCAAGAGGGACAGACGACAGATTTCATGTGTGAAAATACCTGTTCACACAGGTATGTGGATCCAAATGCTGAAAGCATTGCAAATGGAATTTTCTTCAAACAGTTACATTTCACTGGCAGGGACATCCAGCAGGTCAGAATAGAGGTCCCATGATCTCTCTCGGTAGCTTCAAGTGCACTCTGCAGATCTCCAAACTTTGATGCCCACAATTCTGAGCTTTTTAACTGAATGAGCTGCATTTCGAAATCTTCAGCATCCATCTACTGAAATAAAGACAAATCCAAGTTGCTTTCGCTGAACTTTTCAGGTTTAATTAGAAAAGAAAGCATTGGGCCAAATTGCTGGAAATCTTGAAATCTGTCAGAAAATTCTGATTCCCGTTCTTGCAGGTACATTCTAATCTCAACGTCAAACGCAGTGCATTGTTCCATGTGGCGTCATAGTGATGGAAGCAGCAAATCAGGACTTAAAAATATCCCGGTACAGTGGTGCTGGAACAATTTTTAAGGTGGGGGTGCTGAGCTGTGCCCCTTCTTGCCCCTGTCTGCACCCCTCATTGCCCCAGGCTGGGGCCAGTGGGCCACACCTGGGGGCGGGAGCAGAGCCCCGGGCCGGAGACCGGAACCCCAGGTCGGCAGCAGAGCCCCCGCTGGCAGCGGGCTGAGCGGGGCTGGCGGCTGGTACCCCAGGCCAGCCGTGGAGCCCCCGGGACCCGTGGCCAGGACTCAGGCCATGTGAATGCCACTGAAAATCAACTCGTGTGCCCCTTTGGCACGCATGCCATAGGTTGCCTACCCCTGCTTTCGGCTCTAACAATGGTTGCATAGTAAAGTTTTTAATACTGTCAATGGAGCTTGGCTGCATCTTTGTGTGAAAAGTGCTTAGGATGTTTTGGAAACAATATCAAAGAGTAACCACACAGTACAACCTCACTAATCTGCACTTCAGACTAGGCTGCTGCTCGCTGTGGATTGCGGAATTTTGCAAGTTAGGCACAAAGTGAGGAGAGGCCCTTAAAAAAAGCTAATGCAGCCTTGCAGGTGTATTTTATCAATTGTACTTTGGTTTTCTATTTTACCATGCTTTGTAAAGTGCTAGTAAATATAACCTAGCACATTCTGTAATAATAATAATACAGAAATGTCAGTAATATATAATATTTCCTTTTCCAGATAAACTTATCAAGTAAGGTAAATGTGTGACAGTGACTTGCGTGAAGCAATGGTCTCAAGTTGCAGTGAGGGAGGTCTAGGTTGGATATTCGGAAACACTATTTCACTAGGAGGGTGGGGATGCACTGGAATGGGTTACCTAGGGAGGTGGTGGAATCTCCATCATTAGAGGTTTTTAAGGCCCGGCTTGACAAAGCCCTGGCTGGGATGATTTAGTTGGGGTTGGCCCTGCTTTGAGCAGGGGATTGGACTAGCTGACTAGGTCTCTTCCAACTGAGGTCTCTTCCAACCCTGATATTCTATGATGTCGCATGGGAAGTAGATGGCAGAGTTCAGTGCCCTATCCACTGGCCCACGCTGCCTCCCTTTGGGCATACTATATAAGACCTCCCTGTAGCATGTTTTCTGAAAGGCAGGAAGACCAGTAGTTTTTTGTGTGCGTTCGTAAGGTTCTACTGTAGAAGGTAGAGCCTGTTTCTTGAGGTTGAAAGCCATTGCACTAGACCTATATGGTCTTATCCTCTTAAAAAACAGACTTCACTCCTTCAGCACCTAAAACTCCCACTTGACATCAACTGGAGTTTGGGGTGTTCAGTGGTATTGGACCCTTATTTTGTGGTGTTATCAAATGGCAGGGACTTGGGTTATAACTAGTGAGATGAGAACATGCAAATTCTCTAGGCAGCTTGGAAAGTTGGCGTAAAAATGTGTATTGGTAGCTGATTCTGAAGAATGAGCACCTTCAACTCCTGGTTACGTCAGTAGGATTTGCAGGAGAATTCATTTATTCTTATGTATTTTTAGAGGCAATCTGGTCTAGTGACTAGGACACTGGACAAGGAGTCAGGAGACCTTGGTTGTATTCCTGGCGTGACTGTGACCTTGGGTGAGTCCCCTGATCTGTCCGTGCTTCTGTCTCTCTCATCTATTGGGTGTGTAAACTCTTTGGGCAGGGACCGTCTCTAACTATGGGTTTGTACACCTTGCACAATGGGATCTGATAGGCGCTACAATAAGATAAGTATCTTCTTTCATCCCCGGAGCATCTTTGAAGACACAGGGAGCAGTACAGTATCACCATTCATTCCTGTCCGTGGCTCGTTCCTCCGTTAAACCCAGACAGAATAATAATAAATATCATCTTGGTTCATTCTGGAGAACTGACAACCTTGATAAGTTAGATTTGACAGGATGTAAATGTTCCCCCACTCTTGAGCAAGACGCTATATTTTTCCAGTGAATAAAAATATTTATCTGACCAGCACTTTAAATGTGTGTCTGTCTTGTCTGTTGGGTTAACTAATAAATTTTTCTTGCTATTTTACATACGGTGAAATTGAGGCATGGAGTGAAGGTCATAGAGGGAATTGGCCCGGGAGTTTGGGACTAGAATTCGCACGTCCCTCGCTTTCTGTGCTATGGTTATTCCACCAGTTCGTGTACCTTCTCTTTTAAAATACAAAATCAGGAGCCCTAAGTGGCCTGGAACTGCCTGTCCTCCTGCACTCTTGTGTCATGGTCAGTATGGACGCTCAAGCTTCGTTCCCCTTGTTATAAAACAGAGCTGGCAGTGCGTCCTCTGGGAGGGCTCTGAGACTCTAGAACTTGTCCTCCTCCCCCGCCCGATCTGAAATAGACCAAATTCGGGGACTTTCCAGGCATGCTGCAAAAGGACACCTGTTTGAGCGGGTCTCCGGAGAAGGCTGAGGGTGTATTTCCTAGATGATGGAGGGGAGGTGGTTGGCTAGCCAAATTTTAATAGACCTGATTTCAGAGCTGCTGAGGTTTAATTTAATTGTATATATTTGGATGATCATTTTAGGGTGCGTAGAGCCTTGGACAGGCATCTTAGTTATTTTAAATCTAAATAAATAATAAAATAGCTGATTGGGCTAGCATTCAATATTTATACCTTGCATATCTCTAGCCACTGTGAGTAGAAATTCACCGTTCGTGCATTTGTTACATTATGTATTTAATGTTTACATTAGTACAGACACGTTGCCATAGACATTTTGAAATCCGAATCCATGTGAAATAAAAGTAATTTGAGACAAAGGTCAATAAGAATGATTAGCCCAGATTTTAATTTTTTTTTCCATTTTATTTTGCAGGTATTCCTTTGGTAAGTGAATGTAAATCAGAAAAAATATCTGCAGTAATTCTTTATGAGTGCATTTTGTGGGTAGGTAGCTTTTAAATTATTCTCTTTCTCTTTCTCTGTCTCTCACACACAAAGGAATATTATAGTTATAATAATTTCTGCACTGTTCAGTCCCCTATCAGACTTAAAGAAATCTTCCGTATATTCTATACATACCTTAAGCAAGGGGAAACTGCTCTAATGTCTATGTTGAAATTGACTTAATGAGAGATCCTGTATTAGGTAAAGAAAGCATGTGGGTTGGTCTAACTGCAATTTCTCCTGGACATGTCACATGACCACAGTTGGTGTGAGCTCATTTTTTGACTGCGACAATGCCAAAGATTAAACTAGGTTTGAGACCGAGAGTAAGAGCGTGGGCTGGAGTAATGAATGTGGGGTTGGGAATCTGGAGACCCAGCTTTGCCAGTGGCTTGTATGAATTCAGGGAAGCAATTTCACCTCTGTCTCAGTTTTCCTGCTGGGGTGAAATGCAGATAATACTTCACGGGGGGTCAGGGGAATGAATGTCCATACAGCGCTTAGAACAGACATGTTTCTGTATAAGTACTAAGTATCCTGAACTGCCCTGTCACTGTACTGTACCGGTTCTGTAGATAAATAGAGGAGTCTTGTTCCAGGGCTGGCACTGATCAATAAAATCCTCTTTAATACAGAAACCATACAGCTAGAATTTATGAAATCTATATAATTAAGTGTAAAGGCCATTCTTCTTATATATGTATTATCGACTACCCCTCAAAATTGACAGGAAGAGAACTTTTGTTTACCTTTGAATGGATTGAGTCCTCCTTTACTTGTTAATTATTTGATTTGATTTGAAGAGGGAATGCAGGGTGGAACTAGATAGAACTAGAAACAGCCTACAGGGTATATGCAGGGATCATCAGGCATGATGCTTTGTGTTATGAAGAGCTGGAGAACTGGGAAGAAATATTATTTTCCACCTCTATTATCTACTTGCTGGAGAGGTTTACGTGCTTGCTTTTAGGTAAGCTTTCCAGGTCTGGGTTGGATTTTTATGACCAAATCTAGTTTTATTATTTAGGATTTTTTAAACAGCTGATTACTTCCATAAAGTTATTAAGGACAGCCAGCATAGTTTTAGCTTGTATTGTCCATCTTAAATAATATTTTTCCCAGTTTCCTTATTGGTCGTAGAGGAAACTCAGCTCTTCCAAAAACGTTGACTGTGTCTGCATTATCTCCTGAAAGGACAAACACCCTGCTCTGATTAATCAGGTCCTTTGTACGCAGTGGGATCTCTCTTTTCATTTTTGAATAAAATGCTATTTCTGAATAAGATGAATGAGATGTAAATCTTAAACTACTTTTGTGAGAGTACAGGAAAACCACAATATTTTTGTTATAATATAGCTGAAACAACAACATTGTGATCCATTTCTTTTGCTGTAGAAATACATTAAATATTGCTGAGCTTTGAAAGCTGTTCCACACTTTGGTAGCATCTACTTCAAAGAATTATCTGAAAAATTTCCGGAGTGATCTTTGGAAATGCTGACGGTTGCTGTTCCCCTGCAGGAAGTGTGCTTTTTTTGAGACATCTTAGGATGGATTTTGGTAGCCTCCTTGAAAACTGCAGGCTGTCCCTATGAATTTTAAAGAACTCCAGAGTCTGGCAATAGTTGGAAATAACAACAAGCTGTTAGGCCAAATGGGATCAACTGGTATTGCCACAGGTTTTGCTCTTTGCTCTCTTTACGGCTGTCAGGTAACAGTTATTAAAAACACTCCTCACTTCAGGCAATGAACTGTGAAACAGACATGCTGCAGGTTTCACAGGGCACAGGCTTGCATTTTGCTATTTCTCTTTAAAAGGTGAAAGGAGTACGTTGCAATGCACATCCCATCGCTGCTGCAGCCTGGGAAATTAGACCTGTTTTGACATTAGTGGGGTTGTAGTAATCCTTCTGCCTTTTTTTATTATTCTTATTCAGAAATGATGACTTCAGTTTTAAAATGTCATGTTTTATCGAGTTGGTGGTGGTGAAAGGGGTCAGACTGATCGTGACAAAGAAGGAAGTCCTTTGTTTATCCACCAGACAGGTACAGCACTGACCGTGCAAGATTCTCCAGCACCATCTGGCTAATGTGCCTCAACTGTAACCTGATGGAACCGCTTTCTGGATAGTTTTAATCCTCTGTTGATTCTCAGCTGAGACTAATAAGAAGGCTCTTGGGAACGGATGGAGTCACTATCCTGTTCTCAGTGGCGCGCACACGCTCAGTTAGCGTCCAGATGCTCAAGTCCTTGAGGCCTGGGCTTTTGTGGCAGCTCTGCAAGTGAAATCCCACTTTGCGCTTCCTCCTGGAGCTTGGCTGTCCTTGGGGTTCCGCTTCATGACATCTCTGGTTCCAGTGCCTCAGAGAGCCACTTGTGCCTCTGTAATATCCTAGGGGGATCTGCATCTGCTACAGTCAGCGGAACAGACTCACCAGCTTTATGCAGGGTTTCGTTACCCCCTACCAGCTCAAGGGAAGATTCTCACCAGCCAGTTACAGGTCTAAATGGTGGTGGTAGGAGTGGTGTTTTCATAAGGGCACTTCTCCTGATGGTTTGGAATGAGCCAGAAACCACCAAGTTAATTTCATAGACCACTGACCAGCTCTGGGGCAGGTATAATTTTCTGTCATTGTGGATCCATTCTGAATAAAAACAGTTTATCTGAAGGGGTCCCTGTTCAGGTGGAAGGGTTTTTGGGCAAACTGGAGAAAGTCCAGAGGAGAGCAGCAAAAAGGATGAAAAGTCTAGAAAACATGACCTATGAGGAAAGATTGAAAAAATCGGGTTTGTTTAGTCTGGAGAAAAGAAGATTGAGTGGAGACATAACATTCTTCAAGTATATAAAAGGTTGCCCTAATGTGAAGGGTGGTAAATTGTTCTCCTTAACGATTGAGGACAGAACAAGAAGGAATAGGCGTAAATTGCAACAAGGGAGATTTAGGTTAGACATTAGGAATAACTTGCTCTCACTGTCAGGGTAGTTAAGCACTGGAACAAATTACTTAGAGAGGTAGTGGAATCTCCATTATTGGCGGTTTTTAGGAACAGCTTAGACAAATACCTGTCAGGGATGGTGTTGATAACACTTGGTCCTGCCTCAGTGCGGGGGACTGGACTAGATGACCTATCAAGGTCCCTTCCAGTCCTACATTTCTTTGATTCTAATGGCTTCAAATCCCATTACGAGTCTCCTAAAATAATCCCATACATTTTTTTTCCCATTTGGAGCCTGATTTCAGTGGGTTAACACAGTGATTCCCTCCCCCCCCCCCGCCATGGTGTTTTCACCTTATCTCTGCTCTATAATGAACTATAGAAAGAGATGCTGCACTGAAACATAGGCTCTGTGTAGGCTTTCTTTCATTTGTCTTGCCATACTGGCATATAAATTAGTACCCCAGAAATTCAAACAATAATTTGATAGCCTTTGATGGCATAATGTCACGTATTGCTGAGGAAAAGCTGGTAGAATGAGATGTCAGTGGAGTGGGGAAAGACCAGCACTGTTGCAGAAAGGTTGGACGAATCCTATGGATTTGTATTGGGCATCTGTGGTCTCCTTATAGAGTACAGATCCAGATGTGTTGCAGGAAGATGCCATTGTAATAAGACACCTTTTGGAGTAGTGTTTTTGCCTTTCTACAAGGAACACTTGGAGCTGTCGAAGGCAAAAAAGCATCTATTTGTCTTCCAGAGAACTGTGCGCAGTTATCAACATGACCCTTAAATCGAGGGAGCGGGGAAACAATTTATCTAATTTGATTCTTGATGCAGAAAGGGTTCATATTTAAAGCCAAAATAAATGGTTCCTTGGGGAGAGTTCAGAGTCTACTTTCCACGGTCCCTGCAAGTGACTTCTATAGGTGAAGTTGAATGTGTATTATTAGAGTACGAATTTCCAGTCTTGCAGAGAACATCTGTAGATTCTGGTGGGGAAAGAAGACAATTAGAACTTCATTGTATTTACTCTTTAGTTTATATTTCTTCTCACTTTACTTGTAAACACAGAATTTCAAATTAATAACTCTATACCTGTGCCTCCTCCAAATGTTATGTTGTTTCTCATTAGACTTCTTATTTCATAGTTTCAGATGAAGTGTTTGATTAAAGGAGGAGGAATAAAAAGTTTAGAGCCATAATTCTCCATTACTTGTAAAATCCTCACTTGTACTTAACTTCAATGCAAATTGTTCTGAGAGGAGGATTTTCTTTTAAAAGGTCTTTAGGGATCTTGAATTTTAGATTTGCATTGACATAAAATGAAACGTTAAAGTGCATGGTTAGAGTTTTGGATTTTACTGTACTGGATTGAGGCACATTTCCTTTGGGAGTGTTTCTGTAGAAGGGGTAGGAGCATTCTGTGCCAAAGAGACCTATCCGCATAAAAGAGCGGAGTTTTCTTATTTGTCCTCCAATATCAGATAGTATTGTTGTGGGCAGGGAAGAAAAATGTGATTAAGTTTCAGGGGTTAAGGAGAAGCCAGATCAGCATTATTCCAAAGCCTAAACTGAAATGCAGTACAGATGGTAAGCCATTTTCATTAAAAGTGGAGGTGGGCCTGGGCTGGGATATTTGCATCTGGATCCCAGCTTGCCCAAAGCTAGGCGATTGTTCTGGTTTG
The DNA here is from genome assembly GCF_965152235.1 of Eretmochelys imbricata. Lineage (NCBI taxonomy): Eukaryota > Metazoa > Chordata > Testudines > Cheloniidae > Eretmochelys > Eretmochelys imbricata. The sequence continues at coordinate 5,475,341 of NC_135581.1, read as the reverse complement.
GGTGCAACTCTGATTAAAAGAATATATTTTGGATGCTGTGTTCAAACCAAAAGTGGCAGAGTGAGACGGTGCACCAAAGCGTTCAGTCTACGGGGTAAGAGAACATAAGAATTATAGTAGCGTACAGTAGCACTTATTACATCAGTAGCTTACGGTGACCCAGAGCTAATCTGAGGCATGCTGTGGTAATGCATTATGGTGGGGAGGAGATAGAAGTAGTAGAATGAACAGGACAAGATAATTTTTTAAAATTATTTCTGTGGAATTTGCTTTCTGTTTTTACAGATATGCAGAGTCTAGTTTCATTCCGTTAAGAATTTTAGCAAACCTCTGGGAATACCCATTTGGACACCCATATGGTGATAGAATTCCAGTTTTGGGGGTGGGGGGGGGTGTTGGATGCTGATAATTCCTTTTCCTGGCTAACATTGTGATCTGGGGTTCCTATTTCTCGTGTAAGAGTGGGAAACTTTTCCCTCTGCCTTATTAAATCTATTTTTCAAACTGTCACTTAACCAGGTCTAGTGACAGAGTCGGATGTTTATGTGGCCCTGGACACTTGAACTCTGGTGTTTTCAATCACAACAGCACCTCTTGCCAGCCGTTGTGAATTAAATACTCCTCATGACCTCTTACCCTCGCCGCTCTTAAATTCATGCTTTAAAAACAGCTTAATGAGGGGTTTACTGGCCCAATTGGAAGTTTTTATTAAAACCTATTAGTGCACTAGAGTAGCCTGCCTGAAGGAAACGATTAGCCCAAAGCAACTAAATTCAAGCTGGCCCCTAGCCACACCAGGTTTTCTCTAAACTGTTTCCAGACCCACGTTAACCCTCACACTGCAGCTTGCATGGTATTCATATCCTCTGGTTTAATTTATGGCTTGTCTGATTCACCCCCCAACCTACCTCCTTCCCCCCATGTTCACGAAAGCATTTTGTTTTAATTTAATTATGCTCTCAATAAGGGGCAACTTCCCTTTATCCAGGTCTGACTTATCTGGGAGCCTCAAATGTGTTGAACTAGCTCCCAGAATTCTCCACTGATCCCAGCCAGAGATGAGCTTTTGTGCAAGTTGGTCATTTGGAGGCCAGATGGATGAGGGCAGTAATGTTCAAGCTGTGGGTTCTGAGCTTCATTTGTTTCTGCATAGGGCCCTCTCCTCAGAGATTTCAACAAGGAGCATGGTGCTGATGTAGCAATGGCTTTGACAAGATGGGGGCAATTTTACAACAGGGCTCTGTGTGTGTGTGTTTGCGTATGGTCTGGTGAAAAGGCCTGCCACTGACTTGCTGTTTGATCTATCACAAGGCTCTTAGTCTCTGTGCCTCATCTGCAAAATTGTCAAGTGCTTAAATACCCCAAAGATGAAAGATGCTATAGAAGTCCCCACTATCAATGTTACAGAGTCAGGTAGCTAAAGAAAGCAGGAGAGAACTTCTGTCTTGCTTTAGGGTTTAAGAAAGTTGCTCTGTTAGGCCCTGAGCCTGGAAGAGGCTGATCTCCCTCCACTGTCTGTCCCACATTGAGGGTAATTAACTGTCACTTTTGTGTGTATTCTGTTTCCCCATCTCTCCCACTCCACCCCAGCCTGTGTGTATCATCCACCTGTTACATTTTGTCTTTTAGGCTCTTTGAGGGAGGACTGTCCTTTCTTATGTGTTTGTGCAGCCCCTAGCCTGGCTGAGGCCTCTAGGTACGACTGCAATATAAATGTTTAATCATAAATTTGTCACCTTGACGTATTCAGAATCTGTTTTAATTTTTTGGCGTCTCTTTACAACTCCATATGCTGATGAAGTAACTCTTCAGTCGCTAATGAGAACATTCCAGTGCCCTGTGGATCGTTGCCATGTATGTTGGATGTTCTCGTGCACCTTTTTAACCTTCGTTGTTGGCCAGTAAATGGAGAAGAAAACTTGAAGATGCACGAGTACTCTGGTTTATAAGGCCGTGTACCTGTATTAAACTGGAGAGACTCCAGCTCCCTCGCTGAAAGCCAGCATGTAGAAAACACCAGCAATCATTTTGAAAACTAGGTGGTTGACAATCTGTCATTAGATTGTCACTTAAATGGGTAGGATTTATGGCCTGGAATGTTGTATTCAGCATTGACAGTGTAGTCCTCCATAGAGTTAAACTAACAAAAACAAAAAAAGCCACTGTCCCTTTTGACACCAGAAATTTCCTATGAGATGTAGCGTAGGCTTCTTTGTTCTTGCTAACAAATGGGTGTGCCAGACTTGCTGGGTATCTCTTCAGAAGAATACTCTGGAAAAATCTGCCATTAAAGTTATTACTGTAAAGTAGTGTCTTTGATTGCAGCAATTATGCAAATGAATATAAGGGATAAAATACATCTTATCAAGGGCTGATACAAATGGTGATGCTGGAATGAGTGCATAACTTTTTGAAACAGATCTTTTTCTTGCAAGTAATTTTCTTCAGCAGTTTGCCAAGTCAACTGGATGTCAATCTATGTAACCAGTATTTGGCCTGAAGATGCTATTTTATTGTCTCTTGATATAGGAATGTGGAGCCAGTCAGCTGATCTACCAGAATTTTTTTTTTTTTTTTTACTAAGCTATGAATTTCTCTAAGACTTTGTGCCTTACTATGTCCGGGCTTTATAGAATAACCAAATGATTTTCACACACAGACTTCTATAGATTACATCACAACGCTGTAGTTACTGGGTGTGGAGCTCTGCTTCTTCCACTGTTTGGGTAGCTGTTCGTTACCTGGGTTTCATTTTGAGTGTATGAATGATCCTTCAGTCCTCAGACCCAGTTCCTTACGTCTCCCTGGAAATCTCTGTGAGCTGAGCAGATGGTTAACTGGAAATTAGGTAGCATTTGTGTTATGGTAGCACCCACAATGTGCTGAGGGTTGCCTACACCTGTAGAAAAACATATTTCCTGTCCCAAGGAGCTTATGGTCTGAGGAAGTTTGGATATCATAAGACGTCTCCTTCCTGTTACAAGCACTAAGAAAAGTCAGTCTTATAATAGTGCAGGAAAGGATTCTAGACTAGAGTCCTTAACTGTGGTGATAATAAAGGTTATGTGGTAGCATGGTAATCTTCAAAATGCTGTACAATTATCAAGTTGATTGAGCCTTGCAACTCCCTGGTGAAGTATTTTTACTCCCATGTTAGAGTGATTAAAGTGAGGCAGAGAAGTTAAATGACTTTCCCAAATTTCGTACAAATTATCATCAGTGTTTAGAATGAAGGAGTCTGTTGTGCTCTGTTAAACGACTACCTCCTACTCCAAAGATGGCTGGATTCTGGTTGTGCTTGATCAGATCTTCCTCTATATCTCACCTGCTTCAGGGGGGGCTCTGAGCTTGAGTTAATCCACCATTTTGAGACCCTGTAATATAAAGGTGCCATAGAAATGCAAAATATATCTTGGTGATATCTTCGCTATGGTAACTGCTTTGTATGGTTGAAAAGTACATGCAAAAAACCCCAAACCAAACTAACTACCCCTCCCCTTTGCGAGTTCTGCAGTGGCAGCACCAAAGAAAAGACTTCCCAAGAGGCCTTGAAGCTTCTGGAATTTAGCTTGGCATTCATATCTGGTGAAGGAGCAATGGACTATTTTGATCACCAGTTCGTTCAGTGATGGATCACAATAATGCACCAGGGATGTGTGTGTAGCAAACTGTAACCTTTCCCAACAGCAGGAAAAGGAAGAGATCATTGTTAGATCAGTATTGGAATTACAGGCATGTGCCACTTTAATATTCTCAAACAGTTCTAGCTAGAAAGCCCTATTCTGCGGCATCAAGTATGATAGTTGGCCATTGTAGTCATGGTGTCTGTTTTGTGAGTAGATGCACAAGTAGCATGTTTACCCTGTTCAAAGCATCAAACTTGTATCTCCCTGTACAGTACATTTTCTCCTAAAATTGTTTTCTCCTCTTTCTCAGGAGTTTGATGCCTTCCTTTCTCTTTAAGGAGGATTTATTCATTGCAATGGCATTCACTTCTGCTTAGATCTGTATCCTTTTAATGGGGCTAGAGGACATTGGCATCTTTCTAATTGGTATGGATTCTTTTCTGAATCTGTCTATCCCTTTTAGACAGAGTTTGACTATGCAGACCAAACTCAGTTAACCTAAGTTGAAATAAACATATGAGACTTCAGCTCTTATCACACATACATTAACAGTTTGGTGCTGGCAGTTGGTTCTCTTGTGTGCATTGTAAAGTGAGCACTTGCATTTCTTATTTGGTAATCCATTACTCAGGATTGTGAGCTTAACTGGGGTCCATATTTTTAATCTTCTGATCATTCTGTGGCTTAGTGCAGCTGCACAGTTTTGGCTTCCTGTTAAAGGAGCAAAGGATTGAGATGTGATGCCACCACAGTCCCTTTTCAGTTTAAAAATGTTAATAATATAATAAAAGTGATACTTTAACGTGGAGATATGCCTGGACCAAAGCTCTTGATCTGAATGCACACAAACTTTGAGGAAGTTCCATTTACATGCAAACATCCCAGTTGGACGCATTTCAACTTATCTGTGTAGAGAACCTTCTATGCCAAATTTCAGAGTAGCAGCCGTGTTAGTCTGTATCCACAAAAAGAAAAGGAGGACTTGTGGCACCTTAGAGACTAACAAATTTATTTGAACTTAAGCTTTCGTGAGCTACAGCTCACTTCATCGGATGCATTCAGTGGAAAATACAGTGGGGAGATTTATATACACAGAGAACATAAAACAATGCGTGTTACCATACACACTGTAATGACAGTGGGGTGGGGGGGGTGAGGTATTTCTGGCAGTTGACAAGAACGTTCCTACATAGCCAGGCATTGGCACCCTGACAGCAGGATTGTCTGGCTATGTAGACTCCTTCCTCAGGCCCTGTGCTACCAGCACTCTCAGCTACCTTCGAGACACCACAGACTTCCTGAGGAAACTACAATCCACTGGTGATCTTCCAGAAAACACCATCCTGGCCATTATGGATGTAGAAGCCCTCTACACCAACATTCCACACAAAGATGGACTACAAGCCATCAGGAACAGTATCCCCGATAATGTCACGGCAAACCTGGTGGCTGAACTTTGTGACTTTGTCCTCACCCACAACTATTTCATATTTGGGGACAAATTATACCTTCAAGTCAGCGGCACTGCTGTGGGTACCCACATGGCCCCACAGAATGCCAACGTTTTTATGGCTGACTTAGAACAACGCTTCCTCAGCTCTCGTCCCCTAACAAAGAAAATAACAGAACGCCACTAGCCATCACCTTCAGCCCCCAACTAAAACCGCTCCAACGCATCATCAAGGATGTACAACCTATCCTGAACGACGACCCATCACTCTCACAGCTCTTGGGAGACAGGCCAGTCCTCCTGTTCTTTCTATGCCAAAGGATCCCCAAGCTTTTTGAAAAATCAAACTGTAGGCAAGGATCACTCTTGCTTATCTGTGAAATACAGCCACCTTTGGGGTGAGGTTTGACAGCTATTTAACAGTCACCTGGAGAACACACAGTTGTTATAGGACAGGGAATGATGAACAGCATAGTCACTTGTGAGGGAATTAGGGAGGTAGTCTGTAATTACCTGAATGGAGAGAGGCTAGGGCAATGTGATTAAATCCCCTGCTCTTTCAAAAAGTGATGTGGGAAGTTTTTCTGATGTCAAGCGGTCAGGACCTCTGTTTGGTGTGTCTTTCAGAAGGCGTCACCTCCAACAATGCAGCGCCTCCCTAATGCCGTATTTGACTGGTTCGCTGCTGACTCAAAGGCGCCACCTGCTGAATTATCAGCACAATTTTCTACAGCATGTAGGCGTTTCTTAGAGGTATGCCATGCGAACGGCGCAGTTCTGACCCTAGGCTGTATGCCTGCGCACCTATCGATCCATGTCCGTTCAAACTGCTCTCCCTTTGTTAGCTGCCTATATTTAGTGACTCTGTAAAGTCACAGATCTCTACTTTTCAGCATACCCAGGAAACAGCTCAGCTGATTATCAAAGGGGAGCTGAATTAAAGCTGTAGGGAAGCAATAAATATCTCTGGTTTTCCAGAGTAAATGGGTGCTGTCTAACAAAGTGGCCATGCATACATGTAGAACAGCCATGCCTCCATAATCTCCCACAGTTGTTCCTCTTAAATAGGGATGATTGGCATGCATGTGTTATGGGATTTTTTAAATTTGGAAATATGATGCTTTGATGCAGCGGGAATATTCAAAGTGTGAATTTTAAGAAGTGTTTTGAAGCTTTGTGGATCTGCCTCCAAAGCTGGGGTTGCAATGTATTTTGGGGGAGAATCTTCCATCTGTTTGGACATACAATACACAGGTGAATGCTCCAAAGATTCTCGACCATGCAGATGTAAACCAGCCTGCTCTGTGCTGCTGGGACCCCCTGCATGTTTTGTTTTGTAGCATTTGCTGATGCATACCTGCCAAAGAATAGGCATACCCTAGCTTGCAAACGTAAAAACCAGGCATATTCCACGTACCCAGATACCCTCTAACAAAAGAATCTATTCTACTAAAGGCATAAGAGTGACAATCCAAAAAGCAAACATCAGACTATTGTGCACCTGAGGAGTGGAAGATGATAGATGTTTTTCTAAGTTGAGTGAGAAAGCTGAACTGGAGAGGATCCAGGGAAAACAATGGAGTAGATCAGTGACCATGCCAGCTTCGGTAGACTGACGCTTCTCAGCACAGGGGCTGTTTAAATTCATTGTGATATTGCCAGGCTTTTGATGGAAGATGAGAGATGGGTGGGGCTGTCTTCCGGCCACACTTGGATGGAAAGTTCAGCTCTGTCGTGGCAGAGTGACTTTTTTATTTTTAAAGTTAAATTAACCTTGACACGCAGAATAACCTTCGAAGACTAAAAAATCTGAAAGACATCCAAGGGACTACCGGCATTTTTATTCTTCCATTAATTTCACTGTCAGTTCCAATGGGCCTTGGATTTAACCCCGCCTGGTTAACCATTCACATACCCTTCTTTTGACCTGATAGAACCCCACATAAAAGCTTTATTGCCATCATTTCTGGAGGATGATGGAGCCCAACCGTCACTCCTGTTGGTATTCTAAATATAAACATTCAAAAGACCAGCTGTCCTGGGGTGGTTAGAATTTGTTTGTGATTGACAGTCCCCCGATACTATTCTAGAATAGCGAGTAATGGCGTTAATGTTTTAGGCTTGAATTTTCAGAGAGGCCAAAGGGGGTTAGGTGCCAACGCCTACTGAAACTCAATTAGTTTTTTTACGCTTTCCTTGGATTGAATTTAATATGGAGGTTTTGAGATGTTAAGGATCCAAGTTGCTATTGCACAGTTCTGATGCTTTCATGCTAGAAGTGTTGAATGCACAAAAAATGCACCACAGTTGTACCAAGTTAAGGCAGCGAGTGGAAAGAAGTTAATAAAACTGCAGCAAATGGAATGCAAAATACTACAAATCTGGCAGAAGCACTTTACATTAATATTCAAATAGAGATTGCATTTCAAAAGGAAGATTCTGCTTTGAGTATTCCTGGCCATTTCAGCTGGTGTAAGCTTCCGCAGCGTGATCATCTGGCTAAGCACTGCAAATCATGAATAACACAGTGACTGAACAGCAGAATTTTAAGGTCCTGTTCTCGGGGACACACTCTAGGTACAAAGTGATTGAACTGTTCTCTTTAGCCGCCTTCCCTCGTTGTGCAAAAAATAAGCCTGCAATCTCGTGTAAAAAGTGCAAATGGCAAAAGGGGAGTTGGTTTAAAAGTCTTTTGGTTTCAGTGGTCTAAGCTGTTGAGAAGTAAAGGGATGTTGATATTAAAGTGTGGATGTTTCTTTAAAAATCTGTTCAATTTCCCTAAGGCATTCTGCATGCGGAAACTGTAATACTTATCTTATTTGTCGTTGATGGCGTCTTTATACAGTGATTGACGTCAGTGTGTCTGCTTTCTCCTGCACCCGACAAGTTTAAGCCTCATTCTAAGCAAGGATTTTACAAAGGGGCCTAATTCTCTAAGACCCCTTTTTAAAATCCCAGCACTAATTACTACTTTATCTATGATGATGATTTTGCATTAAAGAGCTTGCTGTGTTCTCAAATATTGCTTCCAAAAAATTCCTAGCAGAAGCCGCCATGTTCTCTTTATTTCACCAGACTAACACACACATTTCTAAAAAATGATTGTCTCATAGGGTTCTTTTCCTTTTTTAAACTGGGTGAAACCACAGCTATGAAACCAAGCTCTTCCCAGTACTATATAGGAAATAGGTAGAAGCCAAGGTACATATTTCATGTTAGTCAAAAGAGATGTCAGAATTTCAAAGTAAATACTATTATGCAATTTCCAGTGCTGAAATCTTTTCTTTTGTAGCTTGGCTCCCATGCCTTGATTCAGAACAGTTGGTGCTTTATTTTAAGTTCTTTTTTGGTGCCAAGATCATCCGTTCCTGTCATAATCCCCAAATGAAAACTGCAAATGTCAGGGGAAATGCCGGTAGCTACTATCCAGTCAGTGCAGGTCTGCAGACAGGTGTGACGGTGCAGGATAACACATGAGATTGTGAAAGGAAATTAACAGGAAAGAATGCAATGCCACTTTTTTATCTTTTAAAGAGAATGAAGATGGTGTATGTCTTCTCTCAGTGGGGGACCGTAACCCAAAGGATGTGAGCAATAACCAGCCAGACAAGCACCTGAGAGAATGCTCGGTGCCATCTCCGAGCCCTGGCCCCTTACTCCTCAATGTCCCATTTCCAGCCGTGGCCAGCACTGTACAGACAGAGCAAAAAGGTGGTAACTTAACACGTGATGAGGCTATTCCGGGGAGGAGAGGAGGCTGTGTAGTTGTTAGGAGCCAGGTGAGCTTGGGGACTAATGGGAATCTTGCTCTGTCATAACTTCCCACAGCAAGGAACAAACCCTATTGTCTAACTTGCCTGGTGTGTGATCGAGGTCTAACTCATCTAACCTCCTGTGCTCAGTTTTCCCTTATGTAAAATGGGTATAATACCTGCCTCATAAAGTGCTTCAAGACCCTCACTTAATAAGTACAGTTTATTACTATGTAGACAAGGCAGCATGCGTAAAATAACAGCATTGTAGCAATGGGATTTTAGCTCTTTCGAGACACATTAAGGAATAGACCACCTTTAAAACAGCACTTTGCTTATTTTAATGGGGCTGGTAGCAGAGATGTGGGTTTATTTTAAATGAGGAATTGAAGTAAGCCTGTAAGCTTTCTTCGAAGAAGGGGTTTGGAATAGTCTTTTACATTGCTTTCCTCCAGCATATCAATACTATATGTGTCTGTAGAGCCTACTGCCTGACTGGCTCTTGGACATAACAGTGAGAACAATTGTAAGGTCGAACCTTTTATTTACAAAGGTATAATGGCCAGAGGGTCTGGCGTGAAAGGCAGCAGTGCAAGACATTTAGGGACAGAATTTTTAAAGGCATTTAGGCACCTAACTCCTGATTTCAATGGAAATTGGGTGTCTAAATACCTTTAAAAATCTGGACTTTAAATCCTTGGCCAGGTCTTTGCTTAGTGGGCGTGATCCCTACTGCAGCCTGGAAAGGAGATTATTTTAATTTAGTAGATGCATCTGTTGTTTTATAGAGCACCCCAAATGCTCTCAAGGTGTTGTACAACAAAATAAAAACAAATTCAACAGAATAAAGACATGATAGAACACCAGGTATATTTATTAATTTCAGTAAAACATTTTGTGGTAACATAATCTCTGTAAGGCATGCCGGTGTCAAGGTGAGAATCACAGTTTATAAGTCTTTAAGCAAATACATTTGCCTCTGTACAGTGGGAGGCCATTAAATCATTCACTTGCTTACGTACCTGTAGAAACTGTTATATTCTCCTATACAGGACTGTGGATAGAGCGTTTGACGACATCTGTGATTACAGTGAGGCTGTAGGCTAGGAATATTCCCGAGTAAAAAGGAAGCATGTCATGCTAATGTTCAGTGAAATGGCACTGGGTGGCCTTTCTTTACTGTATAGTGTCCAGTTTTCCCAGGCATTGATGGGCAGTTTTTCTTGCATTGCCCTCTGTTGCCGCAGGACAGAAGAAGAACTTGCTACTCTGGAAGATGGTTCTGATGTGTATGGTTTTCTGCATTGATTTTTCTTCGCAGTGAAATTCTCCAGTCAATATTAGTGAACCTCTTGATTTATGAAATAGACAGTCCTAGGGCCTCTAGCAATCTTAGCATGGTTACGGGGGCCCTATAAGTACTATCTGAGTACTTCACAAATGTTGTGTTTGTATTTTACGCCCCCTAGGAAATAGGGAAGTGCTATTAGTTCCTTATCTGTAAGATGGGGATCAGGCACAGAGACTGTGATTTGCCCAAGGTAATGGCAAAGCAAGGATTTGAACCCAGGTTTTCATGTTCCCAGGTTAGTGCCCGAACCACTGAGCCATATTTCTTTCACTTATATTGGCTTTTGACACTTCTTCCTAAAGAATCCTGGAGGCGTGTGGGGGTATGTGTGTGTGTGTGGAGGTGAGATGCTCATTTCAGGAGTCAGATTTCAGAGTGAGCTGTAGCTCACGAAAGCTCATGCTCAAATAAATTGGTTAGTCTCTAAGGTGCCACAAGTACTCCTTTTCATTTCAGGAGCTAGCACAGACCATCAAGGTTTATACATGAATTAGGGAGGGGATGGACAGGGTATCTAAAATGGGATAGATGTTACGCTTTATGTGGGATGGATGAAAGGAAATCCAAAGCATTGTGTTTCCACCTCTTTAACAGGAAGTTGAAGGAGCAGAGCCAATTGCAGTTCAAAGTTAAATGAAATATATAATGTGTGACAGGGTGAGAAGAAGGGAAGTGCTGGGGATAAGGGGTTGGAGAGTAGGAAGGCTTTTTATTTTTCTGGGGAGGGAAGCAACAATAAAGGTGAAAGATAAAGGGCCAGAAACTGATGGGAAAACAGTTCTTGGGCTATTATGTCCGTCTGATTGCTGAGGTAATCCTGTTATGTTAGAATATAAAGCTTAAGCACATGGCAGAGATCAGTTCCCCAGTGTGATGTCTCTGTTTCGCTTCACAGCTGCAGAAGAAACACGGTCAGAGGTGGGAGTGTTTTATTATAATGCAGTACAGCCATATGTTGTCACCCATTGTCGCATGGGCTGAGAAGCGATAACGCTGTAGGATTTTGGGTTTGTTTGTTTTTTTTTTTAAATATACCATTTGGTAAACATGAGGGCCAAATTCTGCTCTTTTACACCAGCTTCAGACTGGAATATCTCCACTGCAGGCGAAGATTTAGCTTGTTGTATTTGAGAGCATTGTCCGGCCCTGAGGAATGCTGCGCGAGCCAGGTGTTTTTATGAGAAGCCTGTATGTGAGGCCATTTAACTCTTTCCCCCAAATGGGGTAATAATGCATATGCTGAAGGGATTGGAAGGACACATGGCAATAGGAAAAGCAGCCACCAGGAAGGTATAAGAAGGCGTAAAACAAAGTTGACACCCTTCCCTTCCATTGCTCCTCCTGCCAGCCTTTAAAGCAGCAGTCTGCACTTGCTAGCTGAATGATGTGTAAGTTACACTCTTGTTCAAAGGGCTCACCTCTCAACTTGGACCCCTGTATTCTCCTCTTTAAAACAGACTCACTTATCAGTGGTGGAGATACAGCAGTATGTTCTGTCCGCTGTAATTGGCATTTGCATAGCAATGGTTGCGTATTTATGCTGGGATTCCAGTTGGAGTTGGGTGCAACTCCCTGAAGCCCCTTTGCAAATCTCAAAGCTCTGCCGATGCTGACTAATCCTCATACCACTCCTGGGAAAGAAGCTCATTTGGCAGATGGGGAAACTAAGAAAAGTTGTGTTAGGCTGCACAGCAAGGCAGTGGTAAAGCAGGGACTGCATCGGCTTCCTCACTCAGTCGGTGCTCTGATCACAAAATCGATGATTATTGCATATCACAAAATAACAAAATAGATTGCTCCTTGCTCTCCTCAGAGCATGTCTAGAACAGTGGTTCTCAAACATATTTCATCATGCCCCCCTGCTTTGTGTCTGTAGTGGTTTACGTCCCGCCCTACCCCCCCGCTACACACATACCAATATATTGGGCAGCGCTTCACTTGAATCAGTTTCAGCTTCTTTGTTTTTAATTTAAGAACATAACATAAGAACAGCCATACTGGGTCAGACCAAAGGTCCATCTAGCCCAGTATCCTGTCTACCGTCAGTGGCCAATGCCAGGTGCCCCAGAGGGGATGAACAGAACAGGGAATCATCAAGTGATCTATCCCCTGTCGTCCATTCCCAGCTTCTGGCAAACAGAGGCTAGGGACACCATTCCTGTCCATCCTGGCTAACAGCGATTGATGGACTTATCCTTCATGAATTTGTCTGGTTCTTTTTTGAACCCTGTTATAGTCTTGGCCTTCACAACATCCTCTAGCAAGGAGTTCCACAGGTTGACTGTGCGTTGTACAAAGAAATACTTCCTTTTGTTTGTTTTAAATCTGCTGCCTATTGATTTCATTCGGTGGCCCCCTAGTTCTTGTGTTTATGAGAAGGAGTAAGTAACACTCTTATTTACTTTCTCCACACCAGTCATGATTTTATAGACCTCTTTCATATCCCCCCTTAGTCATCTCTTTTCCAAGCTGAAAAGTCCCAATCTTATTAATCTCTCCTCATACAGAAGCTGTTCCATGCCCTTAATCACTTTTCTTGCTCTTTTTTCTGAACCTTTTCCAGTTCCAATACATCTTGTTTGAGATGAGGCAACCACATCTGCACGCAATATTCAAGATGCAGAAGTACCATGGATTTATACAGAGGCAACATGATATTTTCTGTCTTATTAGTTATCCCTTTCTTAATGATTCAGAACATTCTGTTCGCTTTTTTAACAGCCCCTGCACATTGAGTGGATGTTTTCAGAGAAGTCTCCACAATGACTCCAAGATCTTTCTTGAGCGGTAACAGCTAATTTAGACCCCATCATTTTATATGTATAGTTGGGATTATGTTTTCTAATGTGCATTACTTTGCAATTATCAACACTGAATTTTATCTGCCATTTAGTTGCCTGGTCACCCAGTTTTATGAGATACTTTTGTAGCTCTTCGCAGTCTGCCTGGGGTGTAACTATCTTGAGTAGTCTTGTATCATCTGTAAATTTTGCCAACTTACTGTTTACCCTTTTTTCCATATCATTTATGAATATGTTAAATAGTACTGGGCCCAGTACAGACTCTTGGGGGGACACCACTATTAACCTCTCTCCATTCTGAAAACTGACCCTTTGTTTCCTGTCTTTTAACCAGCTACCAATCCATGAGAGGACCTTCCCTCTTATCCCATGACAGCTTACTTTGCTTAAGAGCCTTTGGTGAGGGACCTTGTCAAAGGCTTTCTGAAGATCCAAGTACACTATATCCACTGGATCCCCCTTGTCCACATGCTTGTTGACCCCCTCAAAGAACTCTAGTAGAGTGATGACGCATAATTTTCCTTTACAAAAAACATGTTGACTTTTCCCCAAAAAATTATGTTCATCTGTGTGTCTGAAAATTTTGTTCTTTACTGTAGTTTCAACCAGTTTGCCCAGTACTGAAGTCAGGTTTACCGGCCTGTAATTGCTGGGATTATTTCTGGAGCCCTTTTAACTAATGTGGTGCCAATTTTTAATCTTCCAGTCAGGTGGTACAGAGGCTGATTTAAATGATAGGTTACAAACTACAGTTAGTAGTTCTGCAATTTCAATTTTGAGTTCCTTCAGAACACTTGGGTGAATACCGTATGGTTCTGGTGACTTATTACTGTTTAGTTTATCAATTTGTTCCAAAATCTCCTCTAGCGACACCTCAATCTGGGACAGTTCCTCAGATTTGTCACTTAAAAGAATGCTCAGGTTTGGGAATCTCCCTCACATCCTCAGCCGTGAAGACCAATGCAAATAATTCATTTAGTTTCTCCGCAATGGCCTTATCGTCCTTGAGTGCTCCTTTAGCATCTCCATCGTCCAGTGGCCCCACTGGTTGTTTAGCAGGCTTCCTGCTTCTGCTGTAGTTAAAATTTTTTTTTGCTATTACTTTCTGAGTCTTTCCCTAGCTGTTCTTCACATTCTTTTTTGGCCTTCCTAATTACTTTTTACACTTCTTTTGCCAGAGTTTATGCTCCTTTCTATTTTCCTCACTAGGATTTAACTTCCACTTTTTAAAGGATGCCTTTTTGCGTCTCACTGCTTCTTTTACTTTGTTGTTGAGCCACAGTGGCACTTTTTTTGGTTCTCTTACAATGTTTTTTAATTTGGGGTATACATTTAAGTTGAGCCTCTATTATGGTGTCTTTAAAAAGTTTCCATGCAGCTTGCAGGGATTTCGCTTTTGGTGCTGTACCTTTTCATTTCTGTTTAACTGATTCCTCATTTTTGTGTGGTCCCCCTTTCTGAAATTAAATGCTACAGTGTTGGGCTGTTGTGGTGTTTTCCCCACCACAGGGATCTTAAACTCAATTATATTATGGTCACTATTACAAAGTGGTCCAGCTATAATCACTTCTTGGACCAGATCATGTGCTCCACTTAGGACTAAATCAAGAATTGTCTCCCCTCTTGTGGGTTCCAGGACTAGCTGCTCCAAGAAGCAGTCATTTAAGGTGTCAAGAAACTTTATCTCTGCATTCTGTCCAGAGTACCGAGTCAATAAGGGGATAATTGAAATCCCCCATTATTACTGAGTTTTTTATTTTAACAGCCTTCCCTGAGCATTTCACAGTCACTATCACCATCCTGGTGTGGTGGTTGGTAATATATCCCTTCTGCTATATTCTTATTATTAGAGCATGGAATTACTATCCAGAGAGATTCTATGGTACAGTTTTGTTCATTTAAGATTTTTACTTCATTTGATTCAATGCTTTCTTTCACGTATAGTGCCACTCCCCCAACAGCAAGACCTGTTCTGTCCTTCCCATATATTTTGTACCCTAGTATTACTGTGTCCCATTGACTATCCTCATTCCACCAAGTTTCTGTGACGCCTATTACATCAATACCCTCATTTAATACGAGGCACTCTCGTTCGCCCATCTTATTATTTAGACTTTGAGCATTGGTATATAAGCACTTTAAAAACTTGTCACTTTTTAGCTGTGCCATTACGTGATGTAATTGAATTGGCCTCTTTTTCATTTGACTGTTTCTCCTCAGATCCTACCCCTATTTTATCATCTTCCATCTCCTCCTCCTTACTGGGACATAGAGAATCTCCATTAATAGATCCTCTCGGAAGAGATGTCTCTGACCGAACCACATGCTCCTCTGCACCTGGTGGCTTTCCCCCTGCCCTTAGTTTAAAAACTGCTCTGCGACCTTTTTAATTTTCAGCGCCAACAATTTGAGTTGTTTTTTTTTCTGTTGCACGAATGAGCCAACAATCCATTGTAATAAGACCAAAAGCGATTTTGGTCCATGCTTACAATTAAATGTGCACACTGCGTCGTAGCAGACGGATTTACGTACAGATGGCCACGACTTTGTATAATGCTATGCAAGCTTAACAGAAATCCATCAAAATGCACAGCGCCATCTGAGGACCTGATATATGGAGGAATCAGCTTTGCTAGTTACTCATTGCTGTGGGTAAAATGTGCGCAGACTTTTTTTGTTTGGTTTTTACATTTTCCCCTAAAGCTTCTCATGCCCCCCTTCTCCCCCCCCCCAGAATATATTCCATGCTACCCCCCAGTTTGAGAAACTCTGGTCTAGAAGACCCTTCAGAACTATGTTTTTTGGGAACAAACTAGCTTGATATTTGTTTTTCTTCCCTCCAGGGATGTTGAATCCTTGAAAATATCCATAATGAAAATGGTACTTAGGTTGTTAAATAGGGGAATTTGGCTAAAGCTTCCTGGAACACAGCTTGGACAGTTATAATTTATTATATTATTTCCCCATCTGTTTATTATTAAATAAGAAGTACTTAAGTTTCACAATCTTACCTCTTTGATTTATGTCCAAAAGAAAATGGTGTACTTTTTTACTGAATACTCTTTAACTCCAACCTATGATTATGAGGAACATTTTGAACTTTTCCTTGATCAATTTAAAAACAAAATAAAATTAAGACAAGAAAAACCCTGACACACATCACTCCAGGGGTCAGTGATTTTTCCTCCGTTTTGAAAACTACCCTGTATATAGATACTTTGTGAGTGTTTTATTTCACTTTTAAGTTATGGGTTGCAATCAAGCTTCTCTTCATGCTTGGATAAGATATAAAAGTTTGTAGACCTTTCCGTTTGCAAAGCAGTGTGCATACATGAGGTTGCTAAAATAGTTCACGGGTTACTAGAATTCCTAAGCAGCCCCATGTATAAAAGAGCTGTAAACTAGAACGTTCACTTTATTGCCAGGCGAGTAAATTGACCAGACTTCTCACTCTGCTCCTGGAATTCCTGTAACAACCCTCTTTAAACTGATCTGTTCTATGTAGGTTTTTATCCCGCGCTCATCACCATAGTATCTGAGCACCTTCCAGTAGTGCATTAAGCAACTGTGACTTCACCCAGGCCAACTGTGCAATTGTAGACACTAGTCTGTTTAATGTGTGTGTGATCTTTCGACTGGTCATCCTTTGCGGAGCACGCTATAGAGGGGAGTTTTGTGTGCTTGTAAGCACATCCAGAGTGGTTAGGTAGTTGCTAAAAGGGCTGAATGGCTGGAAAAGCGTCCTGGGTATCCTTTTGAAAAGGCATTGCATTGGGCATCTTTTGTGGCCTACAGAATTCCCATATCCTCTGCCTGTAACTATTGGAGCTGGAACAGTGGTGGAATGATGCTGGTTTTTCCCCCCTCCTTTGAATGGCTTCAAGCTATGTCCTAGCAGCTCTCAAAAACAGAGGAAGGTCTAGAGTTATGCTTTTAGGCTCGCCATGTTCCGTCCCCACCTTGCACTTTGAAACAGGAGTGGTGGCATGCATCCCCGTGGTCACTGTACGTATCAGTTCTTGCAAAAGCATTGCCCATTGGATGGGCGGAGGAAGGGAAGTATATGGTATGCTCCATTGTAACATGAAATCTGTTGGGTTTTCACTGACACTTTTCCTTTCTGATATGCGTCACTGCATTGTTTCCCATCTAAAATATTGTCCCAGTTGCATTTCCCTTAGTGGACAAAATTTAGTCTAGATGCGAAAATATAGCATGCGTGCGCGCTCTCTCTCTCTCTCTCTCTCTCTCTCTCTCTCTCCCTCCCCCTCCGTGTGTGTGTGTTCACACACATCCCTTAATTAACTTCTGTTTGTCACCTCTTCCAGCTGAAATGAGTTGAAATTTAAGATTCTCTCCTTGCATCCATGAACTTGGTAACGTTTTGAAATAACTTCTAGGGGAAAGTGTAATTTTCCAGTGAAGGAGATGAAATGAAATGAGATGAGGGAGACAAGAGGCAAGGTATTTAAGGATATTTAGAGTTTCCTTCTTCTGCAGCAGCACGGGTCATCTTGGGTCAAGTGGGCCGTCAGAGAAGGCCCCAATCCGTCATTGAGAGTTGTGTGGGTAGATCTCAATGGGTAGTTGGGGATTGGTCCGGTTTTGAGCAGGGGGTTGGACTAGATGGCCTCCTGAGGTCCCTTCCAACCCTGATCTTCTATGATTCTATGATCTCCACTGAATTCAATGGCGCTATGTGTAAGTTCCACATACAGAAAGTATAACTGTTGGGAGAATCCATTATTAGATATAAGTATATGTTACATCCCTTCTGTGGCTGTTTTCAACTTGCATTATGGGGAAAATATGAGCAATTCATTTTGGTTACCGATCGCCCATAGATTAAGCTGTGACATGGTAGCTCTTGCAAGCTATTTTATTTCTCACTTAAGAAATAGCTACTTATTCTAGCTATAGAATGTGTTTCAGCTTTACCAGATTTAGATGTTTTTTTTGAAAGAGCTCATTTACTTCTTAGTGTTTTCTTTTTATTTCCACAATTCTGGATCTTTTCCTACTTCAATATTTTATCTTTAATCTCTCTACCAATTCAGTTATTATATACTCAGTCAGCGAAGCGTTAAAACATGTTGCATTAAGAAGATCTTGATCTCTCTTTTAAGTGGGTTTTCAGACAAACTAAGTAGCAGAAGGTTTTTCTTAGTGGAAAGAGGAGTAATTTCTTAGATCAAATTTACTATATATGGAATAGGGTTTAAAATATTAGCTATTTTATGGAGCAGTTATTTTGGCAAATACAGATGCTTCAGAATTGCTTTTGGTTCCATGGCTGCATTTCAGAATTTTAAATAAAACATCTTTTTCTTCAGGGATTATTGGTGTAAGTGTACTGAAATCTCAGATGTATGATAAATCACTAGAGTAAGCTTTGCTCATGTTCAGCCTACCTTCACAGATGTTTTCAGTTACACACGTTTCAGCCCTGAACTTTACTGACAACATTTCTGTTAATTACTGAAAGTTCAAATCAAAGTCTGGACAATTATTTTTATTAATAAAAAGGAAGCTTTCTCTGAGTGACACTTTTAGGGGTATTTCCATTCCTTTATTATTTCAGCATTAACACGTACATCACAGGATAGATATATTTTTTGCTACTTTGCCAGAATAATAATGTCCCATTTAGTGCTAAGCGCTACACAGATAACAGCTACTACTTTGCATTTCCACAATGCCTTTCCTTGCCAGACACTTCAAGAACTATGTGCTGTATTTGGTATTATAGTAATAGCTAGAGAACAAACATATTTTCAGCCCGAATTACTTACTTTTTAGATTGAGGGAGAGAAATAGAAGCAACCGAAATAAAATCTCTGAGACCACGCAACGTTTCTTCCTGTTGTAACGGGGCTTGATTACACATGGGGTTTAATCTGCAGCTTTTTGCCGCGCGTCAGGTAACGTGCATCACGCAAGCTGCACTAATAGCTTGCACACGGGCCAGTGTGCCCTCTGTCAATGCGCATGATTATGCACACACGGTCGTGGTTTGCTCTGAACTGAGGGCGTGACGTTCCTGGAGGGTATCCCATGCTCCTTTGCATTGCAGATGAGCAGTGTGCATTCTGGGATTTTTTTCTTGCTGTGCATTGTGAGATGTAACTGAAGCCAGGCAGGACCACTTTTTAAAAAAATCACATGATTCACAGGTCTCCGTCCTATTCTTCTTTTCTGGGCAGGCTAGCGCCATTTTTGAATTGCTGTCGACCAGCATGGGGCCAATGATGCTCCATGCTGCTCTGCTGGCAACCTTGAACACGCAGAGGCTGCTTGGGCTGTATTTCAGCCTTCAAAGCCCCGACGAAGTCGGCTTTGGATTTCCGCAGCCACACCACCGAGCAGATGATGTGGCAGCCGGCTCTCCTGCTGCTGGAGGAGCTCCGGTGGCGCGGGGAGACCAGGACGAGGAGAAAGAGGAACACACCTGAGCTACTGAGAGTAGAGTACTGGCTCCTGGAGCAGTTTCAAAGTGTGCCGCTCCATGGCTGGGCTCTGGAGACCAGCACGGCCTGGTGGGAAAGGATTGTTCTGCAGACATGGAATGATTGCACCCTATTTATGGGCGTGAGAGGGAAACCCTTTGCGATGGGTGGGAGGGCGAGGTGCAGAGACGTGCTCAGTGGTTCGAGCAGACAGTATGCCTGCAAACAGCTGGGGCAACATTGCCAGAGATGCCTGTTGCTCTTCGTTTGGAGTTTTGGGCCTGAAATTCTACAGCTGTACATCCAGCTGTTAGCACGTACCTGTGTGTGTGTGTGAGAGAGGTGGAATTATTTTTGTGTTTCAGTGTTGTTTATGGGTGGTGGACATACCGTGTTGTGGCAATCCCTCTTGCCCTGTGTGTCTTTTCCTACTTGCGATTGTAAAACCTTATAGATTAGTACAAATGTAATTATTTTCAGTGCAAAATGAACAGTGGACTCCTCATTTCCTTACTTGAAAAATTATTCATCTCATCTTACCATGCTACATATAATTTTGCTTTTTTAGTGATCAGACTACTTGAGGCAGTCTTTTGTTTTTAATCTGATTTGTGATTTGATTTTTGTCTGATTTGTCTGTCATTTATTCTTTTTCATAGTCCTAGGGTGAGCTGGCCCTTTAAAGGGAGTGGGACACAGCTGCACCTATGCCAGGCTCAGCCCACTTCCCCAGGTGAAGGGAATGAGATGGGGGTCACGAGATGAGAGCAGTGCCTAGAGTCGGGGCCTGCTGGGGAATATAAGAGCAGCCTATACAGTTGCCACTTGTCTCCCAGGTTTTTGCACCTCAGAGGTTTCAACCCTAGCAGCCTGAGGTCAAGGAGAGGGACTTTGCAGAAGAGGGGAGGAGACAGCTCTCAAGAGCTCCCAAGGCCTGGGGTAGAGATAAGTAGGAGAGTATTGAGAGAGAAACCCTAACAGGTGACAAGCCCCAGCTAGAGGGGGCTGCAAAAGCCTCTGAGCCTGGAGGAAGGAGCAAGGGAAAATCCTGATAAGACCGGAAGAGTTTTGAGTAATTATAAATAGGACTAATGTCTAGAGTTGGGACCTGCTGGGGAATATAAGAGCAGCCTATACAGTTGCCACTTGTCCAGGATTTTCCAGGATCATCCCTTTGGAAATCTGTAAGAGTGCTCAGTGCACACTGACAGCTGTCCAGTTTGGGCTCAGGATCATTCTGAGGACTGGGAAGAGGACTGGAAGGTTTTGGTTCTTTTATAGTAATAATCCACACGCAGTTGTGGAGCGGCGTTGTGAAGACACCAGATGCAATGGTTTATTTGATGCGGGACAGAAGGTAGACTGAGGTGCAGTGGCAGGCCTGAAGCAGACTGGGTAAGGCCTGCTGTGTACAGCATAACATGAGGCATACATTTAGATGAATCTTACATAATCATTTGAAAAGTGCAATTATGTGGTTACTTAGCCTTAGGTAAATACAGATTTTGGCTAGCATGATTCTGGAGAGAGTTTTGTAACTTGGGAACATAGATTTGCTTTAATTTTCCTTCTGAATGTCTTACTAGTTTCCGTGATACTTAACTGTCACGAGAATAATTTGACAGGATGAGGGTGACAGTTTAGGACTCTCCTGTACGTTTTCGCCCGCCTCAGAGAAGTAGGGCCACGGACCTGGATGCGAGAGTCTGATGTAGAGTTGCAGTAGCAGTTGCTCTGGTGTGATCTGCGATGCTGCTTGAGACGGCAAAAGGTTGCGGGTTTTTTTTTTTTGGAGGGGAAGGGGGTGAACGAGCAGTGGAGCAATACACGAGCGTATTTTATTCTGCATCAAGACTTAATACATACACACGGGGGGGTGGGTATAGGTCTCATTTAGGGAACGTACTCGAAGTTTTATAAGGAAGGTGAGACAAAATGGCTTCTTCCTGGAACACTGGGTATGTCAAGACAAGACGCGACAAAACGGCACCACTCGGGCGGTGGATGCCACCCAGACTTCAACATAACTCCTCAGTCAGGTGGCATGTTTACAACAGTGTTAACTGATCATCACTCTAGTGCCGACTGCCAGGGCACTGTTGTCTCATGTCCCTAAAATGTCAGGGAACTGAACAAACAAATAAGGGAAAAGATTGAATCATCTGAACAAACTGCAGCACTCCATAGTCTTGCTCAAGAAAATTCATTTAGTACCAGGAGATCATGAAAATCCTCAAATGTGTTTGGTTAGACGAGGTTTTCTTCTCCTCTGCCCTGGACCCTTCCTTGCTCTCAGCATTCCCCTGCTGCATCACTACGGATAAGTGGTTTAGGTTTGATGCTTTGGGTAAAATTTTCAAAAGTGACTTAGCTAATAAGGAGCCTGAGTTCTATTGATGTTCAGTGGGACTCTGTTCTTGTCTACATGGGGACACTCAGGAAGGCTAAGGCAAATTAATTGAAGGTGTGACGCTGAAGCACATTTAAACCCCAGTCTGGAAGCTCTCATTCAGAAGTAAAGTGGACTTAGTTTAAGATACAGTGACTTTACTTCTGGATGAGCGCGTCCAGACAAGGGCTTAATTTATCTTAACTGTCCCGCGTGCCACGGTGGAGACAAGTCCGCTGGCTCCCAAATCACTTAAGCACTTGTGTAGATGTTACTCAATGTTTTCCATGTCTGTATCAGTGGCAGTCTGCCTTTCTTGTCTAGTTGTTAGTGGAAAGGACAGCTAAAATGGTATTAAAAAGGTGAATTAAAAAAAAAGTTACAAGTAATACAATAATATGAAAAGAAGAAACAAAAAGTGTGCTTTGAGCAGGGGGCTGGACTAGATGACCTCCTGAGGTCCCTTCCAACCCTGATATTCTATGGTTCATAATCTATGATAATGTTGCATTGGCAATGCTTCAGGAAGACTCAATTAGCAAGAATGTAACACAGTTTACTTACTGTGGCCTTAAAGAGGCTTGTGGACTTTGAGCACACGGGAGTAACCACAGGCTGAAAGCTTGTATCTTTGTTTGGTAGCTTGTCCCAAATTAGCAACCTTTGTGGTCAAAGTTACGACTGCTGACCTACTTTCTGTTGGCTGAAGATGTTACAAAACCCTTAAGGAATCCCCAAAGAGCAAAAAGTCCCCAAGGTACGGAATTTACCTAGATCAGACCTGATTCCTCACTGCCGTGTACCTGGAATCATCCCATCGCCTCCTGCAAAGTGGGTGTAAAATCTATCACCAGTGCAAGTGAGTGGAGAATTTTGATTTGGTAGCGTGTCACACTCACTCTGTACAGGTGTGAACGACAACACAATGTTCAAGGCAGAGGAGAATATACTCTTTTAAAGAACAGTTGTTTGCCATATGGAAGTAAGGTTCCAGCATTCGTTTCCAAGATTAATGATCATTAGTATTGGAAAGCCAATTACAGCAGTTCATTTTCCTGTTGATGGTAGTGGGAGAAAGCACTTCAATCCGATGAAATAAGTCTGTTTGTCCTACCAGGGAAATACTCTTGGGAGAAATTTATTTTTACCTTTTTATAAGCATGCCATGGAATTGGCTTTTGAACTTCACTCAGCAACTCTGCAATATAGTCAGAAAACAAAGAAAACACCGATTCTTTCACATGTAAGGGGAGTTTAGACATGTAGAGTGTACTTTATCTACACTGGTTTCAGAGTAACAGCCGTGTTAGTCTGTATTCGCAAAAAGAAAAGGAGTACTTGTGGCACCTTAGAGACTAACCAGTTTATTTGAGCATGAGCTTTCGTGAGCTACAGCTCACTTCATCAGATACATACCGTGGAAACTGCAGCAGACTTTATATATACACAGAGAATATGAAACAATACCTCCTCCCACCCCACTGTCCTGCTGGTTACCAGCACTATTACCACTATTACCAGCAGGACAGTGGGGTGGGAGGAGGTATTGTTTCATATTCTCTGTGTATATATAAAGTCTGCTGCAGTTTCCACGGTATGTATCTGATGAAGTGAGCTGTAGCTCACGAAAGCTCATGCTCAAATAAACTGGTTAGTCTCTAAGGTGCCACAAGTCCTCCTTTTCTTTTTATCTACACTGGAATTTACAGTGGTGGCTCGAATATCTTACTCTGGTGAAAAGTGACTCAAGCACTAACCCACAAGTAGCTAAGAACTTGGTTTCACATCTCATCTGGCAACCTAAACGTTGCACTAATGGAAGAATATTGTAGCCTCAATGTGTCTTGTGTATAATCACGGTTAATAACATACACTCATGATATGACTTAAATTCTCAGTTTTATTAAATAGAGTCAACAGGGCAGCTGCAGACTCACAAATACCAGATCAAAGATACAGGACATCTTCATGGAAAAAAAACAACAAACTACACACACACCCCCATGTATGGTGTGACCTTTTCTGCTTTTCCCATGGATTCAGTGATTGAAAATGTTGTTGAATGTTTTCTGTGTGAGCGGAAATTCCTGACTTCGTCTCTAGCTCAGGGGTGGGCAAACGTTTTGGCCTAACGGCCACATCGGGGTTCCAAAACTGTACGGAGGGCCGGGTAGGGAAGGTTGTGCCTCCCCAAACCCTAACCTATCCGCCTCCTCCCACTTTCCGCCCCCTGACTGCCCCCCTCAGAACCCCCAACCCATCCAACCCCCCCTGCCCCTAATCGCCTCCCCCAGGACCCCACACCCTATCTACCCCGCCGCCCCCTAACAGGCCCCCCCAGGAACCCACCCCCTATCCAACCCCTCCTCTAAAGCCCCTTTCAGAATGCGGCCCTGTGAACATGGGCGGAGGAGCAGGGGCAGCCAGAGAGACCTCTGCTCTAGCTGCAGATGATAGCATTAAATACATGGGGACAGTTCCTGACAGGAAGGATGTTGGAAAATCCCCACAAGACTGGGAGTCGTGAGACAAGGGGTCTAGTCTCTGCTCTGCCAAAGACTTCCTGTGTGACCTTGGGCAAGTTGCTTAATCAGTTTGTGCCTCAGTTTCCCTGTCTGTAAAACAGGCAGAGCCACCCTGTAAGTTATGCGGAGTAAATGGCCATGCTCCATACACCTATTAGAAGTATATAGCATCATGAAGTCCTGCCTAAGCATGGAAAAAAGCAAGGACATCTGTTGTTGCCCACAATATGAATGATTGTCAAAATTGCTTCTCATTGTCCAAACTCTGTTCCCATTGAAGTCAAATATAAAACTGGCTCTGGCTTCAGTGCAAGCAGGTTTAGGCAGACACCGAGAGCTGCTGGAAATCCCACCCATATCATAGCTATATCAAATAACACAAACAGGTTTTTTTTTACCTATATGTAAAAGTCTTGAACGCTCTGAAACCTTTTGCAGACTGTTTTTTTTCCAATACAAACAACAGGTATGGAATCAATTTTAGCTATTTGGAATTTGGGAATGCAGGGTTTATTTGTGCCATTTGTTTTTTCACTTCATTCGAAATTTTATCTGCACCCATGTTCCTACAGCCTTTGTATTTCTCATTCTGCCCATGTTTCATGTTTCGTTGTATCCTTGTATTGGCACCTATCACCCCTCAACCCCGTTTTGGGTTTCCCCTATGCAGGACGAGAATCTAATAAGTGGGAGTTGAACTTTCAAACCTGTGATGCTGGTGTGGAAGTGGCTAAAACAAGTCTGTCCATCCTTAGTTGCAAATGTCATTAGGTGTACGGGGCTTTTGGCAAGTAATTTGGAGGGGCATCAAGGTATAACCCATTTTCAGGCACAGGAAATAAAAGGCCTGAAAAGTAATTTATTGTGCCCTTCAGCTGTATGTAGGTTAAATATTTGGAATATATTAATGCTAAATAGTCTGTGTTGCTAGGTCTAATTTCCGCTGAAGGGAAGCATGTTCATATTTATTTTAAACCAATAAAGCTAACCAAGGTCATTACTATGGATACTTTTCTCGGGCCGGGCCAGTGACACCTGTATGGATTTAAGCAATAGACGCCATCTGTGAGTAGGAAGTCTGGTTGCCATGGAAACCAAGCACTAACAAGTACCATGACAAAACTTATATGGACTAAGGGGCCATTGGAGTGGGTGTTCGGGTCACACAGCTCACTTCCTAATTCTGTCCAATGCTCAGTGAGATTTTAGGGAGCAAAATCCCACTAAACGTTTCATAATGGGGGGCATGCAGTTTTGGAAAAGTCATTTGAGTAATGTATGTAGGCCCAAATTCTAATCTCTGTTATGCTGGTTTAAACCTATAGGAACTCCTAAGATGTTATGGAGGGTTTGGAAATGTATGTAGTTGCTCTGGCTGAATTTGGCCGAGGTCTGCTTTGTTGTTTTATTTAGTCACGTATATTTGCAGCATACACATTTTTATTACCTCAGATATTGATCAGTTTGAATGTAACTTTCAAACACTTTATAGCAGAACCTCACTCATTATTGTTTGTTTTGGGTAGCAACCAGAGGCTACCCATCGGAGGTCAGGACCCTTTGTGCCAGGCACTGTGCCCACATAACAAAAAGATGGTCCTTGCCCCAAAGAAGGCACAAGTTAAGTAACTGCTGGTACGCTTTTCAAGTCATAAACTCTACTCATTTCTCAGCAAAGCTTTGATAGCAGAATGCCGAAGCCCAGATTTGTTTTACTTAAGACTTTGTTATTTTTACAAAATAGGCTTCAGTGCTTTTATTTGTGCTGCCATAAATAGTTAAAACTAAACCACAGCTGTCAAAATAAAGTACACGTTGTGTTGCAATGTGGTTTTTTGTTGTTGTTGTGATTCTGAAACTTGCTTATTCTTAAAATTAGGGTTCGGCAGTGGGTGGTTCCCTCAGCTGCTGGTGCAAATCAATGGGAGTCTAATGTATATTCTGTCAGCAGTCTAGGATTTTAAAGTTGTTAAGTATCAGGGGTACTGCAAAGAAACCTAGTGAATGGAAGATGAATAATAAAGAGTAATGCTTAATGAATGCCGTGACTTTTGGCTATTTTTAAACATAAATGGTAAATACAAGCCAGTTCGCTCAATTTTCATCAAATTTCAGTATATTCTAACTCTGTATTTAACCCAAATTATTTTGGCAGTAATTGTCCAAGATTGTTATACATCTGTGTATGGCATTAATGAAACCCTTACTGGAATTCTGTAATCAGTTCTGGTGTCCACACTTAAAAAAGGATGTTGAAAAATTGGAAAAGGTTCAGAAAAGAGCTACAACAATAAGTCAAAGTCTGGAAAACTTGCCTTATAATAAGGGACTTAAGAACCTCAATCTGTTTAGTTTATCCAAGAGAACACTAGCAGTAACTTGATCATGAACCACAAGTATCTACATAGGAGAGAGATATCGGATGGTAGACAGCTCTTTAATCTAGCAGAAAAAGGCATAATGAGATCCAGTGGTTGGAAGCTGAAGCTAGACAAATCAGACTAGAAATAACCTGAAAATATTTAACAGTGAGGGTAATTAACCATTGGAACAACTTTATGTAGGTACCTGGTGGATTCTCTTGAAGTTTTAAATCAAAACTGTGGACATTTATTTACAAGAGACAGTACAGTTTAAACAGACACTGCATTAAGAACAACACAAACGTCTTCCATGGTTTAAGGTAGTCCACAGTTCTCTTGGGTAAGTGGTCTGTTCCAGAGAGCTGATCTGTGTAGCACCTGACTAGTTGGAATCGTTCTGTCATGTTCAAGGTTTGCTGTTTCATGTCGGTTGACTGACAATCAAAATGGACAGTTACAGGTTTGGAGGCGAAGGCTTTATTATTATAGAAAACAGTTCTGAGGAGGGTTTTGGGGGAGGGTTGTTTTTGTTGCCTAGGTTTAATTGTTTCAGCCCTGGAGTACATAGGTGTTTACATTCAGTTAATTTTACTTTGTATCAGCAGTGAAATCATAGGACTGATTGCAATAATTGGCACACAGTCCGGGTTTCTTCACGTCAGTATTTCTGCTTGTTTATGTTTGTTCATATCTTTGTGTCGTATAGGGAGAGAACAACTTCCTGATGCAGTTGACTTTCTTGCAATTTTCCTATAATTGCCAAGAAGCTGCTGCTCCCTCCTACGGATCCATCAGATCTGTTAAAATCAGATGGGTTTTGAAAGCTGCTTTTCGATTTTCTGAAATCTGTATTTGGTCTTCCTTCCTCATGTTCCCTTTCATTTCCTTTGTTCTTTGAGGTTAAAGCTGTGGGTGTTGAGGTCCTATTAGTCATTTTGGCTAATCTTAAATCTTTTCATGTTGAGAACCAGAGTGGGCCGAATTATTCTCACAGTTATGCTGGATTTACATACTGTAGCTTCATTAACTTCATTCGAGTTACTCCAAATTTACACTGATGTAGCTGCACCAAGAATTTAGCCCACTAATTGGGTCAGAGAATTGTGCATCCTAAAGAGCACAGAAAAATCCATTTCCTCATCATACTTAAATCTCCAAAAAACAGACTTAATTTTGGACAGAGCGAACCCCTTATTAGAATCAGCAAGCACTTACATGGTACAGGACAGTATGTGACTAAATTAGTCAGATGCTGTAATTACTTTAGCATGCTGTCTTGTTTAAAGAGATCACCCAAAAGACTTTTGTTTTGGTATTTTTATATTCTGTGTGTGAAAGGTAGGTGCGTGGGAGGAGGGGAAAGGAGGGGGGTCGGGAAGCCGAACACCCAAAATGTGGGCTAAAATAGGTTACTAGAGTTTAAACACCGCTAAAGGAAACTGGCTTCATTATACTCCATCTCCTGATGGGTTGTTGGCTCAGCTATTGTTGCTGTTTTATTATTTGTTGAGCTCAGTCAGTGGGATCAGGGCTGTGTAAACATGTAATCTCTCTGGGCGTCAGTTCCCCACCTGTTAAATAGGAATAATAATACTTCCTTTCTCCCAGCCTGTGTCTGTTTAGATTGTAACCTCCTTGGGGCAGGGATGAACGGTTACTCCCTGTGTGCAGAGCGGACAGAACAATGAGGTCCTGATCATGGCTCCCGGGCCAGGCCTGTGGAGAGAAATTTGGAGCCCCAGTACATTGTGTTCGCTGGGGTCCC
The DNA here is from genome assembly GCF_965152235.1 of Eretmochelys imbricata. Taxonomy (NCBI): domain Eukaryota; kingdom Metazoa; phylum Chordata; order Testudines; family Cheloniidae; genus Eretmochelys; species Eretmochelys imbricata. Next base: position 5,446,873 of record NC_135581.1, on the reverse strand, counting down.
ATCCCTCTCATTTCACTTTATTTGCACAGAGGTTACAGATGTTTTGTGGACCTCCCTGAGTTTGGGGACCTGGTATAATTGTCCCCCCTCTGAACCTCCTGTCAGCCTTGGTTAGATCCCCTAATCAATACTATAATAATAATAATAATAATTACAGCAGAGGAAACCACGGACTGTGCCAATGATTGTCACAGTTTCAGGGTAACTGCACCTGTATTCCCTCCCCACGGTCCACTCTGGGAGTTTCAAGTCAGGTCTCCAGCTGTCTCTGAGCAGGGACCCTTGTCCACTCCCTCCTGACCCGGGGCGTTTTAAGGCTGCACAGCTCCCTACCTTAAACTGTGATATCCCCAGCAAGGCAGCCTGCCTAAAGGCCAGTGCTGTGCTTTGCTTTCTCTTTGAGGCCTGCGAATAACGTATTGCCAGCAGTTACCAGTTACCCCACTGCTCCTTCTAAGCAAGCTCATGTATTGTTAAGGGAAGATCATTCTAGGGAAACGCACAAAAACCAATAAACACAGACTGGATTTACCAGGAGTCACCCCCTCGGTCTTCTGAGGCCCTAGCAGGCCAGTCTTTCTAACCCTTCCGCAAAGGTTCTGGCCCCTTTGACAGAAGGTCCTATCTGTTTACTGGATCAGAGAGAAGGCCCTGAGCTCCATTCAAGCACATGCTTCTCTACCAAAAATCCTTTCTTTGGCTCCTAGTCCCATTCCAGTGTATGCAAACCATGTCAGGAGGTGCACCCGCTTGGGAGTTCTTTAGTCTCGGTGATTAAGATGAATCATGTCCTCTCTGTTTTTAGTTCATGTAGGAGCTATGCTAACCTTCCCTCACAGAGTAGAACACAATCATGCATAAACCATTCATAGATTTAATACAATACAGTCCCCACAGATATTGCATGAGATTGCAATAACTGTTACAATGATGGTTAGCTCATGCTCATATGGAGCTAGACCTCATTTTTTATTTTCCCGTGGCAAACACTTCGCAACTGTTATGGCCTGACAAGCCCCTTTATCCCCTTGCTGCTAATCTCACTTTTTTCCAGAATTATCCTCAGTGTAAACATCTGTCCAGGTTACACAATGACTACACAGTTCCATGCAGTGTTGTCGCCATGTCTGTCCCAGGATATTAGAGAGACAAGGGGGGGTGAGGTAATTAATCTTTTATTGGACCAACTTCGAAAGCTTAACTCTCTCACTGACAGAAGTTGGTCCAAGAAGAGATCCTATCTCACCCACCTTGTTTCTCTCATGCACAGTTCCATACAGTTAGCCCCAGGCTAGAATAACAGGGTGTATCCTAACACCATATTTATATTTATAGGACTGATGTGTTTGTCTCCTGGGTGTTTTGTACACAATTACATAGACGAGTATCTTAATCAGGATTTGGGTGAATGGCCAGAACTGTGAGGGAAAGCTGGACAGCAGATGCTATGCCCTATGCCTCTATGTCTATACTTTCTCTAGGTCTCTCAGATGAGTGACTCCCTTAAACATGGTCCAAAAATATTATCAGTGGCGTCGCTGATTGCTGGCCTGGCCACCGTCAGGTATGAACGGCAAGGCCTGGTTTCACAAGATTAGCTCATTTTCAGAAAGCAAGCTGAGGAGGAAATGATCATCACTTCTGTAATATCATGCTGTCGGGCAGGCGGGGGGAATGGGGTTGTGGTGGTGGGGAGGGGGGCAAAACCTATAGAATAAAAATCTATTTTTTTAACTGTTTAAACTTTTTAGAAATTACTGATCTACCTTTTCTCTACCTGAAAGTAGGTCTGCTCCCTCATCTGGATAGGATTTTGTCGCCTGTAGTCTTCTAGCTATGCTATGAGGACAGAGAGTTATTAGAATATGACAATGCTGTTACACTGCTTTAAACATAGCAGAATTATACTAACTGGTCAGAGACTCTGATGTGACTTTTATTTTGATATGCTAGCCATGTTGTCACAATGGCCACCTTAAAGATTCTTTCCCTTAATTTTTGCAACATTCGTTTTCATATTGTACTTCTCAGGGCTAAAGAATAAGACAGTTTATTTTGAGCTGTGAATCTTGAGAGTTTCCAGTGTATATTTTACATTTGATGGAACTCCCTCCCCTCTTCCTGCAACTCAGGTTTTATAACTCACATTTCTGGTATTTTAAATTCTTAATTAATCTGGTCTCGTGTAAGATGATATTAAGTTGCACAGTTGGAAACCAGTCCACTGGAGTTACCTTGACTCTTGCATTAGCTGATTAAAGACCCAAACATAAATGAGGAGGAAACATTTGAAATTGACAAAACCCAGTCGATCTGTTCCTAAGGTGCCCTTACCCACAGTATCTTGGTTAAATTTAGAAATCATTTTCCTCAAGGAAGAACAAAATTTCAGGTCACAGACTGAATCTGCTCTCTTGAGAGGTATCAAGTCTACAGTGGGTGGGTTTTTCCTAGAACACACACAGTCATTTTCACACCCCCAGTTAAAAACGGGTCTGCTTGCTTTGTGCCCTAAAGGTTCTGACTCATCCAGAGTTCCCTGCAGTGGAGAATTCCCTAGTCGCTGCCCTTGAGAGAGAATGCCCTGTCCTTGGGGCCCCTGCGGTCCGAGCCTGAGCTCTTATTTGAAGGTGGTCACTGCAGTGGGCTGGGAAACAAGAGGTTTTGGAAATTCGCACCTAGCCCATTTAGTGGTTTTGGAAATTAATATTAGCCAGCCATCACCTCCATGGTGGAGCATGTTAACCTGTGCTCCCATCAACGTACACTCTGTAGTTGGTGAACAATTGCATGTTGAACTGGCTATAATATCTAGGTGGTTTTCGTAGTCAACCCAACTCAAATGTGGTGCTATATAGTCCAGTCTTAAGGGCTAACAAATCTGTGCTTACTTTTTTTTTAACTAATTATTTGTTTTACTGTTTGTTGCATCTCTTTGATAATAGATCAGTTGTTTTTCTAAGTATTTATAATGGTTTCAGTTGGGAATTGCAGACATTGGGATCAGAGATCTCAAAAGTGGTCTGGTTTCACCATGGTGCCTTCCAATATTCTTTGCTGAAATGCCGTTTTGTAACTTCTAATGGTAACACTTCTCTCTGAGTCGCAACACATGCTCCTTTGGGTGACTCATGTCCTAGTGAGCACCCCCTCCTGGTTTGACTGCAGTGAGGGGGAATCCATGTGTTCTGTGTTCTGGATCCTTGGGGTATGCTCAGCTTCTGAGCCTCAGTGGGCTGCAGTGATGGATCCTCCCTTGGCCTTTCTGGCACATTTCCTAGGCACTGACTCTTTCTTCTACCCTGTCTTGGAAATGGGGCTCTTCCATTCACCTGCCCTGGGACCAGCGCTGACCCCCCTCCCCCTCCCCGACATACCCCAGTGAGTTAAACACACCCCTCTCCTAGAACTCCACCCCAGTGGTGTGAAGCTTCTGATGTACAGGTTGACTCTCTCTCTCTCGAGAGAGAGCATGCAGCAGCTGTGAAGCAGTTAACATATACAGAGACGCTTTGCTCAGAGTCTAACACATTTATGCTCTTGAATACTTAATCCTGTAAAGCATAGGAGATTATAGATCATACAAAACAATAAACATCTGACACTGCAATGTTCCTTGATTTCTAGCTCACTGTTCCCTTGTGAGGAACTGTCTGAGTCTAGGAAGGCAGGCAGGGTACCTCTGTCTCATGCAGATTGTAACACACTGCCCCTCATGGAGCCCCTGAACCAGCTTCTGTGCCCTTGTGCTCTCCTGCTCCTCTCTTGCTATTCCTGTCTGATCCCATGTTTCTATATGTTTCTTTATTTAAATCCTGATGGTCACCTGGTCTGGCCTTGTGCTACTCTGGATAAGTTTCCAGTTTTCCTATCTTCCTCCCGTAACAGGGTGGTTTGCCCATGGGCTGGAGAGCCTGGGGCTAAGCCAGCCCTTAGTACAGGGTGAGCCACGTCTGGGTTAAATCAGGTGATCCCAGGGTAAAAAGAGCAGGAAGTTGAAATCAAGGGGAAAAGCCCAGGAAGCTGCAGCTAGGTCTTTAGACGCTGCAGGGAGCAAGAAAACTTCTTGAATCCTGCATGCAGATGTGGTCACCGCATCTCAAAAAAGATATATTGGACTTGGAAAAGGTTCAGAAAAGGGCAACAAAAATTATTAGAGGTATGGAACGGCTGCCATATAAAGAGAGATTAATAAGACTGGGACTTTTCAGCTTGGAAAAGTGACGACTAAGGGGGGGATATGATAAAGGTCTATAAAATCATGACTGGTGTGGAGAAAGTAAATAAGAGAGTGTTATTTACTCCTTCTCAAAACACAAGAACGAGGGACCACTAAGTGAAATTAATAGGCAGCAGATTTAAAACAAACAAAAGGAAGTATTTCTTCACACAACGCACAGTCAACCTATGGAACTCCTTGCCAGAGGATGTTGTGAAGGCCAAGACTATAACAGGGTTCAAAAAAGAACTAGATAAATTCATGGAGGATAGGTCCATCACTGGCTATTAGCCAGGATGGGCAGGGATGGTGTCCCTAGCCTCTGTTTGCCAGAAGTTGGGAGTGGGTGACAGGGGATGGATCACTTGATGATTACTTGTTCTGTTCATTCTCTCTGGGGCACCTGGCACTGGCCACTGTCGGACGACAGGATACTGGGCTAGATGGACCTCTGGTCTGACCCAGTATGGCCGTTCTTATGTCTGAATCACCTTTGAACTGTGAGTTCTTGAAGGGCTCTAAGCTTGAGCTGCTTTATTGCATAACCTCTGTGAGGCTTAAATACCCATGGTTAACCATAAGTATTTCCTGTTGTCCCTGTCTGGTGTGAATCGGCTGTGGACCCTCTGAGCAGCGGTGGATCCGCATACATCGAGGCACTCCTAATACAGCATTTTCCCATAGTACAACTTTACAATGTCAATTGGAATTCATAAGCTGTACAGATCCAGCCCCAGTTCATAACAATGGGTACATCACGGTAACCAGTGTTTTCTCTTTTCATCTCAGCCACAGAAGAACATTCATTATACAATTCTGGGTTAGATCAGGCCATTTAGCCTTTTTTTTTTAACATGGATTCTAATAGTTCTTACGCTGTGTGATTCTGTCCTCTAAAGTGACTTGCAAAAGGGTTGGTCTCCAAGCATCTCGTCTCTTAATGGCCCTGTATCAAATGGGTGCGCTGCTAACAAATAAAAATGTTGGTTTTCTGAACTGCCAAGCCTTGCAAACTCAACCTCAGATCTGAGGGCCTAGCTGTGTTCTAGAGTGTCCTCAACAATAATAAACATTCTGTAGGCCGCATTGTTCCCTCACTGATTCAAACCCATTGCCCTCAGTGGACTAACTAGTGCAGAAAACAGTAAAAAAACAAAAAACAACCATGACTTTTGCCTGTAAAGTCAGCAGTTCTGACTCTAAACACACATAAACACACACACACCCGTGAGAAGGTGCTGTTTTTCCATAATCCCCATCCAGAGCACTGGGGCAACCGAAAAACTTTTAGAAAATTTCTTTGTATGTCAGAGAAAACTATACATTAAGGATTGGCTCCAACTCCATTTCAGATCAATGTGTCTCTCCACTGACTTCAGGGAGCTGGCTCAGGAGCTAAATGCACTTCTTTTGCAAATGTGTATTGTGAAGTGTGTGCTTGCACAAAACTAAAATATGATGTTTTAATAGGGATGCTGGGAATCTCTCACACACGGGGAAGAACTTTGTGTGTACCAGGCTTCTTATTTTTCAGTCTTGCTTTAGGTCTGCTTCTAGCAAAGTGTGTCTTGCAGGTGCCTTCGTGGTGTTGGTTTTAATTTGTTCCTTGTTTAAAATCTGCAAGCTGGAAATGAGAGTTTTTGAAGTGGTGAAGAGAACAGGCCCGTTGAGCTGTTGGGCCATGTTGCCAAGTTAGCCATGTTAACAGCTGCTAATGGTTTCTTAAGCTGCCAAAGCAGTTTGAATATACATTTAACATCCAACAGACACCTGTTTTTAGAAATTTAGCTCTGGGGGCTCATGGCACTGTTCTGCAGGGGTCATGTCCATAAAGGACAGTTAACGTCTGTACAACAGGTTGCTCGGGAGAGTGGAAAATAGTTGGCATTCTAATTTTATGTTATGGCCTCCTTATTTGGGGGTTGGGGCAATGCACACAGTAAGAGAGAACATAATACAGAGGAGCTAAGTATTAAATTTGCTATTTCAATATTTAAAACACAAAACTCTTTCTCCATACGGCGTAGGCCTCTTTACCTCCGTTGTATCAACCTCCATCTGACGTTCTCAAAGGGCATTATAGACACAAATGAGATTTTCTTCTGCAAAGTGGTGAGAAGCCCCACAGAGAGGAGCAGTGAAGTAACAGCCCCAGGAAGCCTAGGCACGGCCAGGGCAGAACCCAAGTTTCCTTATTCCCAGTCCTGTGCGTTAGTCACAAGACCATCCTTCGCTTCTCCATATATTGGGTCATTGTATCTTCTTGCCCCTTAATGAGTATTGCTTATTAGTTGGCATTCATCTTGATGAAGTATCTCTGTTGCCCCCAAGCAGCACTTGCTGCCAGCCCTGTCCCGTCTGCTCCCTGCCTTTCCTCTCTGTAGTGGCATTGGCAGGCAGACCCCATCCTGACAGTAGGTGACTTCCCGCTGAAGCCAAGGTTAAGTGCGGGAGATCTGCATCCATGATTGCTGCCAGCGTCTTCGGGAGCATGCACTGGTTCGCAGGCTGAGGGCTGGGTGGGTTGTTTATGCAGTGTGTTTGTTCAGCTCTGACCCAAGGGCTGGGAGGGAGCCTGCCCCATAAACCTAGTCATGGAGCTGGAAGCAGGTAGTAGTCGGATTGCCCTGTCAGCGTGAAGATGGCTTGGGGCCCAATCCTGCTTCCAGGGAAGTCAGTGAGAGCATTGCCATGGGCTTCAGTGAAAGCAGGATCAGACCCTTAGTGGGACAAATAAACTGAAATGAGGAGAAAAGGAAGCACTTTGTTTTAAAATGGTGGCGTTTTGGTACATCCAGGGCACATTCAGTGCAAAAATACACTGGGCTCCTTTCTAAGCTGAGGAGCCACAGATAAATGTTCAAGAGGAAGTGCCGAGTATTGGGCACAACGGGGGGCTAGGAGTCACGAGTTCTGGGGTCAGAGGAGCCACTGTGACAAGTCACATGAACAGATCTCTCCAGAGTCCCGAGGCTGCGCTTAACCGTCTATTAGTGGGTACCACATATGGGCACTGGGAGGCAACAATCATTAAATTGCTGGGAGACCCTTGGAGAGCAGGCACTATAGAAGTGCAAAGAATCATTCTGATGCTGGTGCCCATGCTATATCATCCCCTGTAGTGGCTGTGAATTCCTTGTGTAATTCAGCTCAGAGTCGAGTGGCTGAGACTCTCGTTTCATGCGATAGCAAGTTTCACTTTTTCTCCTTGACACAGCAATAGTGGAAATAACACTCAGTAATCCACTCCTCCGCAGGTCCCTTTTGTCCTGCATTGGTACGTAGCACGTCCACTGTTATCCACCATCCTTGTCTTTTGGCTAAGGTCTGCTTGTACTTAATTTTTCTTGGAACCCTAACACAAATCATTACGTGCGCTTTGCCTGCCTGTCTTCGTTATGCCATTAACATGTTCATTTTGTGTAATCAGTGTGCACTTCCAGATACAAAATTTACCAGAAAACTTTATCTGGCTCTTGGTTATATAATTATCAGTTCAAAGAGATCAGTGCGGAAAGGATAATTGGGGCAAATAATTACACCCTGGAAGGGATTTACTTTCCAAGAGCCTGAGTGCCTTAGGATTTTTCATAATGACGAATGCTCATTGCCTCTGTTTTATTTTCCTGAGCTATGGGGAATCCAGTTGTTGATTTTTGTCTGCCTGTGTGTACATGTGTACTATATAGACATGTGATATATATGAACCTCACCATAGAAGAGCATAGCAACTGCCAAACTGGACCAGACCAATGCTCTATCTAGCCTTGTCTGACAGTGGCCAGTACCTGCTGCTTCAGGAGGAAGGTGCAGGGAGCCCTGTCTTAGGCAGGGTATTGATTCCATAGGCATGTTTCCTCCTGACCCCCATCAGTTAGAGATAGGTTTATGCCCTGAAGCAGGAGGGTTTATAGCCCTTCCAATATCTTTGTTTTTAAACCCTTACTGTAACTATCTTTTTTTCTTAAAAAGGAAGTGGTGGAGTTATAGGGACTCAGGGGCTCCTATCCCCTGCCACGACTGCTAGCCCTAATAGAGGACATAGTATTGTCTGATTCATTGGTTTACTCTCCTCTCTTGGTCCCTCCAGTGGTCTCTTGTGTATCAAGTTCAATCTTCTGTCCCTCGCCTTCCTTTCTGTCCCAACCCACTTCTCTGTTCCCATGCTCCAACTCACTATTCCCTCTCTAGACTTCTGTATTCATGCTTTCTTTTGTGTGTGCTGCTTTATCTATGGAACTCTGCAACATGCCCCATGCTCTTCTCATTCAAACCTATCGTTTTTCTGCCAAGCCAGCCAGCATTTGTCTAATCTGTGCCTGGCAAAGGTTTAAATGTAGCTACGGCTTCATTCATTCCACTGTGGGGTGGGAAATGGCTCAAAACTCTTCTTCCTTTGTCACTTTATTTCCCATCCCCTGTGACCTCCTTCTCAGTTGGCTGGTTTCAAGATGTTATACTGTACCTGTGTTATGGAGGAAAGTCCTGTGCAAACACCTGGGTTTTGCGTCGTGAAAGTGGCAAGATTCTGGCTCGTTCTCCATTAGGGTGTTCTACAGTCAACAGCCTTCATCTCTGCTAGGGACTGTCAGATATGACCCCAATGACACTGCCTCCTTGAGGGGAGAGTCGTTCGCAGGGACAGCTTGTTTATACAGCCAATCCAGAGCTTTGAAGCTGGGAGTAGCCCCTTGGTCTGAATTGAGAACTGGATCAGGAGTTAGGGTTTAAATGTGCTGTCTTCATGAGTAACTATGGTTTGTTTGTACCTATAAAACACCAGCAAGTTGTGCGTGCAGCTAGTGTATGTAGCTAGCAAATGTTTGTTCCTATCACTGTTATCCTCATTTCCTCCCTCAGTCCTAGCATCAGGTTGTTACACCAAATTGTCGTCTTGTCTTAATCTCTTTGGAGCAGAAACCACATTTTCTCTGCTGCACAGCTGTGGGAGAGAACTTATGGGCTGTGTAAGGGAAACATCATCCCTATTTTAGATGGGGAACCGAGGCACGCGGTAGATTAAATGACTCACTTAAGGTCAAAGTCTGTGGCTGAGTTGGGGATTGAATCAAGGTCTCCTGAGGCCCAGACTAGTGCCCTATCCACTAGACTATCCTTTCCTTCTAATTAGGAAGCAGTATTAGGAGCTGCTATGGATCACAAGAAAGCATCCATGCAAATGGAACATACTCCATTGGAAAGTAGTAACATTTTAATATTCTAGTTACAGTGGTGGCCGCACTAGACAGGCACCGAATACCAGTGAGATCACACTAACATAGATGAAATTATTTTAGTTTCTTTAAGATGTAGTAATTAAATACAGTATATACTGATCCCTCACAATGACAGCCGCCCACAGAGCTAAAAACAGGAAATCCATTAACTTCACTATTTAAAAAATAAAATAAAAAATCTTCCCAACTAATTCCTCTGTCACTTAAAGTTCTACCTAAGAGGGCTAATTTAATGCTGCATTAACTCGGTAATATCGCCCTCTTGTACCTAAGTAGTTTCTAATGACTACCCTGGAGAGCACTTGGAAGCTTTTAAAAGTTTTTATGCAAAATTTTTTTTTATGTGGTTTATACTTTAAGAACAAAAGTTATTGATAACATTCTAAAATCTTTCAACAACATCAAGAACTATTCTCTCAGCTACAGAAATGTTAAATATCGCCAGGTTGTTATCTCTTAGTGCAAACAAGAGAAATCAGGAACATGTTAAATAAGAAAATTGGTGCAACACAAAGTTAAGACTGGGAGTGGACACTTGTGTTAAATAGAGTTAAAACCAGAATCTATAAGTATGTGCATAAGCATTGCAGGATTGGGCCCCTAGAATTATGTTGTAGTGATGAATATAAATGAGAAAAGAATAGATCATATGTTAGGTCTCGCAACCTGTGTTCTTATTGCTTAGAGCAGAGGAATGGGAGTGAGAACTCCTGGGTTGTATAATTGACTCTTCCCCTGAATTAATGTCTGATCTTAGGCAAGTCTGTTCTTAACCATTCAGTGGGTCAGTTTTCATACCTGAAGAAATGAAAATAAGAACTTATCTCCCTCTGGGAGAGACTTACCTCATTAATATTAGTAAATGGCTTTGTGATGAAAGGCACTATGGAATTACAAAGTATTAACCACCCCCCCAATGTGCCCTTTTCCAAAGTTTTAGTTGATATTACTCTGTCTTCCTTATTTCTCTTGCTATCAGATTAAAAGTTTGCCTCTGGGTTTATGCACACCAGCACCTTTCTATGTGATGCTTACATGTTAGAAAATAAAAGCAATTCTCTTTTGTGGTTTTATAGTAAAGTATTCTTGCTGCTCTTTAATGTTTTTAAAACTCTTAAAGTTGAGACCTTCTCCCTTTCATCAGGAGAAGAGGAAGAATTATTGCTGAGGCCTAGCACTTTTGAACATGTACAAAAGTTAATCAGAGTTGAAAGAATATCTTGTCTCTCTTGTGTGGCAGAAACGCAATACAGTGGATGCATAGAGATGCAAGGTTAAACATCTCTGAAATGGATCCATACTGTAAACTGTTTGGCCATCTGTTGTTTCTAGATGTTATATGCAATTTACATGTGCAAGGGGCTCCAATAAAATTCAAAGAAAAAATATACAAGAATGTCTTCCATTAAAAGTGAGTCGATTTTCTCAGAGCTCAGTGTTGCAAGCAATGGTTTGGAAAAATGCATTTGAATGAAATTTTGTGAAATATTGCTGCACTGGACTTATTTTTTTAAATCAGAAACTCGTGGCTCCATGACCACGAGTGTGAAGTAACCTCTTGTAAATCAAACTTCAAATTCATAATAGTGCGTTGCTGTGGCTATTGGAGAACGGGAGTTTGGGGCTGAATCTGTGGCATTTTTATCAGGCTTTCTCATGTTTATAACTCATCTAATTGTATGGGGATTGGGAATTTCCACTAGGAATTGACAGGAATACTTTCCATTGGGAACCCTGGAAGCCTTTTAAACTGACACACTAACTTGAAAGTGTTGATTTTTCTTTGCCTTTTTCTGTGTGTTGTGTGTATATTTTTTTGGCGGTGATTGGAAGGTTTAACAATGTGCTGAGTGAGTCTTTATCCCTTTTATGGCTCTGTTGATATTTTGGTAAGAGAAGAAGAAGAAAGCAGCTTTGGGTGGTGAGATGCTGAGGGAATGGTGAGCTTCTTGCAGCTGTAACTTGGGAGAGCACACTGTTTCTGAGGGGTTAGAATCTGTAAATATTGTATAAGAAAAGTTCTGCTGGACACGGGTGAAAAGCAATTCACCAAACCCTTCTCAGGTATTTATACCTCATGTGGTATTGGCTTTTGCCATTTTGATCTAAATTTTGCTCTCTTTTTATTATTGAAATTGCATGATACCTGAGTGATCCTGCACTATTTGATGTTCATGATGCACCTCTCTGCACCCCTGTTTTACTTTTTGTTCTCTGTTGTGCTGCTGGGAAATCTTTCCTACTGTTGAGAATAATATCCACGTTGGTCTTGTCTTCACAGGTTTTTTTTGTTTTTGTTTTTTTAAGCAAATGGTAGCTAAAACACATGTTAAATAACATGTTAAAAACCCGACCCTATAGAAGTCAGTGGTAGTTTTAACATTGACTTCAGCAGTGCCAGGATTTCACCCATAGTGTAGGCCCAAGGCCATTTTTAGTTTCAACAACTGTTAACTGTTTGAGGTAACCCTAGGTTCCCCCTTAAGACTTGCCTCGACTAGCTAACACATATAAAAATGGCAATTGCAATTTTAAACACAGTGACATTATCATTTTGTGTTAATAGCTAACGTTTAAAAAACCATTTTTTTTCTACTATAGATGTAGTCTTCACTATCATAGGACAATGTTTTTGCTCCGAATGACCAAAGTGATGATGGATTTATGCAAATATTAAAATTAGGTAGTGAGCACTTCTTAAGCAATTTCAGGCTTTTTTTTTTTTATTATTTTAATGGAAGCATTTCTGTTGGTTTTTTTTTTTAAAGACTTATCTTTATATAATCTAAAGTTAGGATCAGTTTATTAGTTAAGTATTTAACTGTATTTAAAGTTTTCTGCGTCTTATAACTTTTTCCATATTTGCACGTTTACAATCTCAATAGCCAAGACAGACAAAAGGTGAGAGGAGAAATGGAAGCCAGAGAGGTGAAATGACTTGCTGGAAATACAACACAAGTCTCCTGACAGTCCACTGGGACACGCTGCCTGCCAATAATGCAAACGCTACCTGTTGGGCTTTTTGCTTACTGCCAGGGTTGAATCCATTGATTGGTCTAGATAGTACTTAGTCCTGCCATGAGTAAGGGGGCTGGACTAGATGACCTGTTGAGGTCCCTTCCAGTCCTATGATTTCATGGTAGTAGGCAATAAGTGTTCGCAGCCTGGGGCCCTTATTCATAATACATCGTAATCATTAGCACAATACTTTTTATTTTTGACAGGTGTCAAAAATAAAAAATGTAAAGTATGTCATAATAAATGTTCAGGGAGAGAGAGGAGAGGCTCAGAATTGGTTAATTTAATTCCATTCTGGGTAAGTCCATGTTGAGTATCTTTACTTTGACAGCCAATGGCTGTGATGCATAGAGGCTGGTTTACACTATGAAGTTAGGTTGACGTTCAGTCTACCAAACACAGATTCATTGGTCATTCTGCACTGCTGAGCTGGTGGCTGAATTTTTTCTTGGTACTGCTGAAGTGGTGGTGTACGGCTTCAGGAGCCAAAGGGTAGTCTGGGGCCCTACAGTCACTAGCGGCATTTCAATATCGTCAATGGTAATCTGCCACTCGGGAAAGAATGTCTATTTGCAGCCTTCTGAATGGTCCTGTGCTCATAAAGAGGTGAACACGGGGCACCTTCCCTGACCAGCCAAGCTTGCACAGAGCGATCACTGTCAGTGCTGCTCTCATTTTGGTCTCCCTGACCTGGAGGGCTGGGGTGAGCTTAGCGCACAAATCCAGGGGTGTGGCGGTGGCCTTTTGCAACCGCAAGTTCTGCAGCCACTGCTCATTGTCCCAGACCCGCATGACGATCCATTCCACCCAGTCAGTGCTCGTTTTTCATGCTCACAAGTGGTGCTCTACCTTCTGCAGCTGCTCTGTGAATGCCACCAACAGGCTTGAGTCGGTTTTTTTGCTATGTCCCACAACAATCTGTCCTTCACAAAATCATCATGTCCCCAGTTGTTGCAGTTCTTCCTATGGCTCTGCAAATACCGGAGGATCTTTGTTTCTGTGTTTGCAATATTCGTGACAATAGTGTAGAGCTCTGTGGGCACCTTGCTGTTCACCATCTGACAGAAGCATGGAGTGCCACATGGTTTTGTGGGAATTTAAAGAAAAGGCACAAAAATTATGGAATAAGGATGGCCTTACGGGATGGAGAAAGTTGCATGATGGGAACTTGACCCCTTGGTCCCATGCATTTCCAAAGTTTCCCAAAAGAGAGTGCACCAGACGATGGTGAACTGCACTGTGGGACATCTTCCCATAGTGCACCGCACTGTGCATCAACACAAGCACTCCTGGTAAGAATGCATAGTGCTGACGCAAGGAGCCAAGTATGCACAAGCGATACACGGCTTTATGCTGACGTAACTTGAGTTAACCAAAGTCTGTAGTATAGACAACCTAATATTCATAGGAAGATAGCTGCACTGTTTCACAACTCTTGTTTGTGCAGTTTGACAAGGAGAAATCTATGAAGTATGTGTGTGTGTGTTGTGTGTGTATTCACTATACACACACATTGTAATGTATATATGTGTGTGTGTGTGTATATATATATATATATATGTACAAAACCAGACAGTAGTATACCAGTATACCTTGTCTCATGAATTAGGAAGAAAAGTGAGAAAATGCAAATAAACTCTTCTGACTTTTGCTGCTATTATAGCTGGTTGAAATTTTTTTGACTGACAGATTTTCCCAGGGGAAAAAAAAGGAGTTTCTTTGAATATGGGAAATTTCCTTTCATTTTGACTTGGATTTTTCATTTCTATTTTCAAAAACAGAAATTAAAATTTTAATTAGAATTGAAATTTTTTGTTTTGTTTTTAAATTTTCCATCGGGGGGAAAACATTTTTAAACAAAATCTTTGTGTTCAAAATTGTTTGGAGAAAAAACATGTGTTTGACCAGTTCTAGTTTTTATGGTAGCATCCAAAAGACCCAGCAAGGATGTGGGAGGTGAGGGGCCCATTGTGTTAGGGTCTGTACAAACACAAATGAAGAGACAATTCCTGCCCTTGACAGTTGAATTGTTTTATGTAGTTTCCAGGGTCATATTAGGGATGAGTCACTTTAAAAATAACTTGATTATATATAATATAATTAGATCTTTGTCATTATATATAAAAAAATCCCACATTTAAAAAAAATCATATAGGAGGTAAATAAGGGCTTAAGTAGTGGAAATCTTTCTGTAGTCATAAGTGGGCTTTGGATCAGGCTGTAATTTTCTCAGCTGTTGTTTGTGCAACTTCAGTGTCTTCTCCCAGGCCTGTTCTTCCCACCTGCCCCCAATGGCTATTCCATGCTGTTGGACCTATGTTGCACCTCATAAAATGGACTAGGTCCAAAGAGAAGTAGAATGTATGAATTCCAAGGGTTGCATGGCAAATTTTCAGAATTGCCTTGTTCTGTATCCACTAATATGTTTTACACTCATCGTTGTTGATAACTCTGCTGTTTTTCTCATCAGGCCTTTATTAGTAAATAACAATATAAAGCCGAAAATTGGAAGCCTTAATGATATAACACCATATAATCTATATTCCATTAGAAATAATACCCTCTATAGGGAGCCTTAATGACATTGCTTCAGAGCATTTTGGAGACTATTCATCCCAAATTGACATTTTATACAGTAAGTACCCATAATGTTTTCTACGATATGTCAGATGTTCCTGCCAAATTGCGTGGTCTTTCATGAAAAATTGCACATGTACAGGAATTAAGTGGTTCTCATTTCAAGCAACAAATGTTTTTAGCACTGGAGATCTGTTAAAGTAAGCTAGGTTTCCTAGCAGAAAGTTTATGCTTATGGACAAACAGTTGTACGTAATTTTGGAAAAGAAAAATCTGGGCAGAAAGCAGAGAAATCAAAAGTGGGAAGGGGGGGAGGGAGAGGGATGCTCTTAATGCTCTTTTTCCCAGGTAGATCTTTCAGCAAATGCAAAACGACTTATTTTGCTGCATCGAGTTAGGAGTATTTAACAGACATTTTCAACGCGTGTGAGGCAAGTGCAGCCACTGAAATCCATGCCATTGGCAGCTCACTTGATTTTATTTTTTTAAATTTGGATCCATCCCCTGCCATGCCGAGGAGATAACAATGGCGTTCATTGTGCTAGCTATGCAGCTGCTGAAATTTGACTAGATCCAACCGAAGCAAACAGGAGCAGGTGGGTCAACAATGCGACCCTTTCGTTCCCAGAAGTATCAGTATGCAGTGGGGGCCTGAGGGATCGCTGTACTGAGGTGAGACTGAAGTTTTAGCCCTAACTTGGAACACAAGACAACGAGGATGGGTCGGCACACAGTATGGGGACTTGGGTTTCCTGTGTAAGAGACCCCGAATGTTTCTAAATATTGTGGGATTAGTGGCATTTGTTGTCACTTGTTAAAACTGAACTGACTCGAGGCCTGGATTTCTTGCCTAAAATGCCACGATTGCAGAGTATAAATTTACATGATAAATTAGCATTACTAATGGATGACAACATCATTTTCTTCATCCCCATTTGCTGCTGGTATTTAGATCAGTGTCTTGTTTCTAGTTTCTTATTCTTTAGTTTGCCATGTAAATATTACTTTTTAAAAAAATTATTTATCGTGTACGCCATTTAATCTGTAAATTTAACAAAGGCGAGAGAATTTTTTTTTCCAGAAATGGTAAGGTTATTAATGTCCAGTGATTTATTTGTGTTAAACTAGTGCCTTCGGTGTGCTCGCACTCTCCAAGCAAATGTTCAAGCTTGGGTTTGTAAAGGTGCGGTAAAAGTTAGATACCTAACTTCCATTGTAATTTAATGAGAGCTGAGCACCTAGGACTGGTCTACACTGAAAAGTTACATTGGTCTAGCTATGTCTCTTGCGGTGTGAAAAATCCACACCCCTGAGATATATAGTTAGATTGACCTAATCCCCGGCATAGACAGCGCTACGTTGATGGAAGAATTCTTCCATTGACCTAGCTACCACCTCATGGGGAGGTGGATTAACTACAGCAATGGGAGAACCCTTCTTGTTGCTGTAATGAGTGTCTACACTGAAGTGCTACAGCGGTGGCTCTATAGTGTTTTAAGTATAGACATAGCCTTAGACGCCTTTGTGGATCCCAACTCAAAATATTTCCCCTGCTCTTGCCTCAGATTGCCCACAATCTGACAGGAAACAAATAAGGACGGGGGGAGAAGGATATAATTTAAAAATCATTTTAAAGATCAACTATCCCTAACGGGTCCCCTACTTAGACTTTATTAATTGGCTGATTTCTTGTAGGCATCACATGTGGACCATGTAGGTCAGGGAAGCAACTCTGAAGAGGCTGGGTACTCTCTGAATACAGCAGCATCACACTCCGGGCAACATGGCTCAATGGCCATTTGGTAACAGCCTCATACCCTTTTTAAGATGGCAAGGGATCTGAATTCTGAGCATGTCTGATGGAGGCTTTTAAGATGCAGATGTGAACAACTGCTCATAAAGTCAGCAGTTTGGAGAAATGGAAGCCATTTTGAGGGTTCTGTTGATGGATCGCATAATCTTGTTTTGCGCTATCAGTTTACAGTAAGTGAGTCTGAGATAGAACAGAACTTCCCCCTTTTACACTCCGCTGTATTTATAGCTTCAGTTGTGAGCTTTAAAAGAGCATGTTCATTGTTTTCAATGTCTGCACGGCTTAGCTGCTGATTTCTAAACGTGAAGAATGAAGTGCGTAAGGCTTGGCTAATCCTACCCTACTGCACTGTTTTTGATGCCACTCTATACATACATAAATGTGTTACGGGCAGAGCCAATTATACACTAAAGAGGAAGGGCAGGTTATAAGTAGGGATGAGCCCAAGCCATATAGGTCACATATGGATGTGTTCTTTCCCTAAGCATAAGGGTGGTTCAGGTCTGGGTTTTTAGGGTCAGAATTATCTCTGGTTTTAAGCTGAAGTTTAAACAGGGTAAGTGACTTACTGGCTTGGAGAGAGAAGGTGAATGGGGGCAGTACAAGCAGGAATACAGGAAGATCATAGAAGAGGGAAATGAAGCAGGTGAAGCGGAAGGGATTAGACCAGGGGTGGCCAACCTGAGCCTGAGAAGGAGCCAGAATTTACCAATGGACATTGCCAAAGAGCCACAGTAATATGTCAGCAGCCCCCCATCAGCTCCCCCACCCCGCTCCCAGCGCCTCCCGATCAGCTGTTTTGTGGCGTGCAGGAGGCTTTGGGGGGGAGGAGTGAGGGTACGGCAGGCTCAGGGGAGGGCGTGGGAAGGGGTGGAGTGGGCGCAGGGCCTGTGGCAGAGCCAGGGGTTGAGCAGTGAGGCCCTCCCTCCCCCAGCACATTGGACAGTTGGCTCCTGTCGCTCCAGCCCCGGAGTCGGTGCTTGTACAAGGAGCCGCATCTTAACTTCTGAAGAGCTGCATGTGGCTCCGGAGCCCCAGGTTGGCCACCCCTGCACTAGACCATGAACTAGAGCTTCAGGGGAGGCAAGATCAGGGCAACTTCCAGCAGCATTCAGGAGGTGGCTATGAGCGTACGAAGTGCAAAATAAAATGTAAAAGAAAAATTAATATTCAGAGTCCAAAGATGATTTCTGGTTTTCACAGCGAAGTTGAGGCAAGAGCCAGTGAAGTCAAAGACTTGGGATAAAATTTCTATTTTAACCAAGAGGACTTCAGCCTTTGGGGCATTTTGGTGGTATGGAGTCATGTAGTGGCCAAGAAAGAACAAATCCAATATGGAGAGAGGGTAGAAAAGGGAGCAAACTTGGGTGCCATCCTTAAAGATCAGAGGTGCAAGGTTGGAGCTAACAGGGAAACATCTTGGTAGGGAAAGCTAATTGGAGGTGAGAAGAGGACCACGTGGTGAACCTTGCTTCACGCTAAAGTGGAAGTGTCACGAGGAAGAAGTAGAAAGCTTCCACCAGAGATGAGTGAGATGGTAAGATCCAAACCAGGGTGGAGAGTGCTGGTAATGTTAAGGAATGGAGGAGACAACACAGTGAGAACCAGAGACATAACCTTACTGCACGCAACTTACAACACCCACTTACCTATAGTAAGCAGTTTAAGGCTGGTGAAGGGGATTGGATAGACATTAGGGGAGGACTGGAGCTTGGAAAGGTGATGGTAATGGATTGAGGACCTGAAGATCTATGGGGTTGTGTGTGATGGTCAAGAAAACCGATATCTGTGCCCAGGTGACCAAGCTGTAGACATTCAGGGTATCAGGAAGGGGTTAGCTAATAAATCAGTGAGTGTGGGTATCTCGTTTATAGAAATCACTCCCTCCTGAGCCAGTGCTTCTGACCTTAATATCAGATCTCGGCAAGTACCGCATGACACTAAAGCTCTGTCTGCACTAGCAAAATTATCCATCGCTATTAGTGGGTGCAGGTCAACCGGAGCTGAACACAATTTCACTGCAAGCTGAACAGGTTTTAACGAACGCTGCTGAAATGGTGCTGACCGCTGTTTGTCCTTGGCTGCACTTGTTCTTAAACTGTGTTCATCGCCGGCTCAGCTGCGCCCGTTGTCAGCAATGGGTAATTTAAGAGTTTTCTAACAACAGCTGGGGGCGGAGGGTGGGGGAGTTGTTTACTTCGCTCTTGTTCATCAATAAGATGTCTCTGCCTCCGGTTGCATTACTGAGCCATCCCCCTTTCTGGCATGTTTCAGACCAGATTATACTGTTGGAATGGTACCCAGATGGTGGTGCCAGGATTCAAACTTGTAGCTTTGGAACAAGAAACACAGGTGCAGAGTGTATTGACCCACTTCGGGGGCTAGCCACACACCAAGATGGCTTCCACTTCCTTTGTGCCTTTGTATATATCACCAAATATATGATGCACAAGAAATACATAACATTGATTTATTTGTTGGCTCAGTGCATCTTCCTCTAGCATTTTAGTGGCCACTACACTAAGTAACCTTCCTTTCCACGCTGTCTGGTAAAATGTTATATTACTGCATGGAGGAAAATGCCAACAGAAGGATCTGAAGGCCATTTAGAAATGTAAAGTCTTATGCCCTCTTACCCGTAGATCCAACATGTATAGTGTATGTCTGCAAGGGAGCGTGGTGATTAACATATGAAAACGCTGATTACAGTGGGATTCTTGTGCAGGCTGAAGCTAACGAGATATACTACCATTTTGGTGCCAGTTAGACCCATAACTGCTATTTGTTGCTGGGTTTAGTAACAATTAACCTTTCACATTCTTCATTAGCCATTGCTTTTCTGTGCAGCTGCTTTTATAACAATATACTTCACTTCTCCACAGAAGCGCTTATTTTGGCAGTTCAGTATCTATCCCAAAAACCACAGGATATATGGAAATAGAGGGGGATTTTTTTTTATAGTCATTCATCGCTCAATCATTTAAAAAAAATCACTACAGGTTAGGAACAAAAAGTGGTTTCTGTGATTATTGTTATGATTATTTGAAAGTGAATTAAACGTAAGTTTTTGCTCTTTTGCCAAATCCTGAATTTTAATCACCTAGACCAGATGTGCTATCAGATGCCTCACCAGAGCTAGAAATAATTAGCTTATTTTCAACAACAGGTGCCTTATTTGCCTATCTAACCAAAGGTGAAGGAAAGAAGCCTTGCTAAAGATTATGTATCAATTTCTGCTCACAATGGTATAAGTCCAGTACATTACTGTCTTTAAGGGAATTACTCCATATTCACACCAATGTAACTCCGAGCAGATCTTGGTGCTATATCTTCTTTCTTGACATATTTATCAGTATTGTAAAACTTTAATGAAGCCTCTAGTCGTGTATGTGTGGATATATGTGTGTATATCTGGACCTCTTCCCAAATGGCACTGCCTGGAGGTATTATACCTTTGAGAGACATACTAGCCACTAGAAGTTTGTTGAGAGCAATCCTAGTTGTGCCACAGGATTAATCACCACCTTTCCCAGCATACCTGTCGCAGTCTGCACGATGGGCACTTCCATTGCATTGTTCTCCCTGTGCCCTGTAATAAACCCTCATGGGGTTGCTGGCATTGCCAGCAGTCTCACCTAGCTCTCCCCTTGCACATCCCTGGGCAGCTAGTCAGATTATGCCTGGTCCTCCCCGAGGGGTCCAATGTGTCACCTGGGGTGCAACCATGCAGGCAAACTTTAACTCTAAATGTGTTTTCCTCATTAATCTTGCAAAGCAGCTGCTCACATTGACTTGCCTGGTTAGCTTGTCCATATTCTGTTATGTCAGAGGTGGAATTACAAAACTTTTTAAATGAAACTCTTTACGCATGTGGATGGTCAGGGCTTGGGGATTTTAGATTTAAAACTTGCAAGCCCATCTACTATTCAAAACGAACAACAAGAATATCCACAGTTATAATAGCTCACATGTCTGTACATCACCTACAACCGTGGGCTCTCAATTCTGATGAGCGTTACTGCTCTATAAATGCGTAATAATAATAATAATTCTGAGGTTTATGTTACTGATACACTGGAGGGTCTTCAGCAGACAGCAGCCTCCACTCTTGTTCACCCATTGATGTTTCATAGATGAGTAAGTATTGTTCTTTCATTTTAAAGATGGGGAAATTAAGGCACATAGGCCTTGTCTAGACAGGATTTAAAACCCCTCTGAATACTCATTAACATGCAGGCTAACATCCGGAACGCAGAGAGGTTTTTTGGGGCCCAGGGCAAAATCTGAAAGTGAGCCCCTCTCCCTCTTCCAAAAAACTGTCACTGAGGGGTAGTGGATGGAAACGGGAGGGGGGTTAGAGGGTGAGTAAGCAGTGAACTCCTGTCCTGCGATGCTGGGCCTGGCTCCGAGCCTGGTGGCATGACATGCAGGGTCACAACCCCACTCAGGTTTGGCTCAGCCGCCCTTCTCTCATGACAGAGGGGCTGCCGGGCCAAATTTACTGAATGGTGCTGTGATCCCGGGTGCCAGGTCGCAGCACCAGTCAGTTTGTAGGCCTTTTTGAAGGACGGGGCACCTGGGGTTAAAACTGCCCCATTTGCCACCCCCCCCGCTCAGGTGGCCCTGGGTAACATGTTTGAAGCCATGTTAGATGGCTATGTTGTCACCTGGAGTGGGAGAGCGAGCTTTTCAATTGTGACAAGCTAACTTGATTGAGTTAACATTATTGAAAAACACACCTGGTTTGCCTAACAAGACATACCCACAGGGATTAAGTGATTTCCTCAAAGTCAGACAGCAAGTCAGTAGCAGATCTAGGAATAATACCCAGGGCTCCTCAGTCTTTGCCCTTTACACAGCTCCAAACTGACATCAGTAAATTAGCTCAGATCAGCTGTGCAGCTGGCATCCACAGAAGTCCATTGCTGTACAGATCCGTACATCTTTGTGATCTCAAGAGATGACCGTTGTTTTATTGTACATGACAAGGCATGCGTTCGAGGCAGGCATTCAATGGATGTAGACCTTTATTTCCATAACGCCATAGTTGTGTTTACCAGTTATAGGTACACAAGTACAAGAAAAAGTTGCTTTGACTCAGTCATTTAGCATACTTCTGTGCAGCTTCTGGGTAGAACAATATGCCATGGAAAAACTTGCAAACTACAATATATTTGTGGTTCAGGGTAAAACTACTGGAGCAGACCTTACTTTGGTTCTTGCACAGATACACTGTTGCTTCATAGCGTCCTTTGCTTCATGGCAAAAGATCCAATAGAGTTTGACTTCATCTGTCAACACGTAACGGCTCTGTTGTTGTTGCTCCTTCTGAATAATCATTTCAATAGTTATACTGGGTACATGGCAAAAACAGAATGCAAAATCCAGATTTGCATAAAGGAGGCGTTACCTGAATGTCTCCAATGTATAAAATAACTTGGGTAACAGCTTCACGGTGTGGTTACAAGGATGGATTTTGAGCTCCGTTCTACTAGTATAAATCTGGAATAATTCCACTGAGGCCAGTAAAGTATAAAACAGGCACACGGGAAGAATTGGTCCCTTTAGCCTTTATTCATAGAGCTGTGGTTAAGGAAGGATTTGCCTTATGGTTCAGAAACCTTGATAGTTTTATGCTAAAGTTGATAATGCCTAAGCCTTAATGGAATTTTTGATCATACTCTCTTCCAGATATAGGGCTGGGTACTCTGTGGGTGTCCACTGGCATAGCTCCACTAAAGTCAATGGGACCTCTGCCATGTATGCCTGTTGGGGAGAATGTGGCTCATGATGTCAGGGGCGTAGCATTCAGAAAGAAAAGTCTTCTACGTGCGTTTAGCAAACTTTGTGGCTTTTAAGCAATAGCAGAGTGTGAGCAAGAAGCAGATTTCAGGCCAGCCGTTCCGATGAGTTTTAAAATAGTGTCTGCAAAACCAGAGTCCTGAAGTGGACGCCTAATTAAGGAATTTGCTCATGCACAGCCTTCTACTCATCCCCAGTTTTCAGATGAAGCCTTTGGGGCCCTATCAGTAGAGCTAAAAGTGATCTCTGCTCCATCCAGTAGAGGGCGATCTGAATAAAAGTGCTGAGCCTTCGCTGGGTACAGTGTATCTCAATAACAGAGTGCCTTCTTTGCATATGTATTAGAGGGGAAAGGTGTTCTATTCTAATCAGCTAGATGTTGCAAACGTTTGAGACGAGCAGTTGACAGGACAATGCTGAGAAACCTTTGGATATTTGAATCAGAATTTGTCCGTAGAAGAATTTAGCAACCTAAACTATTATGAATAAATAAAATGAAAAGCAAATTTTGATCTCCAGAGAGGCCCCAGGAACTAGACTTTGAAACGTGGAGTCCTGGACATACATTTTGCAGAAATTTGCTAAACTGTAAAGGGTTCTCTGTTGTGAAGCTGAGATTGCTCTAGACTGTAGTACTCTGGTAATATGACTTTTCATTTTCAGCAGTCAGCTACTGCAGTACCCTCAGCATGCCATTTACCCTCTTGTGTTTTTCCCCCCCTAAAAAATTAGAGACTACAGCATTTCTCGGTGAATTAATATTTTAAAGGGACACAGCCAATTTGAAATCTAAAGAGAGAAATTATGGCCAGGATTACTGCTGTTCTTGGGTTTTACTGCCAGTTCCTATGGTTTTGTAATCATATTTTCCTATGTTTTTTTAAAATATTTCTCTCTCACTTGTGAAAACCCACATAAAAGGTGAAATTTTGACAGGCTTAGCAACAGAGGGAAAACAGCAAAACTTAAATACCCACAAAATGTGCATGGGGCTGTAGGAGGAACAAACAAAAATCTCCATTCTCTAGTTTTTTCTCTCTAATCCCTTTCAGTTACAGTTGTAGATGGCATACACAATGTTAGTTGGTACCACTTTCAGTCGGAAGTGTGATTTGATTGTTTTTAAGGTGTAGCAGTTTTAATTGTATGTAACTTCAATTCCATCTGCATGTGAGGTGTGTTCAGAGAGAGTTGAGTAACTAAGGATCATCAAGTTAAATCAATAATTTCAGAGGATTTTTATATTCTGCTTCTCACATGCTTAAAATTTCTTGAAGGGTAATTAAAAGCAAACCATTTCTCTTATTTCCACTTTAGGATGGGAATCTCAGCTTCTGGAAACGGGATTCTTAGGAATATTCCTGTGCCCGCTCTGGACTCTCTCCCGGTTACCTAACTACACTCCGCCTTCCCAAATTGTCATCTGGGGATTTCGATGGCTCATTTTCAGAATCATGCTTGGAGCGGTAAGTGGAACTATAAGCACTTATGCTTCTGCAGACTTCTGAGATCATATTAGCAAAAGAAGATTATCTCTTTAAATTTTACTAGAGAAGCTAATTCTAAATGTTTAATCCTAGCAGAAAACCCACTTGCTTCCTATAACTGGTATTATATTTTTTTATGTTCTGTAATTTAGGATGGTCTCTGGTTATAACCAAGGAGAATGCAGGAGGAAATATTTGGTGTTCTGTTTCATTGAATCTTTCAGCTTGTTATTGGTGTCTGCCTTTAACGAGATCAACAGATACAGGACCAGGAATGTATATTAACATTTTAGCACTGCTATTACAATTTTAATGGGGTGGGCGGGGAAGGAGGGAAGTCATTAGCTTTGAAAGCTTGTCCCTTAAAAATGTTTTGTAAAGTGATTTTGAAGGTTCTGAAACATGATTTTCAGCATGTTGGGTGAGAACCCCAGTGTGAAATCCTCAAGCAGGAGCTGTACCCAGTTCTTTGCATACCTTATTGAAATATCACTCTCCAGGCCTTACGCTGTCAAATGTAGCAATTGCTGCACCTCTGTCGTTTCCGAATGGAGATGCCCAAGAGTCTTGAAAGCAAAAGAACCCATCAGCAACTGATGTTTCTTTTATTAAAATTAAAGATGGGGCCTGGGCACAACATTTAGAGCTAAAACAGAATTTTGGACACCCCATGGTTCTTGGATCTTAGCCCGAGGCCACGTTGGAGTTTTTGGGTCCCAATTGTGTTCAGCTTTGGAAAACCTCTCTCCCACACTAAAGTTCAAGGGAGCCTGGAACTGATACCACATGTAGACAATATGGAGTTGTTAAGGTCTTCACCTCCAGACTTAAAAACCTGACACCAGCTATGTTTGCTTTAGGCCTAATGTCTTGAAAGAAGTATAACCGGAGTAGTAATAGCAGTGAGGTTTGCAGATGTGTTTTTGTGTTGGGAAATACACACTGTGTGTTTGGGAAATACACATGGTATGTTTGTTGCATCTAAATGAGACTTCCCAGCTCAAAGCAAGTCAGCCTGATTCTGAGAACCCTTATTCACATGAAATGCCTTTACTCATGCAAGTAATCCTATTGACTTTAATGCAACTGCGTGTTGAGAATGCTCAACTGAGGAAGGGTTTATAGGCTTGAGTTATGTTTGTAGAGCCTCTCGAGTGCCTTGAGAACCTTCTCGTTGAAATATGCTATACAAACCATGCCATTATTCATTATTAGGCTTTGAGCATACAAGATAATCTCCATTTTGAGAAATCAATCTCTCTTTATGTATAGTAATGTATAAATAAATTAAGAGAGGGATAAGCATGGACATTGGCACCAAGAACAACCTCAACACGGCTTTAAAGACCACCTTATCTCAATGTTAAGGCTGTTTGATGCATGTGTAATCTCAGCTATACTTTAAAGGATGGAAATTTGGGCTCTTAAGAAAGCTGGCTTTTGTAGACTGAAAAGCTTTGAAGTCTTATTTGGCAGCGCCCGAGATCAGATGGGAAAGACGAAGCAAACGTAAAGATCTCTGTGCTGGGCTGAACAAAGATTCGGTACATTTATGACAAAGAAGATATTCTGGCTTGGGTGTACCTAGGTAGATAGATGAAAACATGACAGCAGTCTCGCAGTCTGTGCCATGGAGTCTTCCTGCTGGTGACAGATGGTAGAAACGCTATTAGAAAAATGACTGGAATGACTATCAGCAAGATCGCGGATATATAAGGGAGAGGAAGGGAATTAACTAAAACAGGAGGTCCCTGGTGGTTTTCATACTGACTGTGGAAAAGTGGCATTAACAAGGAAGTCTGAAATCCAAGTGGAAGTTAGTGCACCATCTCCAAGACTGTGGAAGGGAAAAGGGGGAAGTAGCATCTATAAAATACGTACTGTAAACTAGCAATTAATTTGTAACTAATTGTGCATACGCTCTGCTGGAATGTCAGCATCCTGGAGCAAAGTACTGCAGCAGCCCCCCAGGGCATAGAGGCCCCATCTGGTCAGGTCCAGGCTGAAATGCTGCTCTCCTGTTTACTGTCCAGCTTTTGTGCGGTGTAGTGTGACGTGTGAGCTACCTTGTGCTCTACTCAGAGCTCTGTGGTGGCGATAACTTAAGCCTTCTGGGGACTCATGAAGTCTCCCCCCCTTTACTGTGGCTCATCTGTGTAGTTTCACAGATTTCCCTCCATTACTTTCTATTTGAGAGACCCGCTCTGTCCTCCTCCAGGAAACTCACCCGTCTGCTCTCCTCCTCCAAGCTCCCATAGCATACGAAACTGGGGCAGGTTGTGGGAAAGGTGGAGGTTGGACACTTGACTCATAACCCTTGGAACTAAGGGACCCAGTCACACGGCTCTGCAGGGGGGCCTCAGATTTGCTTGAACTGACCCTGATGACTCTTGACTGTCAGAGGTGGTGACCTTTGTTGCAAATATCAATGATGTGCGCACTAGAGCTTTCCCCCATCCCTTGTGATTTAGGAACTCGTAACAAGATGCAAAAATGAAACTGCAGTGTAACTAGTTATTTACATTTGTTTCACTCCAAAACCTACTCCAGTTCTGACCTGTACAAACCATGATTTTTTTTTTTCAAGTTGCGGAGGAAAGGCCGTAGCGAAGTGGGACATGGGATTGGAAGTTTCTTAAGTGGATGGTATTTTTGTTTTAATCAGGTTTAATAGCAGATTGCCTGTGTTTTTGCTTTCTTGCCTCTCTTTTCAAAAGCTTGTAACAAAACTTCTCTCTGCTCTAAGTGTGTTCTGTGACTTCCTGCTGAGAAAATTCCTGTGTAAAGAAACCTTTGAAATGAATCAAGAGAGAGGTGGTTCACAGGTCAGTCAGTTGGTGCAAATAGATTTGAATTTGGAAGCAGAGACTGAAGTTATTTGTTAAATTTCCATCAACCCACACATGGACCTTGAGAAATTTCTTTTTCTCATAAAACTAAAGTGATCCAGAGTGGTTATTTTCTGTCGCCAGCATCCAAGACTGCCAGGAACACACGAATGGCTGTCAAATCAGTTAAAGATGTGAAGAAAACTTGGAATCATTTGTCTGCATAATGAGATGCTAGACATTTGAGAGAGTGGGGGTAACCAGAGAGCAAACCAAAGAAACACACACATGTATGTATGTACTTGCCAATTGGGAATTTTGAATCAAGTTTGGTGTTTTCTTTCCAAGCTCTGGACATGAATTTTTTTTTTTGGGGGGGGGGGGGGGGGGCTGGGCCTGGCATTCGCTAGCCAACCCCATACAGGAAGCAAGTGTAAAAACAATTACTGCCCTTTAAATTCTGCAACATGCAACAGTTTTCCTGTGCCAGGTTAGACTGGGCAAACCTGTTCAGATAAAATGGTAGCCATGTTATATCTTTACCCACTGCTCAAACCAAAATCAAAAGGAGACTCTTTGGAATTAAAAAAAAAAATCCATTAACTATTCTGTCCTTGACTATTTTTTCCCCTAACTTGCATGTACCCACTGCACGTTATTGTGCCGGCAGAGTATGAAGAACAGTAAATTACTGCATGCAAGTTTTGTTCAGGTCAGAGTCATTGAGAGAGAGACAGATCTTTGAGAGCTTTTTCTTGTAAGATTTCTAGCCACCCAAACCCCTCACTCTTCTGCGATTCTGCCATCATTTATTTAACTGCAACTTTGCCTTTCCCCAGTTATCTTTTCAGAGACTTTTGTATCACTGGTTTTGTTTGAAGGGACAGTGTGGTAAAGGCAGCTAGCACCCTCCACAGTCTTCCATTTAGCACCCTTGAAAAATCTTGCATCTACACAGCCGTCCTTTTGGCCAACGAGGAAATTGGGGCCCATACAAAGCAAAATCTGAACACCTTTTAATTTCCAATTAAAATGATTATTAAAAAAAACCTGTTTAAAATGGTAGCTTAGAATATGGCTATGGGGACCAGTCTTGCATGCTTCTCCTAGCCAAAGCTGCTCAGTCGCTGGGAGTTTAGCCAGAGGAAGGGTTGTAGAACCAAGACCCGTGCTGAACAAATGCTATCCACAGTTAATAAAGCTCAGTTTGAAAAAAAGGTGAGTTTGAAACCCTCTGCTGTTAAAAATAGCTGTGGATATAGAAAATATCATGCTGTTCATTGCATTGCTTTAGCACTCTTTTATTGTAAGTTGGCAGAGGTTAAGTTTTTCAAAAACTGACTAGAGCAAGGGTGGCCAAACCGCGGCTCATGACCCACATGTGGCTCTTTTACAGTTAAAGTGCTTCTGTCCTGCAGCGGGGTGGTGGGACTCGGGGCTTCTGCCCACCAGGGTGGGGGCGGTCTTAGGGATTGAGCCCCATCGGAGGCACCTGCAGGGTCTCAGGGCTTCAGGAGGAGTGGGGCTGGAGTCCCAAGCCCCAACAGGTGCCTCCCGCAGGGCAGAAGTCCCATGCCCCGACAGGTGTGCCCCGGCTCTTGAACTTCTGAAGACTGTCGTATGCTGCTTGGAGGGTCAGTAAGTTTGGCCACCCCTGGCCTGGAGTGTCTCATGAGGCACACAGTCCGTCCCTGCCCCACAAAGGAGCCCAAGGGAGAGCCAAACCCCCATTTATTTTGAAAGTCTCTGCCGCAACTCTCCCTTAATTTGAGTGGGAGTTGTCTCTCAGAATCTCTTAGATGGCTTTGACTCAGGTGTAACAGGTGTCCTGGTGACGGAGGATTTGCACAGGTTCAGTGCAGAAATAAAGATGAAATATAGTCGACAGCACTGGAGTGTGAATTTTAGAATAGGTTCAGGTACGTGTAGCAAGCATTTGGGAAATAGGGATGAAGGTTCCCAACCTGCTATAAATATCCATCCAAGTTTTATTACAAATTAAATTTCCTGTACTCTCCTTTATAAACCTAGAATGATAACGACTTTAATAGCTGACCAGCATGGTTTACCCATTACTCTGGTGCAGGCAGCCACGGTCTAAGTTATTAAAGTTTACTAAGTGCAATAACATGGTGCTGACTGACCTTTAATGAAATTCTTCGGCGTTGCATAACTGTCCCATGACATCAACGGTTCCAGCCTCTTGAGGTGCTGAGTGTCTCCTGTCAGGTGAGTTGATGGGAGCTGAGAGCATTCAGCATCTAGCAGGACTGGGCCTTGTTGCCTAATCCGCTAGTCCTTTAACTGATCAAATGCAGTCTGTATGTTTCATGACTCTGTGGCTGTGTGGTGAGAGTTTTTTCTTGCTGCAGAGAACTTCAGTGTGACTAGTATGTTCTGTAGGCCCCTCTGTAGTGGTCAATAATAGATTCCTTATGTTGGAGGGATGCAATTGGAAAACCAAAATATTTCTAAGGGAAAATAGTATTTCCATTGCAGCCTGGGGAGGGATTTAGGGTAGGCTGTAAGAAGCCAGACCCATTCCTGGATTTGACAAGGCCGTACTCGGTAGAGCCAGCCTGGCAAGTCCTACCCGGTATGGTCCCTGGGGGGGCGATTCAACAGCCAGACTCCTGGAATGTAAGGATGCCTTGTCCAGGCTCCCATTCTCTAGTCAGACCCCTTGCAAAGTCGAGGAGTGGTGTGGGAGCAGTTTCAGCGGCGCCGTGACATCGGAGGGTTCCCTTGTGCAGAAGGTCTTCTCTAGTGGTTGGGTTAAGGTGGTTTTGGGGGGCTCTACCGTACCTCGTTCAATATATCCCATGCCGCTGTGTTGTTACGGGGTATGGGAGGCAAGAACAGTGGGAAACCTGTGAAAAGTAAATGCCAAGGAGTGTTTTAGCAGAGTCTTTACTTTCTCTCTGTGACTTCCTGGAAAGGGTTCATCCGCTAGAATTGCAATCAGCATTTGGCTACAATAAAGCCCTGCAAAGTATATGTTTGGGTGTGTGTATATCGACTGCCTGCATCATCCTGCTGCGAAAGGTAAAGAGACTGTAAATCAGGGGTTTCTGAAGACTTATTAAACCTGTTAAAGGTAAGCCCCCAGAAAGCTCGATAGCAGAGATGCACAAGTTGGCACAAAGGTTCCAATAAAAATTCCTCCATAAAGGCCTCTGAGAGCTTGTCATTGTTAGGCTACACACAACTTGAACAGTTCATAGCTCCTTTCCTGCTTTGAACCACTCTTATTGTATTTCATAGGGGAGATGCTACTGCTTGCACCTGGAATGGGCCCGAAGAAATAATGCTTTATCTCTAGGCTTGGAAGGATTTGATTATTTATCGGTAAATGTTGATACACACATGAACCAATGATAAAATGTTTTCATGGATTAATAATAAAAATTTATAGATAGGCAAAGTAAGGAAAATGTTGCTTGAGAATTTATTAGATTAAAAATCCAGTGATTTAGGCTCTGAATGAGGCTTGTTACAGAGGGGCTAGTGAATGAATAGTAAAAACAGGTGTGGTTTATTGATTTAAAGATATTCACTTGGTATATTTTGACATGATGTTGACAATTTGTGTTTTAATTAGAACTGGCAAGCAATTAAAAAAAATTAATCATGATTAATCGCACAATTAAAAAAAATTAATTGCACTGTTAAACAATAATAGAATGCTATTTATGTAAATATTTTGGATGTTTTCCACATTTTCAAATATATTGATTTAAATTCCAACCCAGAATACAAAGTGATAGTTGTTCACTTTATATTTATTTTTTATTATAAATATTTTGCACTGTAAAAATAAAAGTAGTATTTTTCAGTTCACTTAATACAAGTACTACTGTAGTGCAATCTCTTTATCATGAAAGATGAACTTACAAATGTAGAATTATGTACAAAAAATAACTGCATTAAAAATAAAACAATGTAAAACTTTAGAGCCTACAAGTCCACTCAGTCCTACTTCTTGTTCAGCCAATCGCTCAGATGAACAAGCTTGTTTACATTTGCAGGAGATAAAGCTGCCCGCTTCTTGTTTACAATGTCACCTGAAAGTGAGACCAGGCATTCACATGGCACTGTTGCTGCCGGTGTTGCAAGATGTGGTAAAGATTCATCTGTCCCTTCCTGCTTCAACCACTATTCCAGAGGACAGGCGTCCATGCTGATGACGGGTTCTGCTCGATAACAATCCAAAGCAGTGCAGACCAAAGCGTGTTCATTTTTATCATTTCAGTCAGATGCCACCGGCAGAAGGTTGATTTTCTTTTTTGGCGGTTTGGGTTTTGTAGTTTCCGTATCAGAGTGTTGCTCTTTTAAGGCTTCTGAAAGCATGCTCTGCACCCCATCCCAATCAGATTTTGGAAGGCACTTCAGATTCTTAAATCTTGGGTTGAGTGCTGTAGCTATCTTTAGAAATCTGACATTGGTGCCTTCTTTGCGTTTTGTCAAATCTGCAGTGAAAGTGTTCTTAAAATGAACATGTACTGGGTCATCATCCGAGACTGCTAGAACATTAAATATATGGCAAAATGCAGGTAAAACACAGAGTAGGAGGCTTTTTTGACCCTTCAGAGGCCAAGCACAAGATCTTGGAATAGTTCTTAGAACTTCTGAGAACAATGACCTTTGAACAAAAGGATGGGGGCATCATTATTTGCCTAGTGCCAACAGTTTGCTTGGCACTCTGCAGTGCATGAATATAAATACTGTGCCAAGCCCCAATACATTGCAGTCCAAAGGAAAGACACTCTTTCCTATGATATCTTGAGGATCTGGCCTCTCTTTTCTGTACAGAATCGCAAATCTCTTTCCTGGGTTCTTATTGTAACTCCTTTTCTCAGGCCTTAAAGCTTCCAACTTCTCAAATTCCTGTTACCTGGCCTTTAAAAAGCTTGACAGAGTCCATGGCATGGGAACTACAGGCAAATTGTATCTTATCAGCAAGTTTGTTTCCCATGTTTCGTTTAAAATGCAAGTCTAGTTCTGTGAATGCTCTGCTCCTTTCTTGTTAATTGTATAATGTATTTTGCCTTATGTGACACATTTGATATAATGCGCCATGAAAAAGTTACATGCACTCTCATACCGCTGAGTTATCTCAGTTCTGTTTCTCACTGTTATCTAGAGAGTAATAACTCTCCAGTTAGTTTTAAAGAGAGCCCTGAGCAAAATAGATGTTGCCCCTGGAGTGACTTCTTACGTCTTGCTTGTTGATATATAAGTAGCAGGCATCTTAGAGCAAAAGATGGAAAGGTCATTAAAAGAAGGATCTAATCCAAGCAAGTGGAAATCAGTGATTGATGATACCTTTAATGTCTCAGTGCCCAAACATATGTACGTTTCCTTCTGGGCTGGGATAATGAGGCTGACAGGCCCTGGAAAGCAAGTTTAACGCGTGAAACCAAAGTTTCCTCCCAGACCATATGTGCACCTGTTCCAGCACAATCTTTGATTTCTGCTCTAATCCAGGCAGGAGCTGAAACATATGCACAAACGTGGACTGAATGAAGGCTTCCCATGGGTGGGATTGGAGGATATTATAAGTAACAAAAAATTCACGTAAGAATTTCCTCTTTGGTTATTCACCTATTTTGTTCATCACTCATTGATAATAGCTGACCAAGATAAAACATCCTTGTAAAAATCTCACCTTCCAAGCAAGTGGAGTTCCCTTGCACAGTCTCTGGATTTCTCATCTTGTGATTGACTTTAGGTAACTCACACAAAGTGCAATATTAAAAAATGACTGTACAGTGATCAAGTCTATTCTGCGTAAGAAGTTTGCTGGATTTCAGCCAAGAGCATTTCCTCGTCTGTGGCTCTGTGCTGTGGGTTTGTGACTGTGGCTTCATGTTATGAAGAGTAATGAGGGAAACCCATGAAGAGTTGGATGGTCAGGATCAGACCCTGAATATTCCTGATATGTACAGGAGGATTAATAAGAGCTAGGGTGTGTGCATGAGTGACCACAGAATGGGGAGATAATGCTGAAGGTGGCTAATTTCCTACGCAGAATGGGGAGATAATGCTGAAGGTGGCTAATTTCCCTTGGGCCACACCTGCAGTGAGTCCTCCAGGAAGTGGGGGCCTGTGCCGTCTGTGTGAGGGGGGAGAACTGAGGGGCCTGCAACCCCCAATGTAGCCGTATGAGGACTCATCTAAGACTGAATCTGTTCCCTGTTCCACTGACCCCCTCTAGGCTGTGGAACCTGCTTTTAAAAGAGGCTCGGGGGCAATGGACAGCCCGCCCACTGGAGCTGTGCCGACAGGGAGCACTTCAGAGGGCCAGAGCGGAAATTGTGGGGGACATTAGGGTGCTGCACAGATATCCCTGGTCTCCAGCAGATCCTTGCTGAGATCTGCATTATCTGGGGTCCAAACCCCTGCCTGTTCCTTTTTCTTCCCCAGTGGAAACTCAGAGTTTTCCTCCCCATCCTGCAGTGTTTTCTGTGGAAGTTTTGGCTTGGGGAGGAGAGCAGAAGGGCTCCTCAGCTGCCAGAGCCTTCACCTGTGGAGCTCCCCACCCCAGAGATAAATCCACTTCCCCCACCCCATTCAATTCCCAGACTAGGGGACTTTGCAAAGGATCGCTGGTCGAATACCAGTGACACACAGATGATACCCAGCTCCACATCAGATGCCACCGTCTCTGAAAGCCTGGCTCATTTCAGCAATCTGATGCAGCACGTCTGGTTGAATCAGAATCAGATGCAATACATCTGAGAGCAGAGAAGCACGTGCCACTTTCATAGCATCACTCTCCGTCAAGGAGACAGCCTGGGTTGTTAGGATAGTCTGCAGCTTTGGTGTCTGCCTGGGCACCTCCTTGCTTCCTGATAACCCAGAGAGCTGCACTAAAACACTGGTGGCTGGCCAGGAGACTCTGTTTAACCTTGCTTTGGCCTAGGTGACTCTCACATCCATGCTCTCCAGGCTTGATCACTGTTATGCACCGTACATAGTTGGATGCTTATGTAGAAGAGCTCTGTGACTCTGAAAATCAGGCCACTTCCATTTAGGCACCTAAATATGGGTTTAGGAGACTAACTGTCGACAACCAAGCTGGAAATTTTAGCCTCAAACGCTCTAGTGACGAGCTCAGTACAAACGTTTCGATATAACATCTCTCTGAGGTTGAAACCAGATGGTCCGCTTTAGTAGGGAGTCTTCTTCTGACTTGCAGTATGGTTTACTTCTTTTGGAGTTTTGTTGGTTTGCTCTTGCTAGCCCTAGCACCATTCCCCTCCTCCCCCAAAGGACAATCTGCCTTCATAATTTCAGGAACATTTGCTTGTTGAAGATCCTCTTGATGCTTTTTGTCAGTAGTATGTTTTCCACTCAGTAGTTTTTCTTTTTCTGAAATAAGGAGTGTGGGACTGATTCCTATATTGTTCAAGAAGCGAGGGTGTGAATTGTGTTTCCAAAGTTTTTTCCTCCAGTGTATTCTGTTTGCCTACTTTTTCCATACTCTGTTTCAGAACAGGGCTCCAGGAACCACACATAATTCATCCACTGCACTTCAAGTGCTCGCACACATGTAAACACTTAAAAACTTTGCGCCAAAACAAAGATCGATGCCCTTAAATCCATGGCAACCTTTCTGTATCAGTCCCTTCAAAGAGCAGATAGGCAACTTGTTCTGTGGTCACTGGGTACCACAGAATTCTGAACTGAAAGAATGGAGGGGTAGGGCGAAAGTTTTGTTATTTGCTCACCCTGAATTTGCATGTTCATTGTTGTTGATCTTGCCAGAACGTATTAACCACACGCTCGAGCGCTTCCCGTAACCACTCACCCCCTCTAATGACTTCCTGAAGGAGAGCGGCCAAGGCTGCAGCATGATTGACTAATGGTAAAGAAAAACAAAGGAGACAATTTTCTGCTTTAAACCGAAACTCAGCGATGTGTGTTGTAAAGCCCAGTGAGGTTAGTTTGCGCTACATCATATTTTGATTTCTTAAAACTGAAGTGTCCTATTAGAAAATTATATTTTTTTAAAAACTCCTGAAAGCTCAATACGTTGAAAGCTTCAAAACCTCACAAAAAGTAGCGTATGGAAGAGGGCACCACTCAAGTGCTGTCCCACTTCAGTGGTTGATAGGCCACAAATGCGAAGCCCCTATAAACGTCAAAATGAGCCTATACCTCACTATAATACAACATGGTTTAGCTGAGCACACATTTATTGGTTGTATTACAGTTGCACTTAGAGGACCCAACTGAGAGCAGAGACTGGTTGTGATAGGTGCTGTACAAACACACAATAAGAGACCGTCCCTGCCTTGAAGAGCTTACAAGAGAGATGACACACTAATGATAGGAGGGGAAAACATTGACACAAAGAAGAGTGTGTGTGACTAGCTCAAAGTCACAGAGCAGGTGAGCATCTGAGCTGGAAGCAGAACTCGGGTCTCCAAAGTCTCAGTCTGATGGGTCTGCAGGGGTCCAGTGAAACATGCTGCTTCTCCAAGTAAAGAAAGGTTGTTATTTTACGGTTTGTTTTGGGTTTTTTTTTAAACAGTGAATGTAGATTTTAGAGCGTTGTGTGGTTTAAAAGTGAATTCAGAACTTGGGGATAGTTGCATCTTGTTATTCAGCTTCCAAAATTTGATTCTCAGTTTGTACAACAGAAGCTTTTTGGAGAACTAGAAGCTTGGATATTTAAAAGTGACGTATTATTTCGTTTTCTATTGAATTGTCAATAGATATTTAACACAGCTGTTAGAGGGTCTTCTTCCATTCCATCTTCCACATCTTTGGCGATTTGGTTAAAAAGAGGATAAGTCTAAGTGTTGAAGGGCTAGACCAGGGGTTTTCAGCCTTTTCCATGCTGCAACCTCCATTTCCACCCCGGTACTCTGATCCCATCTTGGTGGTCCCCCATTTAGCAATAAGAGAGGGATAGGGTGGTCGCAAGCCTGTTTGTAACCTCCAGGTTGAGAACCCCTGGAGCAGTCTGATCTATTTAATCTTTCTAACTATATGGCTCATACACACATAAACCTAGAAGGTAGGAGAAAGACTTCTGAGTGCTTTGTGTTAGTGAGCTTGCTGGGCTCAGAAATGTAGTGCAGGAACATTTTGCCTTGCAAAACAGGCCGTTCCCTCTCCTTTTGTGCCTTCCTGTGAATAACAGCACATTTAGTACTTGCAGGGGCTTTGTTAACTTTAGACCCAATTCTCCTTTCTCTTACATTGATCTCAAACAGGTGTTTAACTCCAGAGATTTTGGTGGCATTTCTCCAGATTTACGCCAGTATAAGTGAAAGGGGGATCAGGCCCGTTCCCTAAGAAATCCTCCCAACAGCCCTGTGAAATATGCAGTGTTATGCCATCTAAAACGTTGGCAGCACCGGCCCTTTGTCTTGGGTAACAGTGCAAAGCAAGCAAGCAGTCACCTCTGGGACGGGGGGTGAAGGTGTCCCTTTACTTCTGGAGGATGAATCTGCATTGAGGCTGAGCTCTGTAGCAAGTAGTGTCCAGGCTTTCCTGGCCTGATCATTGCATCAGGGCCCGAGATGAGTGGGGAGCTGTAAGGGGCAGGAGGTCTTGCCATATACTGTGCTGTCCACCTTCTCGTACTCTTGAATTGATGTCTGGCTCCAGAGGGTGGATCTTTGTGGTGCAGGCATCCTACAACTTTATTTTAAATCCTTGCCTCTGGTGGCTGTTAATAAAGTTACGCATGAACTCTTTGCGAAGGTCCTAAGAAGGGCGTTTTTGGAGCAAACCTTACTTTGTATGGCATGCCTTGGTTGGGAGGGGAGGCGCAGTGTTGGGTTGGTTCCCCCTACCCCCAAAGATAGAACATGCAAGAAACTTAAAGTAAAATTAAAAAAACAACTTTAAAAAAACCCGCCTCCTACGTGATTCCAAAAGGCATTAGCACTTTCTCACTTCACTTATTGGAGTTTGATTGGCAGCAAGCGCTAGCATGATCTCAAATATTGCTGGCTTTTTAAAAGCATAATTACTTGATTCACTCTACATGTTTTATGTTCCTAATATCCCATTAGCGCGGGGCGTAAAGATGGATGCTTCTTAGGAACATGCAGTGGCAACAGAATTTCAGTCCCTTTGTGTGAGCGAGGAGGTTATTAGGAAACAAGTAATAAAAACAGACATTTATGCAATTGATTTGCTTAAGAAGTGTGCCGTGACTTGAAATTTGCATCGTTTTAACTAAAGCTCTCTCTCGCTTTGGCTGCTAAAGCTGAGGAAGATGCAAAATGTTACACTTGTTTTCACTAGAACTAAAACGGCTGGTCTGTAGAGATGTTTGCCTCTCTTTTGTTCAGCCCTTCAGAAGTTAACCAAAGACGCTAGTGACGTGCCAGAGGGAGAAGGCTTTACTTTCTGCACTGCAGTCTGTTGCTGTGTCGCAGCCGGGTGGTACGCACGGTGATACTCTGCAACAGCAGGCGTGATTTTTAAGGCTTGATAAACATACTGGGCCCTGTGCTCTGAGGGATGCAGCCCATCGCAAATCATTATTGTTCCTACCTTGTGTACACCTCTCCCGCAGCGCAGTCCACTGACATGGGTTTCTAGCTCTTCCACTCCCCGGAGAGCTCTTCGGATCTGTATCCGTGATCAGTTAGGAGCACAGTTAGCTTTATCCCATCCCTGATTGCCCTAGCTACTCTAAATATGACATAACTTTAAGCCTTCTTCTGCTTGGAGTTCATACTCTCATCGTGCTGCTGGTCGGAGAGCTGTTTCTAGCTTAAACAAGTCCATGATAATCCGATGAAGTGAGCTGTAGCTCACGAAAGCTTATGCTCAAATAAATTGGTTAGTCTCTAAGGTGCCATAAGTCCTCCTGTTCTTTTTATGGTAATACTGAGCTCTCAATAAGGCCAAATACTCAGCTGTATCCCTTCAATCTGCAGTTTTTGTTTTGTTTTGTTTTTTGAGACAGCAACAATATGCCTTGCAAGCTTCTTTTTATCAGAGCTGAGACAATAATGTACAGCTAACAATTCATTCAGCAAACTTTAGCCCCTTTCTCTACACATGGAGGATCTGAAAGCAGATAGCGATGTTCTCTAATTTATTTGTTTTGTGAAACCAGCTGATGTTTTTTGGGAGTGGAGTGGTATGGTGAATTGTTGTAATGCAGACAATTATCTCTCACCTCTTAATTTGTTGTTCAAGCCCTGTTGCTCTGTTGTGATTGAATAGACAAGTCACATGGTATTATTTCTGCTCCTCCATTAGATGAAAGTATAAGAACTTTCAGCATGCATATTCATAGATTCCAAGATTTTAGGAGCACAAGGAGTTGTCTAGTCCAATCTCCTGTATATCACATGCCTTTAATTGCACCCATTTTTCCCTATATGAAATCCAATGACTTAACACATGTAAATTTGCAGATATGAAATTTGGTTTTCACAAATACTTGTGCATACAACTTTGAAAATGTTTTCCTGACTTCGGTCACGATGCTAAAACTCGGTATCCATAAAAAGTGACTACAAAAGAGGCGCACGCGTGGTTACGGCAAATGAATATAACAATTTAAAAGATGCTTGGGGAAAACCTTAAGCAGGGTTCACCCTGTTCAGCTCTTTACAATGGCCTTGGTTGATCAATCATAACAGCTTTGAAATGTAGGCGGCACCTTTGATTTTTCCGCTATGTGGTTTTCCTGCGTTGCATTACCCATAACACTTTCCCGTTTGGTTTCCAATGTGGTGCCACACCTGGGAGGTTGGTTTGGATCAAGCTAAATCTTGGCTCATGAAAGCTGATTCTTTTGACCATAGACAGAACTTTGATGATTTCCTCAGTGATTAATCAGGTGGGTCACTTCTACTCGTTATGCATTCAACACTGTTCTTCAAGCAAGAGGCAAAATGGCGCTTTACCATTGGCCAGTCAGGTGGAAGATCTAGAACTTTCTCAGGACCTCTTTGGACAGAGTAATGGTGTGGGTGCATCTTGTCTCCAACACGTCGTCTCCTTGATAAAACAGCTTCCAGGGTTGTTTGAACAATCTGAATGGGTAATGAGTTCAGAAATAGCCTGAAAAATTGTCTCTCCTACCAGACCTTGCTGCTTCATTTGTGATCAGTCCGAGGTGCTGGAGCTCCTTTCGTGTACATGAGAGAGCTTTCTATACAGCCCTCTAGACTCTGGACAACTCTTCCTCCTTGGTCCAGATTTGTTAACCTCCTCTACACACTAAAGCCCATCTTCTCTTTTTCAAGGCGTTGTTGGGATGTTAGTGATAGGTAGACGGAAGGGCTGGAGATGGCAGGAAGATTTAGGTGGGACCTCATGTTTCTATTTTGGTCAGTGATTGACTAGGTAAGTGATAGTAGGCAAGCAACGAGGATCAAGTTCTTGTGCGCAAAATGTATTAATCAGAAAACATGCAACTGGAACAATGAGTGAACTAAACGTCAGGCTTAAAAACATCAGGCTTCTAACGACACGTTTTAATTTTCGGCATCCCCTAGGGCTCGCCTTGGGCACCAGAGACAGTAATTAGTACCTTACAAAATGTCTCCACAGGACAGCTTCCGTTGTTACTTATTTCTGCACAAGCCTGCAATAAAAGTGCTGTTATGAGACTGTAAGCCCGTTCGGGGCAGGGATTGGACTGGGCCTAGCGTAGGATGAGTTCTACCAGAGGAGTATTAATCATTCAGGTGCCTAGAAAATCAAATGCATGTGATTCTTTAAGTGTTTATGCAGTACCCGCCACTGTAATGTCAGAGTGCCTTTTGCTGCATGAGTGTCCTGTGTCTGTCAGGGACCTACATAGAATTGGGATGTTACTCTGTCCGTGGAGAATTAACTTAGTTCTAGTGTATCTCTCTCCCTCTTTCCCCAGGTTGTGGAGATATTCTAAGTATGTGTGTAATGTTTTTTATGACTTTGTCCACATTGTGTGAGCTGGATCCCTGCTGCAGAAGAAATTAGTGGGGTGTAGTACCTAAGGAGTCATGCCTGGAAGCATAAGCTGGTACAGTTTTATTGCATCACTGTTAAGTTGTAACTGTACAACTGGCATTCTGAGGACTGGTGCTAAAAGCAGCATGGAAATTTCATTACTCATTTATAGCTTACGTTCATCCTGTAAAAACACAGGGCAGGCTCGAAGGCCTGACTGCACAAAAGGAGTTAGGTCCCTAGAAAATCCCTGCGATTGACAAAGCCTGAGCTAGGTGCCTAAGCTCCTATCCAACCAACAGGGAGAGAGATTCACAAAAGCCAGCGTGTTATGCAGGGAGCCAATGGGAGATTCCAATGACAGGGTATGTGCTAAGCCCTGCCACCGTCTTGGTGATAGGTACCTGAGTCTGGGCTGCAGGAAGGCAACTATCTGTGCTTGGGATCCTCAGCTGCACATCCTGTCCTGGCCTTAGGTGCCTGTGCTGGTAGCAAGAAGCCACTCCCTTGCTGGTGTGTGCTCTCTTTCTCGCTGTCTCTGTGTCTCTCTTAGTCATGTGGGCCAGAGAGAGCGCACGCCTGAGCAGGAGGTTGGCTCGCTAGCCTGGTGGTTGGAGCATGCACCTGGGAGGTGGGAGACCCAGGATCCAGTCTCCATGCTGCAATGACTCCCTTTAATTATTTAGCCAGAGCAGCAGCTTCAGTAGGAGAGACTGTGGGAGCCCCACATCAGAATATCCCATAGCCCAATGGTCAGAGCTCCCTATTCAAATCCCTTCTTCGCCTCCGGTAGAAAGGGAACTTGAACTGCAGTCTCCCACAGCCCAGGTGAGAACTGGGACAAAAGTTACGGGGGGAAGTCGTCCCATCCCCCCCCCCCCCCAGCTGTTTTGTGTGAACTCACCCATAGGTGCCCTCTGAGCACACTTGCCGGATTGGATCCCGCACGGGACTTCGGCAGCTGAACACTCATCTTCCCTGGTTTGTAAATTGCTCTGGGACTGAAGCAGGAGATAGGCCTAGAGGGAGGCTGCCGTGCATATACCCAGAGGTGGAAACATAGGTGCTTAGGGAACTTTTACTGCAAAACGTAGGTGCTGAGTGAGTTTAGGCACCTACAAGATTCAGCAGCAGTCTAGTGCATGGCAGTGGGTCCGAAAGCGGGACCTAAGCCCCTAAAACAGGGACTTAAGTGCTCACCCCTTTTGTGCCTAAATGCCTTCAGATTGCCTGGAATATAGAGAAACCGCCCTCACACCTCTTAGGTCTGCCAGCTCAAAGTGGGTTTGTGTGATCCAAGACGAATGCAAGAATTGGCTGCTTGCATATGTCCATGTCACTGCTGGATAGTAGCAAACAGATGGTTCCTTTGGAATTGCACAGCAGTGATTGTCCTGCTAAATGTTCTGCTTTAATCTGTATTGATTTCTGTCATGTCCAGCTAAAGACGTTTCCCCCACCCCCCTGCTGACTTTTTTTTTTTTTTTTTTGAGGGGTGGGGGAACATGTGTACAGCCTGGCATGACCGGTTCACCATGTGAAATGCAATAGGATTCTTTTAAATGCTGTACTTTAAACTCCCCTCCTGTCTGAACGCAGGGCTCTGTGGAGCAAGAAGGGTGTCAGTGTGAATATCTGTCAGAAACTGTGATCAAGGAGAAGGTTAAATGCCTATGGATTCCTGCCTCCTTTGTTTGTGCAAGCCTGCTGGGTTCCTGTTTAAGGGTGACAGGGCAAAGTTCCGCTCGCAACTCTCTTGGGCCGGCTCACTCGTTTTGAACTAGAATGGGCTAATGCACGGTGTTGTGGATTTTGGTCCAAATCTCTTGACTGCTATATTTCTGGGACCTGAGCCAGCAGCACTGTTTCTATGTGTTCTGAGACCTGGCCAATTCCAGAGGAGAAGACCGTTTTTAGAGTGCGTCCCAAAGGGAAACGGAGAACCGACGCGCTGTCTGCTTTATGCCCCTGCTTCTGGACTGTGCAACCCTTCTGGTTGGTTATCAGCCTTGGCAGGCAGCAGATGTGTGAATGTTGCTTGCTGCTCCCGTCATCTTCCGCCAGTAGAAGTTGCTGTGGAGGTGGGTTATCTCAAAACGGTATCGTGGGCACATGAAAGGCTGCAGGAAACACAACCACGTTAACCTGCGAAGTAT
Organism: Eretmochelys imbricata; assembly: GCF_965152235.1. Lineage (NCBI taxonomy): Eukaryota > Metazoa > Chordata > Testudines > Cheloniidae > Eretmochelys > Eretmochelys imbricata. The sequence continues at coordinate 5,404,815 of NC_135581.1, read as the reverse complement.
CAAGTGTGTGTGTGTTGCGGGGGAAGCAGAGTCCAAATGTGACGACGAGGGTAAAAGTCAGGCCGAGCAGGGGCTCTGGTATCCTTTAACAATGATTTGGTGCTTATGCCTTCAAGATGTCCTGAGATTTATTTTATACATCTCTATTACTGTGGGGGTAGTTACTTCATTGCTCTTGTGTTTGTTCCCCAGCATGATCTGATATGCCGCCATTCTTCATGTCTCCTCGGCCAAGAGGCTTCTGTAAATGTCACTTCTCCCTCTGCGTAATAAACAGAGAAAATAACAGTGGCACCGAATGGAGACCCACTTCACTGCTCTCACGCCAGCTTCCGCTGCGTCCCTTTAAAGCACACCATAAGCTTTGGGGGGCTTGATTGGTTTTATAGCACCGACAGTATTTTAGATACTGTGTGGTACGTCATAAACCTGTGTGTGCTAATAAATCATAACAGCAGCTGTGCTGTTAATGGATGCGTTGCCATTCTTCAAAGGTTTATTTAACTTGGCCATTTTATTTCATATTGGGATCAGCTTGCAACACCGCATTAGCCAGGGTACATTTTAAAAGTGACTCTGTGACCGTGCTTACAGTACATGGAGAGGGCTAGGTGGATTTAATTACATAATGTTTGCAAAGCTTATTGAAGATGTAGAGTGCTATAAAAGTGCTAAGTATTGTCATTACTGGAAATACAATTTGTCACACTGGCAGAAAGGCTAAAGAGCCAGGAGATGTAAGTTATACATCAGGAAACTAGTAAATAGGGAATTAAGGCAGAACTGTGTCTTCTGAAGGATCAGAGACATATGCAATCAGTTACCAGGGAAGATGACTGGAACAGAAAGTACAAGTGAGTCTGAGGCACCTTGATTAGCTTCTGGAGGAAGGGATTGAGGAGTACAGTGAAAAAGCAGGAAAATCGGATTTAAAGCACATTACCACATTAAAGTAAAGAGCCCAAAGCAAGGAGATTCAGGTTTAAGGCTGGCAATCTATTACTCACTCACGCAGGTGTGCACGTTTCAAGATCTGTCCTGCGGTACCTGTGTATGAATCAGTTGATGCCTAGTGCCTTGTAGAATCTGGCTCTCAATCAATTACCTGAGCGTAAAAACCAAGTGGAGAGCTCTAACCTTTGCATTATTGATGCCCCGGGCACTTCAGTGCCACTGAAAGTCTGGGGTATATTTGCAGTACCACTGGAAGCTGCATCTCTGAAAAATAGCAGGCAGGACACAGATCACAGGCATAGGCGATGGTTGGACCAGTACAACGGTTATAGGTTTGTGGGAGCTTTTAGGATCATTCTGAAATTTTTTTTTCTATTGTGTTTTTTTTTTTGTTTTTTTTTTTTTTGCAAGTGTGGCAAGGGAATTTGGGAAGGGTGGGTGGCGGAAGGGACGAACAGAGGGCATAAGAGATGTAATTGGAACAAAGATGAAGAGGAGAGACACAAAAATTAGAGGCAGATAAGGGACGGCAAGGTGGGCAACCAAACAGATTGGTCTCCCAAGGAGTGTGGTGCCATATGCTTTAATATGAAACCTTTAAAACTAGGCTGTGCAAAGCATTGGGAAATGTAAAATATGGAACAGTCCCACATTGGCTGAGGAATTGAGTAGGTAACCTATCATTCACTTTCATTCTTTCACCTTATAAACGAAACATTGGAGTAAATGAAACAATCCACCGAGGGTGCCTGGATGTAATTTAATACAACCCAAGTGCCTCTCTTTAATTGTCAAGCTGTGGGCTGTGATCTGCAGCTCCTTGTTAAAACTGAAGGCGCCATCTCACCTGCATGTCAAGCAATGCTGTTAGGTGGCTCTGCGAACGTGCTCAGGGAAGCATGGCTAGTCGTCCCATCGTCTATGAAATGACCTACTACGCTAACCCCACTTCGTTTTATATCCAAGGACAAAAATTACTCCCCTAGCCACCCAGGGGAGCTTTTTGCTATTGGGGCCTGAGAATCTCTTTCCCTGCCGCCGCCAATACACTCTGCCTGACTCTTCATTCCCCAGGCCCTGCATGTTTGAGCAGATGGATGGTGTTGTGGTAAAAGGGCTAGCTTGGGAAGCTGAGTGAGTCACTAAATTTCTCTGGTTCTCAGTTTCCTCCCTGTAAAATGGGGATCCTATTTCCTTTTTCATTTTCATTTAGATTGCAAACTCCTTGAGGCAGGGATTGTATCCTACTGTGTGTGTATGGTCCCGAGCACAATGGGCCCCCGATCTTGGCTGGAGCCTCTCGGTACTGCTATTGTACAAATCAGAAAAATACATTTTCATGATGTCTTGTCCTGGCTTAACAGGCTGGAGCCCATCATCACAATTCTTCACCCTCAGGGAGGATCACTATTAGGTGATATTGTGTGTGTCTCAGGGGCTGACAGCTCTGCATCTGCAGGGCTACTGGCACCTGCTGGCTCTGGGAGTGCAAGGCCAGGAATCGGATTCCTGTGAGCTTTGCATCAGCCATGCCTTGTCTCTAGTTGCCTTCTATTGTGCACTCTGCAACCTGACAATTCGTTCTGACTTTGGCTTGATGCTCCCTTTGGCTGCGTCTTCACTAGCCTTTCCTCTGGAAGGATTTGGAACATCAGTGCCAGCTCTATTGGTGGAAGAAATGGTGTGAGCACTAATATAGACAGGGCTCCGGGCAGCCTTAGCTTTAAGCACTATGTTGTCCAGCTCAGAGCAGGTCAATATAAATGCATCAGTCGGTGGTATGAAAAAACCCCGCATCCCTGACCAACGTAGCGGTGCTGACCTATACTCCAGTCTAGATGCTGCTCTGTGGTTGGAAGAATGCCTCCGTCAGTGTCGTTTTGCATTGTTCAGGGAGGTTGTTTTCCTTTCCCTTCTGTCAGGGTAGGTTGCCTTTATGCTACGGATTTACGCAGGCATAGCAGTGTAGATGCATTGAGTGTCTGTGTGAGACCGTTATAAAAACTCTGGCAAGCTGGAAACCGTTCTGCACTAGCGCGTTCCCCATTTGATACCATTGGTTGAGCTATGCCGCTGTTCGCGCTGGTGGGAAACCTTTCCCCAGAGAAGCTTAAGCAGATGAGATCTCTTTCTCCTTCTGTACAGATAATTCTTTGCCTTTTTCTCCTGCCTTCCCCACTCTTCCTTTGCACGCCTTGTGCAACCTTGAGCCTCATTCCCCTTCACATCCCTCCCGAAAGCTGCTGGCTTCCCCCCTGGCCTCCACCCCTTATCTTATTAATAAATGAAATTGAGATCAAAAGGCCGAAAGAAATGCCTGTGCCCCCCAGAATAACCTGACCTGCGTGTGCGCACACATGAATGCACTCATTTACATGCGCTTCGCTTTGAAAACCTGGCTCTCTACCGATCAGCGTTTCATTTTAGGACCCTGATTGGCCTATTATGCAGAAAAGTGCACTCGAATCGGGGAGGCCCTTGCCAAGCATAATCCATATTATTCGAGCACACAGCCTTGATAGTAAACAAAGCTCCTTTTTTTTCTTTTTTTTTCCTTTCTGAATTTTGCATGCAGTGCGTACATACAGGCTGAAAATCCAAGGCCGTTAACTCTGCTCCTCGGAGCTGTGTAAGCAAAACTCTTCAAAGAGAGGTCCGCTACAATGGATTATAGAACAGTGGAGTCCCTTAGAAATTTTTGGCAGATGAAGGCTTACAAAATAATGAAAGTCCTCTGGTATTTGAGGTGTACAAGAAAGACATGTTTTGAGTTTTTTATTGTGATTGTCTCAGAAAACAGAGCCCATTTAATGCGGTGATCTGTAAAACAGAGATTGCAAAAGGACTTGGAATAATTAGCAATACATTCTTTCACTGAATTCTCACTATTTCTTCTAGTACTGCCCTCCCTCATAGAATGAGACATGTTCTTATTGAAAAGATTAATCTTTCCCAGATTTTGCCTCCTCCATTGTGTATTTTCATCATTACCTTTTCTGGATAGATTAAACCTGCTTTAACTAAATTATACTGAATTAGTTTAAAAACAGGATCATGCTAAATCCTTCAGATCTTTCCACAGAATCCAAGAAAATGTGTCATAACGTGGGTGGCACTTGAAAGGTTACTGGAAAGGGCGGGGTTGTGATTAGCTAATAAGGGAGATGAGCTATCTGGCAAAAATAATGAAGACTTTGAAGCGAACGGAATCTGGATGCCTGTAGTAAAATCATATTAGACATAATGAAATAAACGTTGGAATGTAACAGATCCTTGTAAATAAATAATAATTAAAAAAAATCAGACGGATGTAGTTGTCAGTTCATTGACAAGCATGCCCTGATCCTGGGCATTATAGCTCTGAAATTGAGAGTAATTATTCTAATTTGTTTTATTACATTAGCGTGGGTAGAAGGGAAGAAAAGGGGCTTTCTTGTATGGCTTTATCATTATTCATAGAAGAACTCAGAAGGGACAGACATCTGACTCTGGCACTGGGGCTTCATGGGAATTTTTGGAAAATGATGTCTACAATGTTCTGACCTTTGACCTTCCAGCTGCAGCCCTCCTCCTCTCTATAGGGATCCCACACTTGACTCCTTAGCAACCTCCTTTGTGCCTCTGATCTCTCTCCATTTGTCTAGTAATAGCCCTTGGCAGGAAGACTTGTTGTTCCATCAGTAGCTTAAAAAGGCATGGAGCCATTAATGCCAAGTACTTTTCAAAATCCCTTTCACCCACTCCTTACAACTAGCCTTCAAAGTCAATCAAATGCTGATGCAGTCATGGTAGTTTTTCAAAGGATCTTTCTGGTAGCAGGGAAAAAAGAACAACAAATAAAACAAAACAAAAAGCAACATGAGTGACTTATCTTTCACAAATGCGCTTTTCAGCCCATCTGAATTGTACATAGACAGTGGTGATGCCTTTTCTTTAGTATTTCATGGTGTCTTTGTTTTCAATCTGCATGCTTACATTGAAACTAAAGCAAAATAAAGAGCAAATTTCATAAAGTGGGGATTATCTACTTACGTATCTATCTGGGCATTTATTTGCTCATCATTGTGGTGTCTGACCAGCGTATCTTGCTACAACAGTGCACAGACATTGGTCACTTCTTCCCTTCCCAACCTCTCCCCCCACCACCTCCATTGTAATCACTGGTCTAGAAACTATCCTTGGAAAAGTCTAAGTCCTGAATGATTTGTACATTGGCTGTAGACCTGGAAGTGTGTGAGAGGCGAGACTTCAAAATCATTTGTCTGATTACTCTCTTGCTCACATACAGTTCTGACACCCTACAATTTTGACCCAGCTTTACAGCTACTCTTTGGAGAATAGTTAGGTGAAAATGTCTGGAAAGCTAGCATTCAAATGGCATAATGAAACGTAAGTCTCTAGCTCTAGTAGTCTCTCAGAGAGGTGCTAAAACTATGGTCTACAATCTGCTAAGGTTATAGGTGAATGGTTGGAAAATGGAGAATTCCAACTTCCTTGGCACTGTTCTGAGACTGAAGTAAGGTCCACGATTTGCCATGAGCCAGTGTCATTTTAATTTCTTGATGGTTCAGTTCCTGTTACAAAGAGAAGTTATTTAATTGGTGGGACCAGCAGGTGACCGTTATTTTAAACAAGTCCCTATGGCTACAAAATTGTATTCAAAGTCTGTTTTCCTGATAGATATCTACAAGACAGCAAAATACTAGTTATGTATTATCAGCTGTTAATGTAGCAGTGGGTTTGTAAAATAGCAAAGCTGTATCTGCTGCTTATAAAGCAAGGCACTGCTAGATCTAGAGTAAAAAGCTTGACAAAGTTGAATATCTGTTCAATGTTTTCCAGATTTCTTGTTTTATGAACCTCAGTCAAAGCATTGTTTCAAAACAACCCTCTGCACCAGTTTGTAACAGTGCTCATTGTGCTGTACCTTCGAACCAGAAAACGAACTGTCTGGAATCAGAAGTGAAACTGATTTAGTCTGCCTTCGGTATCTAAATTGGAATGAACAGCAAAAGATAGACAGCATAAATGGTAAAAGTAAATGTAGGTGTTTAAAATATTTTGTTTTAAACTGCTAGTATTTTAATCTCTCAGGATGGCTACAGTAATTCATGTAGGGCTTGATCCTGCCAGCTGCTGAGCATTCTGTCCTCCATCCAGAAAATGAAGTCATTGGGACTTCTGGTGTTTTTACGAGCTTTCCTGGATCAGTCTCAGAGTGCTCAGCACCTTTCAGAATTGAGCCCATCAATGTTACAAAAACAAGGGCTTCCAGGAGCCATAATGCAGCCTTGAAACCAGTAAAATTATGTAAACTAATAATAAAAACTATTCAATGGAATTTAGAACAAGAGATTCACAGACTTCCGGCAGAGTGGTATACAGCACTGAGTTATATCATAACATTGTTATTTCTTTCTAAAGCAGCCTTTGCCTGATGAGTGTTGTATAAAATAAGCATCGAACGGCTATGCACAGTATTGAATCAGCAATAAAATCCAGAAATGTTTCCTGGTTTACCCTAAAAATGTAAATGAATCCCTAGAACAGAGAACCAATGGAAGGGCTTGGGAACCTGGTGTGAAATTGCACCTGGCAGTATAGCCTATAAATTATCCAACCCAGAGCATAAGGACTGTATATGAACATAAACATGAACTGACCTGCACAAATACTGCTATAGCCAAAGGGTGAAGAATTTTGTTCTGTACACCATGCTTCATTAGTTATTAGCCAGACATAAATAATAGAACTTTTAAAAGTAATTAAAGGACATTTGCACAGCTGCTCGGGTGTGTAGTAAATCTTATTATTTGTATTATCAGCATTGTGAGTTAACCCCAACCTTTCAATAATTGTCAGGCCTTTAAAGGTCATGAAATTGGTTTAAAAATAATGAAATGTTAAGGAAAAAATAATTTTCGGTTCTTTTAATTAGTCCTCTAGTTTTTGAGCCTTTAGAGTTCAAATTTTCAAGTTTTTCTGTGCAACTTTAGAGGCTCGTAACTTTTTACTGTAAATGGTAGCTGAGATTTTTCACTTGTTCACATGACTCCAGGAGCTGGGGCTAAAAGAACACCAAATATCATAAAGCAGGATAAAATTGCAAGAGTTGGCAACACTGTGTTACGGTAGTGCTTTGGGGCCCCCGCTGAGATTGAGGATCTTATGTGCTAGGTACTCTGCAAAGATGTAGAGAACAAACCGTTCCTCTCTCAAAGGGCTTATGTTCTAAATGAACAAGATAGATCAAGGGTAGCAGGGAAATAAAGGCACAGAAAGATGTGACTTTTCTGTGTCAGTGGCTCAGCCAGGAATAGAATCCAGTCCCCTATCCACTTGACCATACTGCCTTACTCCAGTATCTTCTGTGCTTTCCCATGCTTGTCTCTTTCATGCTTGATGTGTGTTGTCGCTTTCTGCATTTCACAGTGTGATTCACACTCTGCACATAAAATGGCAAACTGCTGCCTTAAAACGTCTATAATCTCTTTTCCAGATACATCCGTATTCTGTTGTTTTAGACTGAGACCATACAGGGCTGCTGCACTCATGGTATTGTAGCATCCCTGAATTGGCAAGCAGACTACATGGGTGCATTTACTGCCCTGACATATGGACTGAGTAAAGCGAGATTAACTAGAGCTGTTCCGTTTTTCGTGGATGTTTGTGGAGGGCAATGAAATCGTTTTGCCATATTCACTCTGCAGCCATAATTTTCTTCACTCTCTGAGTCCACTTGGGAGAACGTAGGCCATGATTTGGAAAATGTGGAACAAGGCTCCCCAGTGACAGTCGTAATAGGTATACCTATGAAGTGAAGTTGTAGCTTAACTCACCAGTGGTTTGGATGTCCATCCCTCTGGAACCATCTAGTCTTTGGATGCCTGAGGTACCACCTCTTCTTTTCGTGCATTAGACTGAGAGTGGAGGTTCCTTGATACAGACTTCCTAGTGGTCCCTAAGTCTGGATGTCTGCTCACAGAGGGTATGTTCCAAAGTCCAGTGAAGTCAATGGAAAGATTCCCATTGACATCAGTGGGTTTTGGACCAGACCTAAGGTGTTCTCACTGAAGGACATTGAAGTTTCCTAGCACCTCTTAAGTCAGGTTTCAGAGTAACAGCCGTGTTAGTCTGTATTCGCAAAAAGAAAAGGAGTATTTGTGACACCTTAGAGACTAACCAATTTATTTGAGCATAAGCTTTCGTGAGCTACAGCTCACTTCATCAGATGCATACTGTGGAAAATACAGAAGATGTTCTTATACATACAAACCATGAAAAAATGGGTGTTTACCACTACAAAAGTGTTTACCACTACACTACTACATGATTTCAACAATTTCCATCCCACCATCAACCTCAGCCTGGTCCAGTCCACACAAGAGATCCACTTCCTGGACGCTACAGTGCTAATAAACGATGGTCACATAAACACCACCCTATACCGGAAACCTGTTGACTGCTACTCCTACCTACATGCCTCTAGCTTTCACCCTGACCACATCACACGATCCATCATCTACAGCCAAGCTCTGCGATACAACCGCATTTGCTCCAACCCGTCAGACAGAGACAAACACCTACGAGATCTCTATCAAGCATTCTTACAACTACAGTACCCACCTGTGGAAGCGAAGAAACAGATTGAGAGAGCCAGAAGAGTTCCCAGAAGTCACCTACTACAGGACAGGCCTAACAAAGAAAATAACAGAACGCCACTAGCCGTCACCTTCAGCCCCCAACGAAAACCACTCCAACACATTATTAAGGATCTACAACCTATCCTGAAGGATGACCCAACACTCTCACAAATCTTGGGAGACAGGCCAGTCCTTGCCTACAGACAGCCCCCCAACCTGAAGCGAATACTCACCAGCAACCACATACCACACAACAGAACCACTAACCCAGGAACCTATCCTTGCAACAACCTCCCGTTGCCAACTGTGCCCACATATCTATTCAGGGGACACCATCACAGGGCCTAATCACATCAGCCACACTATCAGAGGCTCGTTCACCTGCACATCAAGTTGCAGTGGGGGAGGTTTAGATTGGATATTAGGAAAAACTTTTTCACTAAGAGGGTGGTGAAACACTGGAATGCGTTACCTAGGGAGGTGGTAGAATCTCCTTCCTTAGAGGTTTTTAAGGTCAGGCTTGACAAAGCCCTGGCTGGGATGATTTAATTGGGGATTGGTCCTGCTTCGAGCAGGGGGTTGGACTAGATGACCTTCTGGGGTCCCTTCCAACCCTGATATTCTATGATTCTATGACATCCATCAATGTGATATATGCCATCATGTGCCAGCAATGCCCCTCTGCCATGTACATTGGTCAAACTGGACAGTCTCTACGTAAAAGAATAAATGTACACAAATCAGATGTCAAGAATTATAACATTCATAAACCAGTCAGAGAACACTTCAATCTCTCTGGTCACATGATTACAGACATGAAAGTTGCGATATTACAACAGAAAACCTTCAAATCCAGACTCCAGTGAGAGACTGTTGAATTGGAATTCATTTGCAAATTGGATACAATTAACTTAGGCTTGAATAGAGACTGGTAGTGGCTAAGTCATTATGCAAGGTAACCTATTTCCCCTTGTTTTTTCCTACCCCACCCACCCCGTTCCTCATACGTTCTTGTTAAACCCTGGATTTGTGCTGGAAATGGCCCACCTTGATTATCATACACATTGTAAGGAGAGTGATCACTTTAGATAAGCTATTACCAACATGAGAGTGGGTTTGTGGGGGGGTGGGTGGGGAGAAAACCTGGATTTGTGCTGGAAATGGCCCAACTTGATTATCATACACATTGTAAGGAGAGTTTCAGAGTAACAGCCGTGTTAGTCTGTATTTGCAAAAAGAAAAGGAGTACTTGTGGCACCTTAGAGACTAACCAATTTATTTGAGCATACGCTTTCGATGAAGTGAGCTGTAGCTCACGAAAGCTTATGCTCAAATAAATTGGTTAGTCTCTAAGGTGCCACAAGTACTCCTTTCCTTTTTGTAAGGAGAGTGATCACTTTAGATAAGCTGTTACCAGCAGGAGAGTGGGGTGGGGGGAGAGAAAACCTTTTGTAGTGTTAAACACCCATTTTTTCATGGTCTGTATGTATAAGAACATCTTCTGTATTTTCCACAGTATGCATCTGATGAAGTGAGCTGTAGCTCACGAAAGCTTATGCTCAAATAAATTGGTTAGTCTCTAAGGTGCCACAAGTACTCCTCTTAAGTCTGGTTTTTACACACCACTAAGGCATTTCAACAGCGGGAGCAAGGGGTCTTGCATCTTTTATTCTGAAGACCTGTTTTATTTGGAGTGTAGTTCTTAGTTGCCAAGGCAATGGGCATTATCATCGATCTCTGAATAAATAACCCTATTTAACTCTAAAAATGTGCCTGTCTGTGCTGCTAATAGCTTATTAAATGGCAAGAATATTGAAATCTAATTTACTTGTCACCATTCATGCTGTTCCTTAAAGAGTTTGGACTTCATTTGGCTTGACCAATGAAAATAAACTGGTCTCTTTCGCTTTTGTTTTTAGGCAGTTTCATTTTCTAGTGCTGCTGGCCTCGCAGGAAGCAGCTGTGTTTGGGCTGCCAACACACTAAGGGCCAGTCTACACTAGAAACGCTACATTGTAGCCTGTCTGGCGAAGGCGCTCTATGCCCACGAGCGAGCGCTCTCCCATTGGCATAATAAATCCATCTCGGCGAAAGGTGGTAGCTGTGTTGGTGGGAGAAGCTCCCTTGCAGCGATAGTGATGTCCCTTCTGACACTTAGGTTGGTGTAATTTACGTCGCTCATGGGGGTGGCTTATTCATACCCAGGAGTGACATAAGTTGTACTGACATAAATTGTAGTGCAGACAAGCCCTAAGATGCAGGAAGGTTTAAGTCCAAACTGTAAAGTGGTTTTCATTGCGTTTGGGGGGGGAAATACCTAAACCTCTCCAGCATTCCTGTTCAAGTTAGATCTGTAAAGCCATCCTGTCTCCACAAGCATAAATTTTTGGCATGACGCTAGTTGCTCTTTAAAATGTATTTGTATAGGCTTTTATAAGATGTAGAAACCATTTTTATCTCAGGTGTAACATTGTGGGGGGGATAGTGTACGTTAGCAGCTAATCTGTTCATTGTGCTTCCACAGGTTGGTGAATGGTTGAATTTCAGAAGTGTGAGACTTGATTGCATGTGGTGAGCGTGTTAACATCCCTGGAACAATTTTAAATCCGGAACTGTTGCCCTTCTTTGAAGTTTCTCCCTTTTCCTTCTCCCTCCCCCTTCACTCCTCATATTGTTTAGACGCATTAAAAAAAAAAAGTCTTTGGATTGACTCTAAATTTATAACCATCGTGCCATGCCCCCCAACCCCTTCCAAAGCAGATATCAATAGAATTTCACAGACATAGCTTTGAGTCACCAGGCTTTCTTTCAGCTTGCCATGCCATTGGCCTGTCTGTACCATTTTTTCAGAATTAATTTTGGGCTGAAAAAGTCTCAAAGACGGCTTTGTTCCTCTTTGACACTCACCCTGGAAGAAAAAAATCCGTGGAAAATCTGACATCTGCATTGTAGAGAAAAATCAATAGATGGGGAGGAATATAATTATCCCCCACTCCTGAAAGAATTTTTTAGATTTTTTTTTTTAGCGTGATTCATATCAGCTTAGAATTTGAATGACATTTTAATTATTTAGGCTTTTTCATTTTGAATCCCCAAAATGCATCCGTCTGAAAGGGGTGCAGTCGGACGGAGTAATCTGTGCAAGTTAAGAGAAGGATTTCGTGTGCCAAAGTTCAGCCGCTTTTTTTTAGTTAAATCAAAGTAGTACATTTATATGAATCAAACGCGTACAAAACAAGGGGCTACGTACACATTCTCATTGCAATCACTCAGATGGCTTCATAGTAACAGATGATTAATCATCTAATGGATTATGAATCATTTTGCCTGGCATCGAGTAAATAAATGAACAATTAACTTCTTTTGAGACATATTCCGCCTTACACAAAGCTTAAAAATGTAAAGGATTTGTATAAATCAGTGACTCTTTAGCAGCTCTTGCGCTAATAATTGTCTTTGGACACGCTCCTTTATGGAGATAGGTTCAGGTACAAATGCAAGGGTTTTCTGCACAGGTGTTTGCTTAGTTTGTGCTGTGAATATTAGAACAGTGTTAGTTTGGTGGGAGAAAATAAATGTATGTAGAATGCTTAGCACAGTAGGGCCCTGATCTCAACTGTGGGTCTGTAAGTGTTGCTGCAATACAAATAATTAGTTGTTGTAGTTGTGTGGTTGTATATTTTAGCCAGTGAATACGACTGAATACGACTGTGTGTGTGTTGCATTGGGATCTTATGTGAAGTTCCGTTTCCCACAGAAACGATTCACCTTAAGTCGAGGTTGCAGTCTGCACCTGGAACAGTTGGTATCTTCCATGGTATTTCTCTGATAATAGTTCCATTATATTGGAGCACATCACCTCAAGGAAACCTCAGAAGGGGATGTGAATAGCAGGAACCTCGTAGAGAGACGAGGTGATATGGACCAACTTCTCTTGGTGAAAGAGACAAGCTTTTGAGCTTCAGAAGGAATGTTCTGTGGAGCTCAAAAGCTTGCCTTTTTTACCAGCATGAGTTGGTCTGATAAAAGAGATGATCTCACCCACCTGGTCACTCTCATATCCTGGGTCCATCACAGCTACAACACTGCAAGATGCTTGGTAGATGCTGAAGGGTAGCATTTAGGATTCTGCCAGTGGAAGACGTTTAAAAGCAAACTGGATGAGCTGTAGCTTTGATGCAGATATTATTGCTCTGGTAGAAGAAGTTCAGAACCGCCTGGAGGCAAAAGAAGTTGGTATTGATTTATATAGGTCTAACTTCATCCCAGCTGCCACGGTTTCCGGGTGTAAAGCATTTTATCTACTGATGAAAAGCACAGCATAAGAGCTAGGTGGATGATGCTAATACAAACCTTTTGGCTCTGCTAGTCAAAAACCAGTTAGATAAACTCAAAGGTCCAGTCAGTCTCCCCAGAGTCTCTAATTTTCTTGTAATGACCCTCCCGTGTTTTCTGAGAGGGGTCTTATCTTGAGTTACTGTTTCACCTTCCTGCTGGTTTCCCAGCAGCAGTGTTGATTTAACCCAATACAGACATGCAGTAAACATCCCAATAACTGGTGAAGCACACCATATTAATAAATTACTTCAGAGCTGATCCACGCTGTTCTCTGCATTGTATTGTATCATGCTGGGACACGTTCTATCCTGATATCCCATTATACCGAAATAAATCTTAAGGCCATATATTAATGTTAGTTGTGATAGAAGAAGTTATCACTGGAAAGTTCCAGTTAACTACTTTAAGACCGTGGATAAAATAGGTTTGCTAAAAGTTACGGTGTCCAGACAGCTAATCTTTCATACCTGACCCATTGCATGTATTGTTGCATAGCCAGGAGAAAACACAGCATGTCCAGCCTTCACACACCCCACACAATGCCATCCTGCATGCAAAACCAAACTGGATTGTATTCTCACTTGTGTAAGGATAGATGTGTAAATTCTAGCAAGCAAGGATCGTCTTGGGATTAAAGCATACGACTGGGAGGCAGAGCTGGGGTCAAAGACTGCGTCACTCGGGTCTTGTCTCTGTGCTTTCATATCTGTAAAATGGGGATATTACTGTTTCTTTCATTAATAAAACACTGGGTCTAGTCAGTAGAAGAATGGAAATTATTATTATTTATATGCAGTGATAACCACACTCACTATGCACGTGCTAGCTGTTATGCTGCTGGTTGTGAAGTAATTTATCCATGTCAGCAGGACTAACGTGATCTAGTTTCTGCCTTACGCAGCCACAGGATTTATTGTAAGGAGAGGTTTACTAAGCAGCAGCCCTGAAGTGCTGGGGCTGTGTGTGTGTCTTGATCACAGTGTATGTGTGTTGGAGGACAGCAGCCCTGTAGTTGGGGGAGAGAGTGAGTGCGTGTGTGTTTGTTTTGGGGGGTGGATTGATGGGTTGCTGGTTCAATTCCTACCTTAAGAAGATTAAAAAAAAAAAATCTTTGTTGACGTGATCCCAGAACTGGAAAAAAATATTTAATGATTCTATTGGAAAACCACCACCCCTCCTTCAATAAAGGAGGACATTTGATTGAGAGTGCATGGAGCAGAGGTGAGATGGGCAAAGCATTACTTGAAGGGGGAATCCCTCCCTCCCCAAAAGGGGAAGAGTAGGTTTTATAAGAGGAACAGAGAACTAGAGGAAGAGTTGCCATAAGAGGGCATGTGAGAGAATCCCAGTTCAATATCGTGATATGGCTCAGGCACAATGGCTAGAAGAGAACATAAGAACGGCCAGACTGGGTCAGACCAAAGGTCCATCTAGCCCAGTATCCTGTCTTCTGACAGTGGCCAGTGCCAGGTGCCCCAGAGGGATGGACAGAACAGGTAATCATCAAGTGTAATCATCCCCTGTCACCCATTCCCAGCTTCTGGCAAACAGAGACGAGGAACACCATCCCTACCCCATCCTGATGGACCTACATGGACCTATATGGACCAAATAGCCATTGATGGACCTATCCACCATGAATGTACCTAGTTCTTTTTTGAACCCTGTTATAGTCTTGGCCTTCACAACATCCTCCGGTGAGGAGTTCCACAGGTTGACTGTGTGTTGTGTGAAGAAATACTTCCTTTTGTTCGTTTTAAGAGGCAGTGGAGAAGAAAATCCATTAAAATATATAGGACTAGATTCTAACATGACACACACAGCTTCTCAATGGCAGTTTCACCTGCATAAATCAGGGCAGAGTTGGGCCCTCTAGGGTGAAGACGTGATCCTGCTTATCAGAAGATGAGGCAACAGAGTAACAGTATGACTGGGTAGCAACTTTTTCATGGGGGATATTGAGCACAGTGAGAGGTGTGGAGTGCTATTGCTTGAAAGACCAAAACAGGGTCACCAATGCGTTACCACCATGCAGTGGGAGTTTTGGAGCTACATTAATGCCAGACGGAGGCCTCATCTTTAAGATCAACTGACTTTGCTTGAAGTTCCACCACTCACACCAGCATTAACGTTCCGTGTGGCACTGTACTCTGCAGCCTTCGATTTGGGATTTGTGCCATGATTTAATCAAACTCATGAAATGCAGACATTGAAAGCTGTTGGTAAATTTCCTCTTTATGGCTTCATTTCCACTGAAATCTCCTTTGTTGGATCCTCTTACAGTGAGGGGGAAGAGAGGTTATTTAATCAAGCAAAACTGGAATTGATTCATTTGGAGATAGCTGCAGTTTTTTCCCTTGGCAAACTTTTGCAAACAGATTTGACAATCTGTTTGCATTTGAGGTGGTTTATTATTTATAAATAGCAAGTCTTCAGTTGAGTTGGTTGCCATTACACAACTGTTAGTTGTGGGGAGACAAATTAGTCATGCTTAACGACTGGTCAGTGACCCACGCACTAACCACAATGTGTGTACTGTGGCAGGCAAGTGAGTAGATGAGTTAAACTCTGGAGGGGTTTTTTTCCTCCACGTTACTTAAATTTCCAGTATAATACAAGTGGCTAAAATAATGCTTCCTGCTGTCTGTCCTTAAAAGTAGTGATAGGCCTGAACCAAAGACCCAAAATGCAAGCCGCCCCAAAAATTGGAGGTGCACTGGAGTCCGGATCTGAGATGCACAGACCTTGACTCGGATCTGTCAAATTAGTTTCAGTGGAGTTACCCCTGTTTAACGTTGGGGTACATGAGATCAGAATCAGGTTGTATCTGTTATACTATCCCTATGCTAATATACTAGGTGCCCTCTCTCTTCTCGTTTTGTATTGCACCTAAAACTCACCTGTTCACTGAACCTGTTTTTTCCCGAGCTGTTGGCCTGAACCATGTTTGCCTTGTCTTACTCATTTCATTGTCTTCACTAGGGTTGCATGGATGTAACCAAGTGCAAAACTTGGCCCTGCACCAGGAATTTAGCTGGCCATTTGTTGATGATGCTTGAGCTGGAATGGAATCCAGCTCCCTGTCCCACCGCTGTGTAGGCTCTGCAGCAAAAACTAGCAAGAACTTATTTTTTGTCACTAAACTTTGTAGCTGGGTCCCAGAATGCACCCAAAAAGCAGAAGTGTTGAGTTGGATCGTGCATGACGGTATTTTTAAAAACTAGGCTTACAGAACCTTGTATGGGGAGGATAGCGAATCCATTTATTAAAAACATGCATTTTACCAAATACTGTAAAAAGGCAACCCTAGATGTCATTTTTCTTCCCTTGTGAAAAATGTTGGTAAATTTAGTGCTGCTTAATCTTAAGGGGCTGAGAGCCCCGAAGGTTGCAGCTTTCAAAGTGTAAACAGGTGCCACTATTCCATCCTCCCTTGTGCTCCTCAGTGTGCCCTAAAGGGACCAGACTTAGTAGAGGAGAAGGTATTGAGAACATATTTCATTCTCAATACTAATTCAATCCAGGGTTAACATTTTATAGTCCTCATGCAAACGGCAGCGTTGTGAGATTTCTGAGTGCATAGAATGGCCTACAGCCGAAGTCAGCTGTAAATTAATATGACAGAGAGCTTGCCTTTTCCAGGGCAGGCTTTCTTATTATTCCAAAGGGCTTATTTTACATTCTGGCTGCCATGAACTCAGCTGAAATGATCAACCCCTGCTTCTTTGTAGCCACCATCTGATCAGTATGAATTTAATAATTCTGGCTGGAGCTGGATTCAAAGCAAGGCCATAGAGGTGAAAGGCCAATTACTGGTTCACTTAGCCACCTGTTTCCTTCCCTTTAGCTTGTATTTAATTTGTGTTGCTGAATACCTTTCCCTTCTGATAGTCAATGCTTTGAAAGTCTCTCCCTCCTTGCAAATAGAGCCAATTGCTTTATTTGCCTTGTTCACTTTGCGAGGGCTTGGAGGAGGAGGGAGCGAGGGCGAGAGCTTTCAGTATTGTCACTGGAGAAGGAATGTGGGCTCCAAAGGCGAAATTGGTCCCTTTTCCACTTAGTTTTGTGTAATGATTAAAGCTGGTTGGAAAAAAAAGCGGGGGAAATGCTTTCTTCCCAAAATCTACCCTCCCCCCTCTTTTTTTCTCTAGATTTGGAAATTCATCATTTTAACCATCTCTATTGGTGGTCTGTTTTCACTTGGTGAACAACTGGGGAGATGTTTACTAAATTTGCCAATTAAAAAAAAATTTGAAACAACTTTAAATATATTTTGGAATGTCATTGAAATTAAAAACAAAATGCTACTCTAAGGTTTCTGTGCTGCACTGCTTTCTGTGGTTATCCTGATCATTTTTTCGCCCCAAAGAGGTGTTTCAGAACTGTACGTTGTGTGCTTATTCATCGGGGTGCTAGTAGACATTTTCTTATAGACTTCTAAGTTTGAATCATGTTTAAATTTCTCAATGAGAGCACAGGACACCACTCTTGGGATCCTCAGAACAATAATGGTTTGGACTGAAGTGGAAAGAGTTGGGTAAAATTGATTCTATGAAGGACCCATCTTTGGGCAGGGACCATCTTTTTGTTCTGTTTTGTATCTGTTTGTATTGCTATTTGTACAGCACCTAGCACAATGGGGTCTTGTTCCATGACTGAGGCCGAGGTGCGACCGCCATAGAAATAACGCGACATTATTTTATTATTATTATTTATTTGTCAGGTGCTATTTCAAAGTGGCTTGACAATTTGGGCTTTCTTCCTTATTTCTTCCTTATCCTGATATGGATTTGGTGATTTAACAACATCTCATCCCCAGTGCGCACACATCCCAAACTCTCAAATTTTAATAAAAAATCCATGGAGACTGTTGGATAGAGAGTTGAAGATTGGCTGACAGAGCCTTTCAAAATACCTCGGGAACTTGTGGAACCTCTGTCCCCGGAGATTTTTAAGAACAGGTTAGACAAACAGAAGTGTCAGAGATGGTCGAAATAATACTTCGTCCTGCCTCAGGGCAGGGCACAGGACTAGAGGGCCTATCAAGGTCCCTTCCAGTCCTACCTCTTTGTGATTCTACAATTCTGCATGATGGTGTCGTATTATTGTATTTAGAATATCAACGTATTTCGAAAGGGTCATAAAAACTGGGATGGTTTAATATTGTTAGACGTGCTGCAGTCTGCAGAGTGGTATTTGCTTGTCATTTTATCCCCTAGCAACTGGAACCAGTTCTTCAATAAACGAAAGCTGACAAGGAACTGTAACATGTTAGTCTGTTCATTTGTCAGATGTAAACAGTAGATGCACTTGGAAATGCTTCTCTGCTTGTGAAAAGTAAGAGTGGTTGAGTGGTGAGGATATTGTCCCCTTGAAGAATGTTTACTAGCTCTGGGATAACTGATCAATCGATCTATCCTGTTTCTAAAAGCATATGTCATCTTGAACTGTGTAAGCACCATTTGGAAAAGAGAGCCGGAGGAGAGGAGAGGGCAGGAGAGGGGGCGGAATATCGCCAAACACAAGTGTTCAAAAATCATGAGATTGGTTTAAAAAGCATGTGATTTTTTTATTTTAGTGTATTTTTTTTTTAATTTGCCTGCTGGTTTCTGTGCCTTTAGGGTTCACTTGCTTCACGTATGCCACCGTTTTTCTGCAGGCGTTAAGCACTCGTGTGTTTTGCTGAATAGGGATGAACTGCTGAATCTGGGCCTAAGATGGGTGATTTTCTTTTTTTCCCTTTGTTTAATTAAAACAAACAAAGCTACCAGGGAAAACCCTAGCCAACAGAGAGCCTTTAAAGCGTTAACATTGTAGATCTGACTGGCATGCACATGAATAAAGAAACTACGTCATGGTTAAAAACGCAAGCTACATTCTGACTTTAATTCTGAATTTAAGCCTTAACTCTGTATTCTGTAACTTTTCATGCTTTTGAGCCACATTTTCGTAGGTGCTATTAAAAATGTGCCAGCAAAATGTTGACATATTTTAATGTTGTTTCCCTCCAAAATTCTGTTCCTAGATCATTGTTTCTCTTTTTATTTTAACTTTCTATTGTAGCCAGTGTTTGTCTCCTTTGACTGCTGCCTAATTTTCACTCCACATATACATTCCTCATAAGGAGATATCTTTGGCCCCTGGCTAAATGAGAGAAGAGTAATTTCCATTCGTGGGGGGAAAGGGGGGCTAACGATGCTCTCCCGCGGATTCCTTTTCGTTCCGGTTGTTTGCCTCTTCTCCCCACCTCCTAGAAGAGCATGATCAGGTTATGTCAGTGGCACCCCCAGTCTTTGCATGTTTGGGATCTGGGGACGGGAATTTGTTCCCATGCTTTGATCTGCATTATGGCGGCATAATGCACTGCAGCTGTGGCATATAGGCCCATTCAGTATAAATAGAGAAGGCTTGAAAATGGATTGGGAATTGGTAGCAGATTGAAAGAAATCCAGCAGACACGAAACTCCAGCAGATGTAAAGATTGACATTTCTTCCCTCCCCCAGCTAAAATGGTCAATTAGAATCTCATCCTCTTCTTAAACTAGGTTTTTTTTTCTGATGCCCCCTCACCCCCATTTAAATCACTAGTCAGTGTTGCAGAGATTAATTTGGGTACTAATGTAAAGGGTATAAACACATCCATAAGCCGACATGTCAGCCGCTGGTGTTCCCATTAGTCAAGTGCTACTAATTAAGGACATGCTTTGTCAAACTTTCCTATCTGGCCATTTCTGCCTACCCTCTTGGTTTGATAAGTTAAGATGTTTTTGCTGCGGCTAGCGTTGAATGCTAGATGCATGTGACTACAGAGGAATGGCCTAGACCAGGAAACCAAACCAGCCTGCCGGCAAAAGGCTATAAACCTAGGCTAAGATTTTGTACTATGCCTCATGGTAGGATTGCACAAAAAAAGCGTAGCCCAGGAGGAGGGGGAACAAAGATCACCTTTTTCACCTATCTGACTCTGGGTTGTTGCCCCTCTCTGGCTGCTTGTGGGCTGCTTTGCAGTGTGCAGCAGCTGAGAATTCCCAGAGCAAGGGGACTCACTTCCTGCCCTTGGTGTGCCCACTTCACCAGATCTTGCAAGCGGGCTTGCATAGGGCAGCCCATGGCTGGCAAGGAGATTTTATAGCCTTTGTATGGAACCACAGCTGCATGCAGAGGTTGTCGTGGGAGTGAAAATCTGCCCTATGATTTTTAAACACAGTGCAAATTGTCGACCTCTTGTCATGGTGCAAATAAAACATGCTTTGAATCTGAATTGTCTTGGTTGAATATTTTTAGCCGATAAATGACAAATAGAGGATCAAAAAGGAAGGTGATAAGAGCCTCATACAATCAGTCCCTGAACGTCCCTGTATTTCCATGCTTGCAGTTCGAAGGGAAGGCTATGGAAGTTCATGTGTACTAATACGATGCCGTCTTTCCATTCAGCGCTGTGAGAGTTGGTGCAACGTTGACGACGTGTCGTACAGTGGCATTCCCATGCACCATCACAGTGTGACAGGGCCAGGTGTGCCCTGCCCTTTGTTTAACACAGCATGGATTTGAATATTGGTGGGCGAGCTCCATCAGTCCGATTGTTTGATGAAACAGCTCTTGCGTTTCAGTGCAGGTGAGATATTAACCTGTGTAGTGAATGTTGGGGCTCACTACACCAGTTAATTAAATGGAATAACTATTATGAAACACCAGCCGAGCTCACTGTAGCAGTAAAGAGTAACTATTATTAATGAGAATTTATGGCATGCCATGGCAATTTACACTGTTAGAAAGAAACACGTTCCTTTCCCCCAGAGATATTACATCTGAAGACTCAGATTTCTGTTGCATGGAGACCTGCATGGCCCAGAGATTGACACTGGAGTATCAGGGGCTGGGTTATGGCTCCTTTGGTTCTTAGGGTCAAGCTGTACTGGACTGGGTGCAGGATAGGGTGGTCCCTGCCCCAACACCCTTCCTACCTAAAAAGAAAGTTAAGGTTAACTTGAGTTGGTGTCACCTGGGTGTGTCAACTAACGTTAGCTGGTTCATGGGCAATCTGATTTGCACATTTAGTTCATCTAGCTGAGCTATTTGAATTTGAAGGCATAAAACCACCCCACACCCATAGTAAAGAGTTCCTTTTTTTGCTTTTTTGCATACAGATACTGACCCAAGGTAGCAACATGAGAAACAGGACAGTCATGTCCTGTGGATAGTCACCTGGAATGGATTCAAAGCTGTGCATGCAAATGCACTAAGAGCATTTCACATTTCCGTCATGTGGCCTCCTACACATGGCGACAAGTGATCAGCCATAAAACCTCTTTTCTTTTTATGGGCTTTCCTTTTGTTTTTGTAGAAGGCCTGACAGCTCTTATTGCCTCTATACAAAGGCATTATTACATTAGCCATGCAAAACTTCCATTAGAGAAGCTGCACGAAACTCACCTGGTCCCTGCTTTGGTTTCAGACTTGCAACTCAGCCTAAATTTGTTGCAAGGGTCATGGGAACAGAGGAATTGCCATAGTGGATCAGAACAAAGGTCCATCTGTTCCAGTGTCCTCTCTCCAACAGTGGCCAGTGCAAAATGTTTCAATGGAAGGTGCCCACAGGTGCAGATTTGGGATAATCTCCCCCTATTTGAAGTCATTGTAACCTCTAATGGTTAGAGATCAGCTTAAGTTCTGAAGCATGTACTGGATACTTATATGGACAACAAGAAGATTCAATCTATTTTGGAATCTTTCAAATACTTTGGCATCAGTGTCTTACTGTGGCAATGAGTTCCACAGTCTAATTACATATTATATGTAAAAGTATTTCCTTTTATTGGCTTTGAATTTTGCCATCTTTTCATTTCTGTGAATGTACCCTGGTTCTTTTGTTAGAAAGGTTTACAGACCTTCCAGGTGTAGATGGGCCTGAGTTAGAACTTCAGATCCAAATGCTCCTCTGCTCCAGCCCAGACCAGAAATCAGATCAGAATACTTCAACTCTCTAGGGTGCACCAAACCTAAATCCCAGATTCAAAGATCCCTGCATGGGATCAGAGGCTTGCAACATGGGCCTATTTCTATTTTTCAGACAGTCTGGGGCCTGGAGAGAACACGGCCCAGTTTTAGCAAAAGTGAGGGACACTTGGAAGTTACGTACCAAAAAAGTATTTATTTCGTTCTCTTATATGATCCATTTATCCCAAGGGTTCCCATGAGTTCACAATGATACAAAGAAACAAAAAAGCAGAAAAGTTCAAGCTAGAAAAACATTCCATTCCATAACCTCATGTTAGATAAAGCAACTAGATTCCACACACAATATGACTGACTGAGGCAGCGTGGTGCATTGGACAGGGTCAGGAGACCTGGGTTCTGTTCCCAGTTCTGCCACTGACCTGCTGTATGAGCTTGGGCACATCACTTGCCCTCTCTTTGACTTTTCTTCCACCTTCCCTTTGTCAGGCCTTGTCTACACCTGCGGCAGCCTGTAGGGCTCACAGTGGAGAGCTGCCAGGCCCTTTCCCTGCCGCCGCGCCCCTGACAGAGCCTTTCACTGCATTTAGTGCCTTTCTCTGCCACCTCCCCACTGTTGGAGCCTTTCCCTGGGGCAGGGAAAAGCTCCGTCAGCAGGACATGCTGCTACTGACAATCGCAGTGTAGACACGGGAGGAACGGCTTAGATGCATGGAGAGCCATGTAGGTTCTGGTGTGTCTTTACTCATCTAACCAGTGCCTTATTGTCCATGCTGCTATTTATACCTGTGCTAGGCGGGCAGGCAGAGGATGTACTCTACACCGGTGGCTCTCAACCTTTCCAGACTACTGTACCCCTTTCAGGAGTCTGATTTGTCTTGCTTACCCCCAAGTTTCGTCTCACTTTAACAATTACTTGCTTCCAAAATCAGACATAAAAATACAAAAGTGTCCCAGCACACTATTACTGAAGAATTGCTGACTTTCCCATTTTTACCATATAATTATAAAATAAATCAAATGGAATATAAATATTGTCCTTACATTTCGGTGTATAGGGCAGTATAAAGAAGTCATTGTCTATATGAAATTTTAGTTCGCACTGACTTTGCTAGTTCTTTTTATGTAGCCTGTTGTAAAACTAGGCAGATATCTAGAGGAGCTGATGTACCCCCAGAAGACCTCTGCGTACCCCCAGGGGTACATGTACCCTGGTTGAGAACCACTGCTCTGCACGCTGTCGTAAGTGTAGCTGTAGATTATAAGCTCTTTGGGGCAGGCAGGGATGTGTCTCACCAGGTGTCTGTATACCATTCATTCCCTATTTGGTGATATTTCTTGAATGGAGAAATTAATTTGGGGAATGATTAGGATGCTTTACATAGAGATAAGTTTTTTGCTTTTAGTGCCTGATCCAGCTCCCATTAAAGTCAGTGGAAAACTCAGAATGACTGATGTGGATATGATGTGGACCTTAAAAACTATCCATCTACTGAAAACAAGTAACTTCCCCTAAAAAGATCATTGGGCTTTTTACATATCTGAAAAAGAGATTTAACGTTGGCTGCTTTAAATGATCTTTTTTTTCCCTCTCCATCTTTGTGCTTTATATTAATGTTTTATTCAACTATATTTTGTTCAATGATTTATTGCAGGAGAGATTTTAACGTGTTTGTGTTCTCATAAGATACATGTTCTTATAGTCTCAGCTGGACAGTACAGCTTGATAACAGCCTGGACAAGGTAGGAGAGAAGGTCATCAAGATAGACTTTTTTTTTAATATTATAGCATTCTTGGGCAGAGTCCTTTTAACTTCCTCTCTTCTCCACTGACAGGGCTGTCAGCCTATGAGACATCCTGTGAGATGGTATCAACATATCCTGTAATTTTAGTCACGATTCCAGAGAAGAGCTGCGTACAATAGTTAAGGAGATGAAGCCCTGTTTGTTGACAGGGAATCTGTCGGGTTTTTTTTATACAGTGCCCACTAAGAAAATAATGGAGAGGAAAGTGACAAACTGTCCTAATTTATAACCTACTTTAGTGTAAAATCACAAAGCGACAAACCTAACAATGACCTTCACCAAACCAGCACTGGCTGTTCTTTCCCATCCTGTCTTAGTGATGTGACTTTGTGGTTTTCATGGTTTATCTTCCTCTTTTGTCTGATTCGTGTGTGTGTGTGTGTGTGTGTGTGTGTGAGAGAGATGATGATCTTGAGCTGTATCAGCTTTGGCTAGAGTGTTTCTGGGATTCCCATCTCTCAGGCTGAGGGCACGAATGCATCTCCCTTTCTTCTTGCTCCCTCTCTTCCTAGTGGAGAATAAAATGAAAAGCTGCATTTGTTAATATTTATTATCATTATTATTCTGAACTTTGGGCAGCTCATGAAAGAGAGTCTTTAACTCCCTGCGCTTTGCAGTCTATTGGAATGTAATATTCGTCCTGCACCTGCTAAGCTTTGTTAATGCAGTCTTTTTGGCTAACAGTGAAAATAAAAATCTGTAAAAATACTAATGCAATAGGCCACATTGTCAACTGGAGTAAGCCTGTGTCACTTCATCAGCTTCGGACACCGATTTATGCTGGTTGAGAAGCTGGCCATTAGAACTGGAGCCTTAATTCCCTAAAATATTTAAATACATAGAACTTAATTTCCTTCCAGATACCCAGTCTTTTTCTTAAAACATGAAAAAAACCCTACTTCAGTGGTTTTCTCCTTCCCTTCCGATCTCATCACAGCGTGCCTAATTTTGCATGTGTGTTTAATGTTTTACTCCACTCTTAGTGAAGCGAATGGCCTGTATAGGCAGATGAGCCTCGAATTAAATTTTGAACTTTAAAGAGAAGAGCTTTAAAGTAACTGTGCTCCATTAAGACTTACATTTCAGAAGTCAAGCCCAAGAACCATAACTGAGCGCCAAAATAGAAAGATCATTGTATAATTGCCTTGTTTGTAGAAGAATAAGAGGGGAGAAGGGTGGTAGTGAAATATGTCAAAAATCTGAATCTATCATTATTTTGCTGATGGATGAATGTTTGAGCAACTGTTTTTAACTAAGGTTCTTTTCATTTTCTATTTATTGTGCGGTTTTTGTAGCTGATGACCTAATGGCTTTTTCCCGACCTGAAGAATACCATGCCAGCTTCCTTAAAAGTGATTTTATTTGTGCGGAACTTTGATATTTTCGGGGGAGTTACGGGACAAACAATCTCCATGACTGTAAAACATCTAATATTTTTTAAAATGCTGTCCTAGCCACGACAGCGGGGCTATTCCACAGTTGATACTCACAAAATTTATAAGTGTTTATAAGGTTGGTGAAGGGAAGGATCCAGGAAGGCTCTGCCTGTTTTGCCCTCCCTTAAATTAAGATTGAATGATCCAGGGGTTCTCAAACTTTTTGTATTGGCAACCCCTTTCACACAGCAAGCCTATGACTGAGACCCCCTCCCCTTTATAAATTACAAATGGGGAGGTTAATTTTAATGTAACGGGGACTCGCGGCTGACAGCCCCCAGGCATAGCCAGGCTCGTGTTCCCCAAGTAACCCACTTGTGACCCCCTGTTTGAGAATCCCTAACTGTAGCATGAATGTACTCATATATGTCATACTCTCAAACTGTGTCTTTATAAATGGCCATCCAGGAATTGCAAACAATTTGGGTAGGCGGTGATGCACTTTAGTTAGTACCGGATGAAGATACTTAGGCAAAGGTTTCTGAAAAGCACTAGTGATTTTGGGTGCCTCAGGTTTTTGGGTGCCCAACTTGAGATGCCTTCAAGGAGCCTGACTTCTAGAAAGTGCTGAGCACCCACCCCTGGGGTAATCAGGTCCCTTCTGGGTGTATGAAATTGGACACCAAAAATCACTAGACATTTGTGGAAAACTTTGGCCTCAATGTTTTGTATTGCAAAGGCAAAAACTTCAGCATGCCCTCATCTCTGCCATCCCTGAGCACGGGTTGGTAGAGGAAATTAATGAGTTTTTTCTACTAAAGAAAGAGGGAAATTTTTAATTTAGGTAACCTAGGAAGGTAGGCAAATCTCCCCTAATTGTATACAGACCATAGAGCTTGTCTCAACCTTTTGACTAGTGAAGCTTTCCTCAATTTGGGATATTGTGATCCTAATCAGAGACCTTTAACCATACATCAAAGCAGACTCTCCTAATCTGCATACCTTCAGGCTGGCATGGCTTGATTGCATGGTTTCCTGCTAACAGACTCATCTCTGGCCAGGTGTCTTTCCCGCTGTGGACGACTGATTTCTTTTTAGTCTTCATCGCTGAGGCAAAGAAATTTAATCCTAATATTACTGCCAGCCATGGAATGGACCCGCTGATTTGGAAATGTCACTCTGTTGTGGCCGTGAAATATCAGTGCACAGCAACCTCTGATACCTGCTTATTTCACTGCCAACCTCTAACCTAAGGTAGAGTAGACCTGTCATTAGTGTATCCATCTGCATTTAAGCCTGTCAGCTTCCTTCCCCTTCTCTTCTTTTGTTTCCCTAATTACTTTGATTACATCAGCATATCCAGCCTGGGTCCTCTGTTTGGTTCCTAAGGCAGCATGAATTGTCTGCTCGGTCTGCTTTAATATGGATCTTATGGTAGGAGGCAAAAGTGGGCCTCAGGCGCGGGAGGTAGAGAGAGAGAGTTGGCTCTGGGTCTCGAACTCCAGAGTCGGAGTGCGTTCAGCTTTGGAGGTAGCTCTTCAGCTCCTTACAGAGAGAGGCCCTAATTTTTTCATGGTTGCTCTGATCTTTCTCCTGTCCTTTCCACCCCCTGCAGCAGGGCTTGTTGGGGGCAGAGGGCTGTGGTAACCAGTCTTTGGAGCCATTCAGCAGCTTGTGAGTGGGAAGCTCTCCCAGCTTATCCCAGCCCTCACAGGGTTTGTCTGTGGCCCATGCCAGCTGACTTGGGTTCGTGGGGCTTGGGCAAAGAGGCTGTTCAACTGCGGTGTAGACATTCATTCTGGGGCTGCAGCCCGAGCTCTGGGACCCTCCCGCCTTGCAGGGCCAGCCGTGGGTTTTTAAACATACCCACAGAGGTGCCCAGGCTGCTCCCTGGGCTAAGCACTGGGTCCCTTGGCTCCTGTGTTTTAGACAGTTGCTGTCATTACTCTTGTTAGTATTTGTATTGCGGTAGGGTTGGGGCCTCTAATCAGGGGTCTGAGGCCCATTGTGCTAGGCACACAATGAAACGGGGGGGGGGGACCCTGCCTTAAGGGGCTTACCGTCTGTCTAAGCAAGTCACCAGATAGATAATAAATAACAGCATTTTGCAGCCTGGCTTTTCCTGTCTTGTGTTCCATCCTCCTCAGCATAAGGGCTGGCACGACAGATGTGGGGAGTGCTGCTGCACCCCATGGCTTGAAGTGGATTCCATTATATACGGGGTTTACAGGTCGATGCAATGACTCTCAGCACCCCCACTCTAAAACCTGTCCACCTCGGAGACAAGTGCACATAGCCCCCTGTGTCGCTGTTGATAAGAGAGTGTTCTCAGAGATCCGAAACGCTTGGCAATGTACCCCCGCCTTTTCTGCGGTACAGGTGCTGTAATGTGAGACCTGCATTGGCTGGCTTACCCTTAGTGTGTGTGTGTGTGTTACCTTATCACCTCAGATCCCTTCATGAACCTGTAAGGTGCTGAACATCCTCAGCCCCACAGGAGGATCAAATGCCGGGAGAGTCTCTCAGTTTGATCTCAAATAAGAAGTGTTTCGGTTCCCTTGACAAATGGCATGCTTTTATCTATCCATTCAGGCATGTATCCCCATGATATCTTCTGCCACATTTTAAATGATGTGTCACTTTCCAGTGAGATTTATACGTCAAATTATTTTAAATAAACAGAAAATGGAAAGTGTCTGTTGCCTAGAAACTATTTTTCTCAGTACTCTGGCATTTGCCATGTTCTCTAAAGTATAATAAATGAAAGCTTGGGCGCAGAAGTAGGGTGGCTTTTAAAAGAAGTTATTCATTGAAATCTGTTGTTTCCCTCTGTTAATGTGTGGTTCTCTCCCTGTGGCTTAACTGTAGCATGACATATTGAGGTATTATCTTGAAGAGTAAAAGAAAAGAAACCTTTGTTTTGGGCTTTTTTCTTACAGGGGTTGATTAAAATCCGAGGTGATCGCTGCTGGAGAGAGTTGACCTGTATGGATTATCATTATGAGGTGAGCGCTCTGAACACCACTAGTTGCCTGTCCGCTTTACCTTGTTAGTAATTCTCTTTTTCTGGACATCTTTTCTCTCTTTCACCAGCTGGGTTGCAGTTGCTCCCTTACCCCCACCCCACCGTTGTAATCTGAGGAGCTTCTGATAACTTCATCAATATCAATGAGCCATGCAACTTTTTCCCATCCAATAAACCCATGAGCCCTCTTCCTCCTAGCCCTCTCTCACTGGTATGAGTTAGGACTAACATCACGGGACTCAGCCAGATTACTCCCTGTGTGAAAATGGTGCAAGAAGAGACGTTGGCCCTTAATATCCAATTAAGTCCTGACTTTCATTTTCTGACTTTTACAAGTTTTTTTTTGTTTGCTTTAATCAGAACTTGCTTTAAAGATATAAACACAATTTTGTCATCTTGTGACACAGTGAAGGTTTTGACAAGCCTTTATAATGAGTGAGCAAAGGTTTATTATACCTGAAAGGACCAATCAGTGAGCTTAGGATTTGGGGAGAGCCAGCTGCAATCCTATTATATAGTTGACACCGATGCACCAAAGCAGTGCTAGATGAATGGGATCTGAAACTTGGTAGTCCACATCAGGTAGATAGGAAGCCTGCTAGTTTGCTCGTCCATTTTTAGCATTTCAAGGTAGGGCCTTTATCACGTTCATCCAGGGCTAAGACTTTCAAAAATGACGAGTGATAGTTAATGTCTCAGTGTTTGGGTGTTCAGGCTGAGACACCTTAAATGGTTTGATTTTCAGAAGGTGGGTGCTTTCTGTTTACTCTTCCAAAATACAGACGTATTTGAGCGGAAATCGGGCGTAGAAACAAAGTGCGATCAAAGACGTTGAGCAGGAATCATTAAGTTCTCACTCCATGTACTTTTCTCTTGCCTTTTGAAATCCATTTCAGTGATTTGTTTTCACGTTGGTAATAAATAGCTGTTTGTATTCTGGCTCCGGGCATTATTACCCTTTAGATTGCAGAGAGATGTAGCAACACCATCCTGCATTCTTGTGGTCATGATTTGGTCTTTGCATTTGTATGTGCCTGGGATTACAAAAAGAGATACCCGTGAAGGTAAGCTGGTCAAATAACCTTGGTCCGTTGGCTGCATAATCAAGGAAAGTGCTGGGGTAGCATTCTTTTCTTCTTGGTATCTAATAAAACTGATAATATATTGTTAAATATGTGTTAAATCTATTGTTTATAATACATTTTTCTACCTGCTTAGCCGTGGAGCACATTGCACCTGTTTGCTCAACTTTGCAATGCTCCCATTTGATTTCCTGGTGCAGGTTCTGATGTTGGCTTTGCCCCATGTCGTCTCGAGGATTTCAGAGATCTGCATCTTTGCACTTTAATCCAACAATTGAGCTGAGGTGGGATACTGAGTCTGACAATCCCTACATCTGGGGAGACAGTTTCAGTGGACCATCATCTCTGGAAATCATGACCTCTTCCACTGAAGGTCTGGTAGAACCTGAGTCTTCAGAATGCGTTGCAAGATGTATGCATGCCTTATTTTTATTTTTATTTTCCCCTCTGGAGGGGTAAGCTCAACAGGGAGAGTAATAATAAGTTGGAAAGTTCTTTCAGTACCTCCCTCCCCCACCATTTAAGACAAGGGACTCCACACAGTAAAAGGGGTCCATCCACTCACTCCAATCCTATTGAGGGATCAGGGGCCTTAAATTCCACAGTATGAAAAATAAAACAAAAGGTCACCAGTATCTGAAGCCTTTTACTTTCTGCTCTTGTAAGTTAGTTAAAAGTGGCTTAATTTCTTTTTTGGGGTTTATGAGTGTTAGTCCAAAATGTAGAATTTTCATTTTTGCTGTTTAAAATAAATAAATACCAAAAAGAAGCAAAGTTGGGGAGTTGCTTTGAAAGGCACTTTTGCGCACGTGTAGCTCATGACTACGTTATACAATTACTGCTATTCAGCTGTAGGCATCAAATGAATTCAGAAGTGTGTGCTCTCTGAATGTATATTGCGTCAGGACATCTAGAGTACAGATTTCAGACACAAAGACCCTTGAATACTAGAGTTTTTAATCATCATATAGATGTAGCCATGGTAAAATGTCCCTAGCTGCCTACTTCGTTTTGAATGAATAGCAAGCATGCTCCTCTGTCCTGTATGCTTTTCTACACCTGGGAATAGTCAAAGGAAAGCCAATCCATAGCAGAGATAATTGGAATTCCATCAGCAGCTCCCTCAGGTGACCCTAACCTATAACAATCATCCTGCAGAATGCTATGATTTTTTAAATCAAAACCAGAATCAGCTTTGTAGCCCAGAAAGTTAATTAAAATCACTCCTGTCATATCCATAATGCGGGATTCCAAACCTGCAGAAGTCATCAGGAACAGGAGCACAAAGAAGATAACATTATCAATATCAATTATTTAAATCCACAGCAGCAACTGCAATGAAAGGAGAAGAAAGAGATCAAACCTTGGCAATAGTAGATAAAACTCCACAATACACCTGTAGATTAAAATTGACACACACAGGCTCTCCTCGTTACGTATGTGGTAGAAATGGTTTGACAAAACTCTCCTCAGGCAGGCAGCACTAATTGGAAAGGAACACACACTATTTCATTGTTTCCTACGTATTCCGTATTTTGGATGAGACATAAAAGCACAGCCCTGATGGTTTGGGGGTCATTGAAGCTTTAAGGCCTGGTGGTACTCAGATTATTGGGGGTGGGGTAGTCAGTTCCAGTACAGGCAAAATTTCTGTTTGATTAGTTGATCATGGGCAGCTTTGTAGAGGGGACGTAGCCATGTAAAGCCTTCATGTACTATATGTAATGTTGGGTATATGCCCATTTAAGAGGACAGATGAACAAATTGCCACTGGACGCAAGACTCTTCTTCTCCGAGGTGGTTCCATAGCCAAGCTCTTCTGCATCCACCTTTATCCCTAGCTTCCACCATTGATATCTCCCAGCAGGTGAGATCAGTAGAAAAACCATGTCCTTCCCACTCCCTTGACCAAATTATTTCATGCATACCTGCCAGCTGCTACCCTTTACAGCACCATAGTTACCAATAACCTGACTCTGCAATGAAGTGAGAGTAAGAGAGGGAGAACGCTGCTTACAGAATTGTAATACAGAATCCATCTAAACAGTGGGAGGAAAAAAGAAGGAGAAACAGGCTGTAGCTGAAGATGTCTCTGGAAGGGAGGAAATTATTCAGGAGGCTGCTTGTGATTAGAATGATAAAACTGGGTAATGGACCAACTTTCAAATGGACATGGGCCAAATTTTAGTCTGCAGTGATGTATTGTTTGCTCTCATATTCCAATCCGATACTCCAATCCAACATCTACATGTGCTCACTTGCCAAGAGAATTAATGAAAACACATGGCCCCCATCTCTTACATATTGAGCATACACTGTACTATTTATTTGCAGTAGAACCAGCAGCTACGCTCATGGAAAATAACATATTTCCACTTTTGTCGGAAATCATGTATAAAATAACAGGTTGTTATGGCTTCGGTAATTAAACAGAGAGCATATTTTTTGCCCCACTTTGCCCCTCTTGGGCCTTAACCCAAGACTTGATGGAGATCTGTTCCTCTAGTTAAGGCTCTTTGTTTGGAAGGCTTATGACCCTTACATTTGTGTAATTTAGAGAGGGAAATGTCAGAATGCATAGTTTATACGGACATGGTATTTTCCAGTCTTCACTTGTTGCTACATCATCTCGTAAGGAGGCACGGGAGGAATAGATTTATTCAAGTAGGTGTAGAAGATGATGTAAAAAGATACTAGCAAAGATGAGCAATTTAGATTTACATTTGATTTCCCTTGCTGCTGTAATATAGGAGCCAGGAATCCTAAGTTCTAATCCCAGCTCCTCCAGTGAGTTACTGTGTCACCTGGAGCAAGTTGTTTAACCACTCTTTGCCTTGGTTTCTCCATTTGTAGAAGGACAGGTAATTTGTGTTCCGAAGATGGTGGTGTGATTGGATATGACAAAGGGGAATTATGGTGGGTAATTAGTTAAAGGCTTATACAGAGCTTTGAAAAGGCCAGAGAACCAAAGCTAGGCACATACTTTTGCACAATCGGGCATGCACAAAGTCCGTGTGTACAAGCTGCCAGTCAGGTGAACCTGCACATCAGGTATTAGCAAACACAAGTTAACCTGTGAAACCATATGCACATAATTGCATTAGCAGACCTAGCTTTGAAAGTTTGCTTCTGCTTTATTATTATTCACGCTTGCAGCAGTTCTAGCACTGACTGCTGTGGTTAGATTAATTTTGCATTGAGGGTTGCTTTCTTTCTTTTTCTTTCTCTGTTTCTGTTTTTTTTTTAAAGAAATCCTTTTGCTGCTTTTGAATTGCATTCAGTTAAACATATTTACTGTGCTCTTAACATGGATGGAGATGGCTTCTGAGTGTATTACTGTTTGTTCTTATTTTTATTAACCACTTATCTACTGTGTACACAAGGGTAGACAAAAGAGAGCTAGATTCTGCTCCCGCCGAAGTCCATGGCATCACTCCCCATCAATCCAGCTGATGCAGAAGCAAACCCAAGGAGCTAGGCCATGGGGCAGATTCTCCACCCTGCTGTGATCCCTTTGTATTGCTTAGGAGCAGTGACTGGCCACATCCTCCCAGCTGGAGCGGGGGAGTCCCTAGTGAGTATGGAGCTAACAAACCTGCCTCCTGCGCCACCCTCCCTCTGGGGAAGGGGGGGAGGAGGGGCAGGAGCATTGCCGGTTTGTGCTCAGCTTGGGTCTATTCCTGGAGTGCACCCAGCCTGGGGACTGTTGCCAGCTGGCACAGGTCAGAGCATCCTTTTAGATTGCTCTCATGTGCACTGGGATAGAGGGTCAGGCAGAGAATCAGGGAGCCGTAACGAGCTCTCCCAGTGGTCCCATCCCATCCCCTGCTTTGCCAGACTTATACTCAACAAAGCAAAGGATCTGGCCCATTGTCTGCTGGTTCTGTGTATGCAGCATAAGCACAGTGCCTTTACGTGCACTGTACGGGTAAATCCATGCACAGCACCCATATTTAAAATCTCCATGCAAAGACGCAGATGTCCAAACCTGCGCTCTCGTTTTGTGGAACACCTTGTAGCCATATGTCCTGGCTCGTGAAAGGTTTGAGTGGCATGGGGGGATTTGCATATGTAAACTCAAATCTACTCCAAACAGAGCCTGTGTTTTTGGTTTCCAGCATTAGTCTCAGTGGAATAAGATAATGAGGTAATCTTAGAAGGGAGAAAGTCCGATTTGATTACACTTATCCTGTCTCTTGTGGGCCAGTGCAAGACGGTTCCCTTTGGTCTGTGTTCCGGTGATGTGTTTTGTGGTGATTGTCAGTGCATTGTAGTTTTTTGATTACACTGTCACTTATTACAATTGACACGGAAAGATGCCTTGCAAAATTGCCTGCTTTAAAAATTATCATCTTTATTAAGTGTAACCATCCTCTCCCTGACTGACTCGTAACTGTCATTTCAAGTCTGCAAAGTCACACGAATGACACTTGGCATTTGGCTACAGAAATGAGCGGATCGTTTCAGCAGCTACGATGCACTGCTCCATCTAAGCTTCGTTTTCGTGACTGGTTAACCCACCTTGTGTCTCACAAATACCACAGATGCAGCAATTCCTCAGTTGGAGAGAGACTAGGAAATGAAGGAGAAATCGCTATCACTGTCAGAACAAGAAAGAAAGATGATCCATAACTTTCCACAGCCCTAAAAGTACAATGTGTGTAAGCACGGAGGGTGAAATTTACAGAGCATAAGCCCAAGATTTGTGCAGCACATTAAGTACCATTTATGCCCTATTTGAGGATCTTACAGTGGGATTTAAGTCTGTGTGCTGACCCGCAAGACAAGGGTGAATGTCAGCCATAGTACAGAAGAAATGTACAGGACACAAGTCATCTGTGTGAAGACATCTCTTTTGTTTAAAACTGTGCATCAAGATTTAAGGACATGCAGGTTGAGGTGTCCTGCTGTGTAATAGGATGGGAATAACAAGGGATACTGCAGGTCAGGATTGAGGTTCCTTTGCAGAATTACGGGGGTATGGATAGTATATCTCTTTCCTTACATAAAAGTTTCACCATAAACACACATAATAATAATCTAAGAATATAATACTTTGCCCTTCTCTGGTACCTTCAATCCAAGAATCTCAGAGTCCTTTACATCCATTGCTGAATTAAGCTTCGTGATCCCTTGTGAAGTAGGCAAGTTTACAGCTGGGGAAACTGAGGCACAGAACTGTTAAGAGACTTGCCCAAGGACACAGAAAGCCTGTGGCCAAAACTCCTGAGATCCTTTTCCCTTTCCAGAAGACCATCTTTCTAGCATGGCATTTTGCTATTGTCTGGCCACTCATAAATGCTCAGCATGCCTTAATTATTTTTTAAACTGGAAACACAAGAAGCATTTAGTTTTAAGACGTGTAGAGAGTCACATTAACTTTGCCAAACAGGTATTGGAAGAGAAATAAGTGAGTCATGCTCTAGGCCTTCTTAGTTTGACAGTGCTCTTGGGAAAAGCTTTGTCGTTCCTTACACTAGATACTGCACAGAACGTAAGAGGTCACTTCTTCCAGGTTCTACAAATTGTTGCTAATTATTCTATAACCATTTTTTTAAACAGATCCCATCAATCAGCACTTTAACCTTTTGCAAACAGCAGATCTCCACTTCATACAAAAGCCCTGTCCAGAGTACAGTATCTTTTGTTCCTAATTATGTGCTTGCTGACCGATCGCCATGCTGATAAAGATGAGACGGAAGCTTGCTGGTTAGTTCCAGTTTGTTTCTATAACTGCCTCTTGCTTTCCTTTTTCTCCTGGAGAAGTCATCATTAGACTTTTAGTCTACCTCTGTCAAACGTTTTATGCACTAGTAAGTAATTAAAAACTCTTTACCTAGCAATTAATTTTGGTGGGATGGCAAATTATCTGTCTGTGTCACCACTAGTGTCTTGGGATAGGTTATAGTCTAAGCAGCTCTATCCTGATGGGGACTCAGATGTTTCTGAGGCTTAGATAAACTAGGAGTCAGACCACCAATCCAAAGCATCTTTTTTAGTTACAGATTAATGGGAATTAAGAGGAGCTGGAACAGAGTGGAAATAAGAAAGAGGAGAATTTAAAATACATTTCTGGGCATGGTGCTGTACAAGGGGTCAATGGGATGCCTTCAGTTTCCTCAACTGTGGGATACTTTTCCAGGAAGGAAGCTTGTTGGGAAGAGATGGGGTCCGCCTGACCAAGAACTGGCCAGCCTAGTGAGTAGGGTTTTAAACTAGGTTCAAAGGGGGTGGGCATGGGCGGCACATGAGCTGCTGGCTGTGGGAGGCTAGCCCCCAGTCCTGCCCCTTCTGCCTGAGGCCATGCCCCTGCCGGAGCCCAGAGCCCCCCTCTCCCCCCCCACAGCAGCCACCAGACCCTGCCCCGGAGTGCCGAGATGGGGGCTGTGCGGCCCCAGTTCTAGAGCGCCAGGAGGGCGGGCAGCGTGGCCCCAGCCCAAACCAGAGCCACCACACAGGGGGCCTGGAGGCAGAGCATGGGTGAGGCTATGCCTGGCTGTTTGGGGAGGCACAGCCTTCCCCAGCCTATGATTCCTGCTGCCCATGGGGGTGGGTGACAAAAGCCCACAGGTAAGCATTAAAAAGGAGACTTGAGAGAGCTAGAAGTTGGGGGAGAACATGGAAAATTACAATAGGGTCATAGGAGCCACAAGAGGAAAATCAGTGGGGGAATCTGCTCAGCATCTCAGATGTCCATACACAAACACAAGGCATATTGGGATTAAACAGAAAGAACTAGAAGTTTTAGTACATAAACTAAATTATGACTTAATTGATGTCTCAGAGATTTAGTGAGATAAATCTTATGACTGGAATGTTGATGTAGAGGGGTATAGCTTGTTTAGGCAGGAAAGTAAGGGAGGAAGTGTCTCTTTACACATCAAGACTATATATACATGTTCCAATGTTCAGAAGGAGGTGGGAGGCAGACCAGTTGAAAGTCTCTGGGTGAAGATAAAAGGGGAAAAAGTAGGAGTGATGTCATGGGAGGGTTCTACTGTAGACCACCAAATCAGGAAGAAGAGGTCGGTGAGGCATTTCTAGGACAAATAACAGAAATATCCAAAACACAGGACCTGGTAATAATGAGGGATCTTAACTACTCAGACATCTGTTGGAAAAGTAATACAGCAAAACACAAAATCTCCCATAAGTTCTCAAAATGTATTGGAGTCAACTTTTTGTTTCAGAAAGTGGAGGAAATGACTCGGGGGCCAGCTATTTTAGACTTGATTATAACCAGCGGGGAGGAATTGGTTGCGAATCTGAAGGTGGAAGGCAGTTCAGGTGAAAGTGATCACGAAATGATGGACTTCATGATTCTAAGGAAAGGAAGGAGTGAAAGCAGCAGAATAAGGACAATGGATTTCAAAAAAGCAGATTTCAACAAACTCAGGAGAACTGGTAGGTAAGGACCCATAGGAAGAAAATCTAAGGGATAAAGGACTTCGGGAGAGCTGGCAGTTTCTTAAAGAGACAATAGTAAGGGCACAAGTGCCAACTATCCGATACAAAGGAAAGATAGGAAGAAAAGTAAGAGCCCAATATGGCACATCAGGAGCTCTTTAATGACCTGGCAATCAAAAAGGAATCCTACAAAAAGTGGAAACATGGATGAAATGCTAAGGAGGAGTACAAAAGGCATGAGCATATAGGGACAAAATCCGAAAGGCTAAGGCACAAAATGAGTTACTCAGGGACATAAAAGGCAATAAGAAGAGGTTCTTTCAATACATTAGGAGCAAGAGAAAGATGAAGGAAAGTGTGGTTATTAGGGGGAAGGAGAGCTTAATGACTGATGATATGAAGAAGACTCAGGTGTTCAATGCCCTATTTTGATTCAGTCTTCACTAACGAGGTTAATAGTGACCAGATACTCAACACAGTTAATACTAACAACAAGGGGGGAAGGAATGCAGGCCAGAATAGGAAAAAATCAGGTTAGAGAGTATGTTTTTTATATAAGTTAGATATATTCAAGTTGGCAGCGCCTGATGAAATTCATCAGAATGTACTTAAAGAACTAGCTGAAACAATCTCGTAACCATTAGCAATTATCTTCAAGAACTCATGGCAGATAGGTGAGGTGCCAGAGGATTAGAGAAGGGCAAATCTACTACCTGTGTTTAAAATGGGAGCTAAGAGGACCCAGAGGATTATGGAGGAGTCATCCTAACTTCAACACCTGAAAATATACCAGAACAAATAATTAAACAATCAGTTTGTAAGCACCAAGAGGATAATAGGGTTAAAGGGATTAGCCAGCATGGATTTGTCAAGAATACATCAACCTAATGTCCTTCTTTGACAGTATTAGTGGTGTAGTGAATAGAGGGGAAGCAGTAGACGTGATATATATTGATTTTTAGTAAGGCTTTTGACACAGTCCCACATGCCATTCTCATAAGCAAACTAGGGAAATGTGGCCTAGATGAAATTACTATGAGGTGGGTGCACAACTGGTTGAAAGACCATAGTCAAAGAGTAGTTAGCAATGGTTTGCTGTCAACTGGCAGGATGTATCAAATGGGGTCCCACAGGAGCCAGTCCTGGTCTGATAGTGTTCAATATTTTCATTAATGTCTAGGATAATGGAGTAGAAAGTGTGTGTTTACATTTTCAGATGACACCAAGTTGGGAGAGGTTGCAGGCTCTTAGGAGGACAAGGCTAGAATTCAAAATGACCTTGACAAATTGGAGACTTGATCTGTAATCAATAAGATGAAGTTCAATAAAGACAAGTGCAAAGTACTACACTTAAGAGGGAAAAATCAAATGCACATCTACAAAATGGGGAATAACTGGCCAAGTAGTTGTACTGCTGAAAAAGATCCCGGGGCTATAGGGGATCACTAATTGAATAAGTCAGCAATGTGGTACAATGGCGAAAAAGACTAATATTCTGTAGTGCATTAACAAGAGTGTTGTTTGTAAGAGTGGGAAGTGGTTGTCCTGCTTGACTCGACACTGGTGAGGCCACAGCTGGAGTCCTGTGTCCAGTTCTGGGCACCACGTTTTAGGAAAGAGGTGGACAAATTGGAAAGAGTCCAGAAGAGAGCAACAAAAATAATCAACGGTTTAGAAAACCCGACGTACAAGGAAAGTTTAAAAGAAGTGGGGATGTTCAGTCTTGAGAAAAAGATGACTGCGGTGGGGAGAGCCAATAAGTCTTCCAATATGTTAAGGGCTGTTATGAAGGGGACGGGGATCAATTGTTCTCCATGTTCAGTGGAGGTAGGACAAGAAGCAATGGACTTAATCTGAAGCAAGGGAGATTTAGGTTAGATATTCAGAAAATCTGTCTAATTATAATGGTAGTTAAGCTCTGGAATGGGCTTTCAAGGGAAGTTGTGGAATCCCCATCAGAGGTTTTTTATGAACAGGTTGGACAAACACCTGTTGGGGATGGTCTAGGTTTGCTGGACTTGATGACCTCTCAGGGTCCGTTCAAGACTCCTTAGAATCATAGAAATGTTGGGCTGGAAGAGTTTTTAAAAATATTATAAAACATTTATGCAGTTCTGTATATTTACAAATATGGCACTCTACAGACTTCATCTCTACTCTGAAGACAAAATTCAGTCCAAATAGGATTGATGATCAAGTTAGTAAATTATTAAAGCTAATAAACACCATTCTCAAGCTCTTACTTCAGTTTGAAGGATCATGTCTTGGGAAGAAAATGACTATGTGGATGCCAAAGTAATCTAAGCAAAGCTTTCTGAGAATAACTCATTCCAGCTAAAGAGCCAGGCCTTCAACTTGAGCTAGACATAGTACTGAAAACGAACAAGAACCTCTAAAACCTTGCTAGAAAAGTGCAGCTCAATATCTGTTTGTTGCTATCTTCCTTGGTTATGGTTAGGAAAAAATGCTTTTCTTAATGGATAGATTTCCCAGTCCTTTGCATACAGAGTCTGTGATCACATGCACCTCTCCTGGCACAGGTTGTATCAAAGCGAAATGGAAAAAGATAGTTAGAGCCCCATGATAAAATATTGACAGCCCATTAGTAACCAATTACGCTCATGTCCCCAGCACTTTGCAAGACAATGACATTAAAACTGATTGGCTGAGAATGATATATATGTGATCTTTGTATTTCTTTAGGGCCAGAGTTCAGTGAAACAACACCCCACCCATGACAGAGAAGAGGATGACGGACATTGTACCTAATTGTAAAGGAAAGAAGTAGTTTAGGGGTTGGGCATCAGATCAAATGAAAAACGTAAAAGTCCACTAGATGCTTAGACTTGTGGCTGAAGAAGTAGGCACCATAAATGAAGAGGTGTAGAAAATTCCGCGTAGAGTATGCTTGAAGTACTGTATTTGTGACATGGTCACATGAAGGAGAACAAATCAAAACATGTCTCTCTTGCTTTCAGTTCTGATTGTGCCACATGGAATCAAATTGCAGTAACTGGATGTTGTAAAGGTCAGGGCTGCTTCAGAAGTAAAATGCAGAAATAGACAAATTCTTAGTTAATGTTGAAATTGGGAAACCAGGAAAATGTGATGGTCTGATGATAACACAAGATCCAGATCCAAACCAAGGCTACTGTTGTGAGGCTTTTTGGTCGCAATTTTTTGCTATCTAACTCAAGTGATGCCAAACCAAAAGGTATTTGTAATTCTTTGAAATCATCACCATCACGCATGTCTTGTTGCAATTGAAACGTAAGTTGTGTGTGCAGATTTTCCCAGGGAAACAATAGCGTGACAATTTTTGCTAAAATTGGAGGTGATTTTTACAGTGGTGGGCAAATTTTTGTGTTGTCTGAGGGTGGTTGTGGAAGACGATGGTTATATAAAGCAAATGCAGAAATGCATTCTTAAAGGGACAGTATGCAGAGTGAAAGAAAAATAGCTTGGATGGGAGTGCATGCCATTAAGCAGGGCTGGTAATCGGTAACAATCGAAATGGAATGATAAAAAACGGAGTGAGATTTCAGATGCATCATCCCAACACACAGCAGAGTCCCTCACAAGACAAACTGCCTAAAAACTTAATATAAAATTAAAAAATTGCATGTGGCAGGCCAAAATCATCTCTCTCTTAAAATTGTTATTAATTCATCTTTGGGGTGGTCAACTAGCTGTTGTCTCCTTCCCGATCCTGCATCCAGGCCTCAATTTAGGAAAGCACTTAAGTCTGTGCTTACTTAAGTCAGTGTCTGATCAAGTTTGGTTGATTTCGATAGGACTTCAGCACATGCTTAAGCATTTCCCTTGGTAGGGATGTTTTCCTAAGGGCTTCAATAGGGTTACTCAGAGGAGCAAAGCTATGCACTGATGTTGTTATTCTGTGTTACTTTTGCTGGGTTACTTAATCTCTCTGTGCCACACAGCGTACTTGATTATCTGGGGAGAATGATGCTAAATTTCCCTTTTGTTTCTTTCATCCCATTATTCCTTGGTACATATTTATTCCTAGTATATTTACTCACAAAAAATAAAATGGAAGTACAAGATTTGTCTGCCAGGTTTTTTCCAGTTTGAAGAAAGTGTTTATAAATCTAAATTATAAAGTAAAAGAGGGTTTTTAGGAATAGAAATTCATGCCAGTAGAAATAGACTGGGATCTTTATGATGCATATCTTCGGCCTGGATTTAGGAAATCATTGAAGGTCTATTGAAGTAAATAGGGCTTAAGCATATGCTAAAAGCAAAGCGTGTGCTTCAGTTCTTTTCTGATTCAGGACCTTGAAAGGGAAAAGAAAGGAAACTAACAGAAAGAAGTGGAGAGGGGGTAAAGAGGTTATTGGATTTCAAGGTGTAGCAAATATTCCTCAAATGCCTTTCAATTTACCATCAGTTTTTTAACTCTGAATTATTTTTTCCTAAGATTTTCAGTTCAGCTTTGAGAAAGCTACCTTTGTATGCTCTTGTTCCTCCACTGAATTTATATACTAACTTAAACCTCGGTTGTTTTAATCTAACCTTTATCTTAGATTTGTATATTGCCCTTGATGAAGGCACCTGTAGTTAGGGTTTCCTAACACTTTTCATTAGAAACCCCTGTTTTCAGTTGATTCAGTTTCTTTCCAGCAAAACTAAACTAAAATGGGGAAACTAGTAAAACTTTGGTGTGAAGGTTCCATGGGGAATTTCCTTTACAAGTCTTTTGAGGTTTGCAGCGTAGGAAGGAATTATTCGCCTTCTGCTGCGGGGATCAGAAGTGTACCTGTCAGTCATGCAGTATAAATGCATTGGTAATATGCCAATACCATTTTCAGCAGTAATACAACTCCTCTTCCTGGATTCTTTTCTGTTTTCTTAAGGATTTGTTTTAAGCCTTGTGAAAGCTTCCTGTACCACGATTGGATTTCATCTTTTCATTACACTCTCCCTCTGTCTCGGACTGGCTTACAGACCACCCAGGACCCTCATCACTTGCCTTGAATATTTTTTCTCTTCTCCTCCCCCCCCCCCCCCTTTCAGTCTTTTTTGCTACTAATCAGGTTAATCCTTACAACCCACTTCACAGCCACTTAAT
Source organism: Eretmochelys imbricata (assembly GCF_965152235.1). Lineage (NCBI taxonomy): Eukaryota > Metazoa > Chordata > Testudines > Cheloniidae > Eretmochelys > Eretmochelys imbricata. The sequence continues at coordinate 5,363,140 of NC_135581.1, read as the reverse complement.
CAGCTCTCCATGCTGACCCTTTAAGTGGATTTTATCCTGTTGGCCAGCTTGTTAAACAGGCGCAAAAAGAGAGAGTCCATCTCATCCTTGTTCCTATCAGAGGCTGTGGAAATAAGATACAGCTCATGAAATGTTCAAGGGCCCATGAGGTTTGTCATTTTTGCAGATAGAAGGGGGAGCGTTCAGAAAATGATATAAATTGTGTTTTTTTGAGCATGTTAATGGTGTGTATTGAGGAACATGCAGGGAAGGGAGTAAAGATGACAAATTCCGGTGCCCTCAATAAGACAGAAATGGGAGGAGAGAGAAATTGATGAACAAGAATTTAAGGACTGGCCAGTCTTCTCCCGCAGGTGTCCTGACAGCCACGTTAACGAAAAAGTTAGTCATCTGAATTTCTATTGATTCTACTTGCCAAGCAGTTTTTTCCCTTGTGGAATGAAGTATCCTTCCATCCTATGGCTATAAAATCTAGTTTTGGATAAGTCCTCTGCATTGACTATAGAGTGAAATAAATTCAGACCAACAATGTAATGGTTTTCTTCACCTTTCTCTCTTCTTTTGTGCAGATGATAGCACTGCATAAATCTGTGAAAGGACATAAAACATGGTCCATATGTCTCCTTCCTTTTGGAGGCACACGTAATTAAACAATTGCCTATTATAAAAATAATTCCAAGTGGCTTCTCATTGGCTGATTGTAATAACTTATAAAACAAAAGCAGAGGCTGCCTGACCATACTCTGAGTTGATAGCACTTCGTAATGAAAGCACAAAATTAGACTTTGGCTTGGGAAATACCAGTCTCTAGTAGTGAATACAATAATAAATATTAACAATGACCGCACCTGCTGTCTCACAGGCAAAGTCCTTGATGATACCTTGTTAAAAATGAACAAGCATAAAATTGGAAAAAGCATGGAGTGAAATATTAATATTCAAACTCTTTGGGCATGCCCTTCTGCTTAAGAGACCTTCACAAGAATAAGAGAATAGATAGTTCGAGCTATACCACGGGTTCTCGATCCCCTTCTGACAACAAAAATTACTACATGACCCCAGGAGGGGGGACCAAAGCCTGAGCCCGCCCGAGCCCCGCTACCCTGGGTGGGAGGCCAAAAGCCCGAGCCCTTCTGCCTGGGCAGGTGGGCCAGGGCCAAAGCCCGAGCCTCACCACCCAGGGCTGAAGCCCTTGGGCTTTGGCTTCGGCCCCGGACAGTGGGGCTAGGGCTTTGGCTTTGGCCCTGAGCCTCAGCAAGTCTAACGCCAGCCCTGGTGACCCCATTAAAGTCACTTTGGGGTCCCTACCCACAGTTTGAGAACCACTGAGCTATACAAAGAAAGGAAGAAAACGGATGTTGAAAATAGCATATAGATGCAGAAACCATTTATTATAGTGATTGAACTGTTATTACTAAAGTTAATGTAGTAGTTATCCTTTTGGACAAACCACCTTGCTCTTCTTTCAGGTCACTCTTGAAACTCATCTTTTCTGCAATGCCCACAATATTAAAATTTATATTAATTCATGCCTTGTCTATACTCACACTCTGACACCAATTTAATTAAAACACTTTAGTTAAAACAGTGCAAATCCCTGGGCAAACTCTTATTTCAGTTTGTATGGCTTCTTTCAGTTAACTTAAACTGATTTCTAATAAATTTACATCAAAATCAGCTTGATTTAAATGGAGTATGGAGACAGCCTTTTTCACTGATGTAACTAAATTGGTTTAAAACCACACGTGAACTTAAATGGCCTGACATCTGCTTAGACAAGCCATAGGATTGTAAATTCATTGGCGCATGGACTGTCCCTTTGTTTTATATTTGTAGAGTGCCTAGTAAAATGGGACCCTGACCTCTGGATGCTACTGCAATACAAATAATAGTAAATGAAACAATCAGATTCTATATCTTCTATTTCATATATTAAAACACAAATTCTTAAGTGTCTGTCTAGTTAATATGCTTGAGTAGATTCTGTAACCTGCCAAATGGGGCACACATCTATATTAACCCCAGCCCTCACCTGACTGTGGCACCCTCCTTTGTAATGTCATGTCTGAAACTCAGGCCCTGACTCACCAACCTGCTCCATGCAGACTCAGAGGTTTATCCACACATGACAGCTGAGAGTATTGAGGCATAGATTGTGAGCGTTTCCAGGCAGGGCCTCTGTCTCTGTAGAAGGCCCCCATCTAGCACTGTGTGGGGGACTTGGCAAACCAAAAATCTACTAGAGGAAGCCCAGACAGTGAGCGCTTCATCGGCAATGTGCCCAGTGCCTGACGGCCACGCTTGTTTTACATACACAGTTTTAAGATCACAGTAACATCCAGGTTAAAAGGGGTACTTCGATCTCACAAAATGTATGTTGTACACCAGCTCAAGCCATGGAAATCCCCGTTGAACTCATCCCTTGAAGGGAGGGAGGAACGTAGGATCAATGGAAACTTCTTAGAAGTGGAACAAGAGAGACCATGTGACCAGGAGGGGTTTCAAACAAGAAATACCCAGAAAAAGGGGCCAGATAGGAAGAGGACGTGAGGGGCAGGAAAGAGCAAGGTGACAGAAGATGGGTAAGGGGCTCCATGAGGTAGAGAGACCAGCCGGCATTTGACATCCCTCAGGAGATGGGACAGCCTGCCTTCCTGGACTCAGAGGATTCACCAAAGACTTGCAAGGGAAGGGTGAGATGGAAAGTACACGTGTTCGTTGTTTTGTATGATCTGTACTCTTTTGTGCTTTACTTGATTAAGTATAGAAGAGCTTAAAGGTGGTAAACTGTGTAAAGTGGGTGTTGATTTTGACAGCTGCTGCGTGCTCCTGAGAGAGTTACACTGCAAACCGGAAGTTTCATATCTTTTGGGATAGGGTGGGTTTAAGTAACTGGGTATCTTGTGGGTCAGTGCTGGTCCTGGGGACCTATGACAGGTCGGCCGAGGAGCCCCATTTCCGAGATGTAGCAGGTGGAAAGTTAGTGCCCCGGAAATGTGCCAGAGAGGCCGAGGGAGGATCCAGTGTTACACCCTGCTGAGGCGCAGAAGTTTAGCAGACCCCAGTGTTCCAGAACATAGAGAGTTGGCTTCCCCTCACAGCAGTCTAAGTGGGTGGCCGGGAGGAGGCGCTCGCTAGGATCTGAGACACCTTAAACCTTTACAGTGGAGTGGAATCCATTTTAACTGGCTGGTAAATAAATAAAACAGTAGTGAGCAAATCTTTGCTCTGCTGTAACAACTTTGCTATGTTTGATATACCTGTCATAAACAAGGTAATATTGACTTTTCGTGTTTGCTTTATGTCAAGATAATTTATCAGGCACTTCAAAGGTGCCTCAGAATGCTAGGTTACCAAACTCGGAGCTAGATTAACTCCCTGTTTTTTTTTTAAACATTGCAACAGTTTGCATTCCCTTCTCAGGTCGTTTAATTAAAAAGTAGATGTCTAATAGAGGAGGCCAAAATGATTAAGGTGGATGGGTAGGCATTTTTTTGTGGAGCGAGGAGCAAGGTGCAGTTCTCAGTGTGATTCTGGTAGAAAAGGTTTCTCGAACAGGAATATCTTCCAGTGGGAGCTAACATTTCCCGATTTTTAAATCTAAAAACACTTCAATTGACATTTTCCATCGGGCCCCAACATGTGTCTATTTGCAGCAGCATGGGAGAAGTCATAAAAACCACGTGCATTATTGCACCTGCATCCCTCGATGCAGTTTTCCAGCCTTGCCTCATTTATTTTGATACGGAATGAATTGCCGCATTGGAAGTTATGACCATTTTACAGTAAAGAGACACAACTGTTTTAAGTGCTTATGTTGCTTGTGCTTTGTGTCTTGACTTTGCAGAGATGTAAAGGGGGTGGACTTGGATTTTACACATGGATGACTCAGCAGATAGAAAAGGCCCCTTTCACAGAGCAAGATCCTGCTTTCATTGGTCCAGACTGTAATGTCCGTACTGACGCGGAATACTACTTTATTATGCTACAAATAATCCCACTGAAACCATCGTGGCCACTTTTGGATTAAGGGTATCATGATCTGACCCATTATATTTAATTTGAGTTGGATTGACTTCAGTGGGAACATGAGCAGGTCCATAGTGACTTTCACCGTATGTTACTTATACCCAGAATTTCATTGTATTCCAATGCTTCTAATACGTGGATTCTGTATGCTGTATAATGTCTAGCAAATTGGGCTCATATTCGCTAAGGAAAGTGTGTGTCTGAGAGATACACACTCTCTCTGTATATGCACATGTACCCTTCCAGTATAGGGTGATTTTTTGATCATGCAAAATTGTCAGTGCCCTTTACCATAAGCATTTCTTAAACCTTTGTGAAATGATCTTTTTGCAGTCTGCTTTCCATCACCTTTTATTGAAGCTATAGGGTATCATCTAAAATACCTTTAAAATTCTGATAAGCTTTTTTTAAGACATTCTATTTCCCAGGAAAAGCCCATTAAGTACTCCACAATGCAGTAATACCTACAGCAGTGGTTCCCAAACTTGTTCCACCGCTTGTGCAGGGAAAGCCCCTGCCGGGCCACGCCGATTTATTTACCGGCCGCGTCCGCAGGTTCGGCCAATCGCGGCTCCCAGTGGCCGCGGTTTGCTGCTCCAGGCCAATGGGAGCTGCTGGAAGCGGTGCTGGCCAAGGCATGTACCGGGAGCCGCGATCGGCCGAACCTCCGGACGCGGCAGGTAAACAAACTGGCGTGGCCTGCCAGGGGCTTTCCCTGAACAAGCGGTGGAACAAGTTTGGGAACCACTGACCTACAGGCTTACAAGGGTAACTATACCAATTGTTTATCACCTTTCACAGGATTTAATTTCTGTACATTCCTCCTTTATCCTCTTCCCCCTCCTGCCCCCTCAGCATTTGTCTCAGAGTATAGGAAAATAAGGGAATGATTGATCTTTCCCTTCCCTACCAAAGGAACTGTCACTTTGTGGCATAATTGTCAGAGCCAGGAACCACCCTTCTGTGTGCTCCTCTGCTCTGCCAAATTCCTTGGCCACACAAATAAAGCTTTTTGCCCTTCGACCTACCAGTTATGTTGGAGAAACTCCTCCATTCCTGCACTGCTTACCAGAAGAAACGCGAGCTATAGAATCTCGTAGTTTTGCTGTATCAAATTAGTCTGCACCAAGAGAGCCTGAACGTGTACATCAGCTGTGATCTAAAGAGAATATATTTTTTTGAATTGATAATCATTCCAATCCCTTTGCTTGGAAAACTCCTGGGATGCAAAACTGCTGTCTGCCAGATATTACAGTGATCTTCAGCTACTTAACATTTTCCTTGCTCATGTCCAGAAAGATGTGTAAAACTACCACTGAAATTGATACCAAAATACCTGCAACTTAATGCAATCAGCTGCAGACAGTGTATATATAGCTCTAGTGAACACATGCAATTTAATTGTGCTTAAAATATTCGACATCTAAGACATCTGTTTTGTTATGGAAAAGGAATTATGCACTTGACTTCTTATTGCAACTACAGTATAGTGTAAGCAGTTAAGGAAATTATTTGTAAACTAGTATATTCTCCTGCTTTGAATATCAGGTGACGTTTTGGCCAGAGCGTATGAAAAACGTGTGAACGTTATATCTTTGTCTTTGAATATTAATGAATTCATTTGTTTAGTGAATTTTCATGCAACAGCGATATGGTAAGCTTGTTCATACTTGGTAAATCAAATGTCAAAATCGTTACCTAAAAAATAATATACACAAAACAATTTTATTTACCAACTAGATTCCACTAATGGTATTTGATTTTTTTAGACTTTTTTATTCTTTTCACTAAGCTCTTCGTACAGGAATAGCCATAACCGATGTCTGCAGTTTTCACTAATGTTATATGTGTATGTACACAGACTTTCAATATCTCCTTTAGTAGTTTTACATTTGGCTTAATTCACTCCAAAATATGCTAGATTTTTTTTCAGCATGGAACAGCTATCTCAATAGCATTTCACAACAGCGATAAACTCCTCGTTTTTCCTATTATACAGTCAAGATTTAACCTTTTGCAATGGATCATGTGATTACAGTCCAGGGTTTTTTTGTGTTTTTCTTTGTAACTAGCATGCTGTGTTTACAAAGATCTAATAATGAGATCATTTAAACCTTCACTCTTTATTAGATTTGAATTGTAATGTACAGATACATTTCCCCCTCAATAAGATGGAAATGTTTTCTGTAATATAATATAGAGTATATATATTTTTCTCCCCACAGTGTTAACTGGTAGTATTCCACTTATTTTTTCAGTGTCGTTTTTGGCCTTACAAGTAACATGCTACTTGTAACAAACGCTCATAACTTCCGGATGCCTATAAAGAACAAAGAATGTGGCATAAAGATTTTGCATGAATGAGTTAATAGAAGTCTGGGCTGTGTTGTTTTGCTCCAAAGTCGTGTGCACAAAACTGACCTTTAATCAGGGAATATAAATCACGTTCTAGTACTATTATTTGTAAAATCCTATAGGCTTGCAAATGCACAAAAGAAGCCTTTGTCTCTTATTAATTTAATTTATAGGTTAGAGTTTCAAATAAGTAGCAAGCAAAAGCTGATTTACAGTTCACCTCCAGAATTGTCATTATGAAAAGCATTGCATTTGCTAGACAGCCTAAAAAATTGTGATATGTAATTAGAAGCTTTTGTTATTATATACAATATAATAGAATTTGCTTATTTTTTCTGTATATACAAATAATTATAAAAAATATCTGGGAGAGCCGCTCAAGGCGATTTCATCCTTTCAACCCCCAAAACTTCACAGTGAGGAAAAAAATGTTATTTTTGGCCTCATCTCATTCACACTAAGACATGAGCAATATGAAGGTTTGAAGATGCTGCCTCCGTCTTTGTGTGTGTGGAATTACACTGTCATCTTTTGCGCAGCTCCATGCTGTAAAGAAAAAATTACTCACCTTAATGTTAAAGTTACAGCTGCTAGAATTAATACAGCTTTTTTTCCCTCTTAAAAGTTAATTTTATATTTTTAATTTATAGGCCAAAGGCACAAAATTCCTGTATGGAATTGGATCCACCTCCATGTTTTTTCTTCCCAAAGTTTAGAAGTGTTCTGATCCAGCGTTCTGGTTCAGGCCCACTTCCTACATTAAACGGGCCCAGATCTCTAATTAAGGTAGCTACAGGTAACGGCCCAATAAAGTCAGTGGGAGTTTTCCCATTGCCAGGATCTGTCTTGAAATGCCTTGAAAAGCAAAGAGAGCTAAAGCATTTTAAGAGCCACATGGTCTTTTCACATTTATTATTTTAAAAGACTCTTAACTGCACAAGTAGGTTTTAACATACTCTAGTGCATCTCCTGATCGAATGGTGTGGGCAAAATATATATTGATAATCATGGACTCCTTAATATGTGAATGTTATGGGAACCTGTGTGCTCAAATGGCATTTCTCTTGATCATATCCGTGTACCCCTTTATTGGTAGTTTTCCAAGGATCATGTTGTTCCTTTTGCCTCTCAGCCAGGCTACCACGGTTTTTTATTACTGCCTTTAGCATTAATTAAGACGTTTGGCAAAACTGAACTGGATTCATTGCATTAGACAGAGAAACTACTGAATTCCAATCTGTCATGTTAGAGCCATTTGAATGTAACACAAGATTTGCAATTTCTGTGATCAGTGTGTGGACTAGATAATCTAGGCCAGGGGTGGGCAAACTTTTTGGCCTGAGGGCCGCATCTGGGTATGGAAATTGTATGGCGGGCCATGAATGTCGGGTGGGGGAGGGGGACTCTATGGGGTGTAGCATGGGGGGTCTCTATAAGGGATGTTACCGAGGTAGGGGGTAGGGGAGACTCATGGGATGTGGCACGGGGCGAGGAGGCCTCTACGGGGCGGTACCGGGGAGTCCTAGGGGCCCTGCCGTCAGTGACACCAAGACAGCCATAACGGACACCACCCCGGGCAGAGGCACCCTAGCTGGGACAGGTGCAGCCCCTGGGTGGTTTTGAGGCTCTCGAGGGTGGGGCCATAGGAGACCGAGGGGGGATTGGGTGCGCTGCTGCTTGCGGGGTGGGCGGAGCTGCCACTTAGGGGCAGGGTTCTGATCCCGGAACAGCGCGGTGAGGTCACGCCTGTGCGGCGTGGCTCTGTGAGCCAGGAAATGGTGCTCATCAAGGGAATTGTGAGTCGGGAGCACCAGCCGGGTGGAGCGGGGCAAACCGCTGATCCCGCTCCCTGGTGGGAGCGCGAGGCAAGCAGAGCGGGGGAAGCCCTCGACCCTGCTCCCCGGCAGGAGCTCGAGGGCCAGATAAAAACGTCTGATGGGCTGGAAGTGGCCCACGGGCCGTAGTTTGCCCACCCCGATCTAGGCCCAAGGTGTACAAATGGCCATCTTTGTATCCGTACAGGATAACGGAGATTAACCAAGTAGCGCTTTCCCTGCATACCTGGTTTCAATTTGAATCAGTGAGGAGCATTGTTTACAAAACAAAACAGACGAAACCAAAAAACACTTTGATGGATAAATAGGGAGTAGGGGGCTTTTCTTTTTATGTGACGGTATGTATTGATCTCTCCTTCCTGAAGAAGGATACCTGCTTACATCTGGGGTTTTTTTGTTGCTTTTTTCCAGGCTTGGTACTGGAAACATTTGTCCTTTCTCTTGAGCTTCTCCTTTTTTTTCCCCTTCCAACCTGTTTTCCCTTTTAGCGTTATTTGTTTCGCTCAGTATTGTTTGTGATCATTTTTGTTTCATTTTTGTCCGTCGTCTCACTCTAGCATTAGCTGGTCCATATCAAGTAGCATATCAGAAGAGTTCAGCTGTTACTTGCGGGAGCTGGGGGAATGTGTTTGGGAAAGGAGGAGGGGAAAGAAAGCATTCACAAGCACGGCTTGTGCACTGGCTGTGATGTTGCTCTTAATGCCTTTTTTTTTTTTTTTTGCACTTTGCACAAACATTCACACAGGCATGCTTTTATTGTTGGTACCAGCGGTTTTACAAAAGCTCCCGGTGTGGGATTTAAGAGTAGAAATAGGATTGTGTAACTGACCCACCATGCTGTGCCTGAACGGTGAATTACGGTCAGTGAGTCCTTGATGCAATGGTTGCAATGAATAGATTGCAAGCAACCCATGATGGAAATCTGTTGGCAGGTGGTTCTCGAGGAGCGAATCAATAGGTGAAATACTTCAATTTTCGGAGCTCCTTGCCATTTCATCTCGATATCTAATGTGGCAGATGCTATGGAGCATGGCCCGCACTGCTTTAGGCCAGAAGGAGTGGGAACTGCAGCCTGGATTTTGTAGCTAAATGTGAACAAGCGTAGGCTGGGAATGTCGTGTGTGTGGTTCATCAGAGATTTTTCTAATGTTGCCGCGGCACTTTTTGAGAGGGTTAAAGTCTCCATAAAGAAACATTCCAGTGCGTGTAGATTGTAGGGGCAATCCAGCTATTCCAGGCAGGCTCTAAGATCTCTGCCTATTTGTTACCAGTCCAAAGTCCTTTTGATCATTCTTCCTCCCTCATTAAATGGTTCTGTTGGTAAATAAAACTGATGGAAATTTTGCAGTCTTTTCCTCCTTTTGAACACTGAACCTTACCTATCTCAGTGCAAGAGAGATTGATAGGGGAGAACAGGAGCCAAAGAAAACGGCAAGAGCTTCTTTTTCTTGCCAAAAAAAAAAAAGGGGGGGGGTGAAAGAATAATGTAGTGTGTTGTTATCAAAGGGCAGTTAATTGTCAGAGCCAGTTAAACCTGGATGTTCCAAACTGAAGTTCAGTTTTGTTCCATGCAAGACATGGAACAAAACATTTTTTGCTACTTACCAAGATGGAAGTTCACATTCGGGTACCTTCTAGATTCTTCCCACCCCTTTATCTTGACGTTGGCCCCTGTTACTTTTGGGTGTTCTTGGCTCATGCGAGACATGCCAAACCTGTGAAAAAACACAGAAATAGGGCTTGTTTTTTGGCTTAATTGGCTTGTGAGTTGCTTGTTGGCTTGTTGGTTGTTTGGTTTGTAGCTTGTTGTTTGTTTCTTTTTTTTGATGGGTTCCCAACAATCAGGGGCAAGGAGGGGAGAGACTCAGGGGTGCACAGCGGGCCCACCACAGTCCCAGACTGCACACCGGAGGGATCTAGTCACATAGAGTGTTGGGGTTCTTAGGGTTTGGCTTGTTTTGGTCTTGTTTTGAAATGGGATTAGTTTAATTTCTGGCTTATTGTGGAAGTCGGGGTGCTTATTTACTGCGTGAAAGTTGGCAACTGTGGCTCATACAACTGCTTCTTCTGAGCTGAGCTTCCTAATTCCTTTGGTTTTGTAATCCCTCCAGCATGTATCATGCCAACATGTAATTTACTATTGCTTATTTACAAGATTTTTCCATCTGTTCTTAAAGTAAGGCTCAAGAAGTCTCTGGAAACGCCTTCCTGAAGTGAAGATCCCACCCCTTAAGGTAGTCTTTTTTTCCATGTCTCAGTTCAAGAGGAAAGGGTTTTAAATGAACCATTAAATAATTGCAGATATGGAAATCATGTTCCTTTTTGGTGCTACCTTTGGGGCAAGTTTCCGTGTGGTTTGTGAGCAGCTCCTGAGACCTGCTGAACCCCTGTAATGCGTTGAGCCCTTTGTTTCACAGAAATCTGCACACACAAAGTTGGAACAGAGTAATCTTTTAATTCTCTAAATGCTGATCCGAATTTTACCAGTGGTTTGTGAGTGGCGTAATTAAGAATTTACTTTGGGAGAATTGGAAGTAATAATTCAAGCTGGTTACCATGGTAAATATTGCTTTCAAAGGTAATTTCCTCCCTTAATGTGGCCCTTCATCTCAGGGCGTTTGCTCATTACGATATATATTTTTTTCTTTGTAATGTTAATCATGTTGTACATGTTGCTAACCACCAGCAAAGTCTAATGATACTTTTTATAACTCCCTTTTGCAATTATCTGTGTCAAATATGCAGTAGTAAACACCACATGACAGGACTGTGCTAACAGAAGACAATCATTAGCTGAGTACCTTAGGGGAATGTAAAGTTCGACAGGGGTTAGCAAACATGGTATTTTAGTTTTTTTAAATATTGGAGACTTCCTTTATATTATTTTATTGCTTCTGTTGTGTTCTGCAGTATAATTCATGTAGAAAACCTAATTTTCTTCATAATTGCTGCAAAGATTTATTAAATATGCTGGGAGGGGGATCGGAGACAATGCGTGAGATACTGCACATAACTGAAAGCTATGTATGTTGTATTGGGTAATTAAATGCAAACTTTTTGCAAATGCCAAGTGTGTGTGTGTGTGGCAGCTCGTATGTTTTCTTGTTTGTGAGATGTTGAAACTGGATGTGAGACACAGATAAAGGCAAGGCAACTATAGGAGAGAGGCTATAAAGGACATGAATATGCGTTCAGAAATAAAATATACTGTGTCCAATGTTCCCTCTGAACTCAAATTAGCTTTTGAAACAGTTCTTCAGCAGAACAAAGTGTAGTTATTTGCAGAAAGTAAAAATCATGAACCTAGAGATAAAATTTTCAAAAGTGCTCAAGTGGTCCTAAGGCCTGGTCTACACCTAAAACTTAGGATGACCTAACTGCTTTGCTAAGGGCTGTGAAAAAATTCACACACTGTTCGATGCAGTGAGTTTGTCCTAAGCCCCACTGTAGGCACAGCTAGGTTGATAGAAGAATTCTTCCTTCAACCTACTACTGCCTCTCAAAGGGATGGATTTACAACAGCGATGTTGAAAATTTTACCCATGTCCTTTTACTGTTGTTTAATGTCTTTATAGTTGCAGTTTAAGTAAAGTATATGGACCTGGTTCTTCTCTCATACGAGTGTAAATGAGAGGTAACTTCAGTGAAAGCAGTAGGGTTGCACCAGTGTCAAACTGGTGTAAGTGAGAGGAGAATCAGACCCCGTAACGTGTAAAAATTTGCAGAGGTAAAAGCTGGAGGTAGCTGAAGTCACTGTGAACGTTATTAAGCTTTATAGGTTTGGCTTATTGCACTTCTTGCTAAATAATATCTCCTCAGCTTTCTGCGTCTCTCAGGGATGAGTTGTAGTTTCATATGATTTACCTCAAGCGAATCTTAGAAAAGCTTATGCCAGGCTTTTGAGACCAGGTCCCTCTGTGAGTACTTTCCTGGGGCATTGTAATAATATGGGCTTTTAGCAGGTTTGCCTCTCCTGATGTTGAGTGTGGTATGGGTTTAATTTACTAGTTAAGATGTTACTGACTTCTCTTCAATCTCTAATGTTTCCCTTCTTCAGAAATCTTATATGTCGCCTCTAACAGAGCCGTTACGGCTGGGGGGGTTTAAGAGAATACTCTGGAATTTCTTATTATTCCTCTGGCACTTTTAGTTCAATTTACACTGTACACTGAAGAAATAGTTCCCTTTAGGTTAGGCTAGGTTACACTCCCTCCTGTAAGGAAGAACAAAGGACTGTCTGTTACAGTGTATGAATTTATAAGTTAGTTAGGTGATGTTGCAGACAGTGGGGATGTAATATAGATTTTCCCCTATACTTTTAACATTAAAGAGGGTTTGACAGGCAATAAGAATTTTTTATGGTAATTCAAAGGAGTCTGGATTTTAGATTTTGGTTTTGCGCATTTCTAACAGTACCACCTTAATATTAATACTTTTAAAAAATAAAATACACTACTTCCCCCTGCTAAGACAATTGGGATGCTGCACCAGCAGCTGTAATTCAGTTGCAAGAAAAACATCCTAACATCACACACAACCTAACTAGGTACTGAAAAATGACAAAAAATGATCTTTAAAATTTGAAAGAAGAGACTCCTGTTGGTTTTAATGGGCATTTCACCTGAATACGGATTGCAATATTGGGTCTCTTGAATGCTGATTCCTATTGAATGGGCTAGGTTGAAAGGGAGTGAACTTGAAAGTTTACCATGAAGGTCATATGTTGCCATGTTGATCAACTAGTCTCAAAAAAAAAAAAAAAAAAAACAACCCACCACACAGAATGTGCTCTGGGCTTGAGGACAAAAGTGCAATGAAGATTTTCTACATTTCATAGGTTTCAGAGTAGCAGCCGTGTTAGTCTGTCTCCGCAAAAAGAAAAGGAGGACTTGTGGCACCTTAGAGACGAACAAATTTATTTGAGCATAAGCTTTCGTGAGCTATGAAGTGAGCTGTAGCTCACGAAAGCTTATGCTCAAATACATTTGTTAGTCTCTAAGGTGCCACAAGTCCTCCTTTTCTTTTTACATTTCATAGCCTCTCTGGACTATGGCAGCAATATGTGCAGAATTGTAGGCCCTAGTCATGCCAAGTGCTAACTGCTCTCTGTTCCTGTTAAAAGTCAGGCCCCTCTGATTGCCTCTCAGAAGGCGCTCAACCGATTGCAGAAAAGTGGCTTGAGCGAAAACTGATCAGCATGCTTAAGGGGACCGTCCAGTCATTCGCCGCTGATGAAATAGAAAAGTTGCTGAAAATACTGAAAACAAGTAAAGCCTGTGGGCTTGATATCATCTCCTGTGAATTCCTGAAGAAAGTGGGGGGAAAACTAGCCATCTATCTGGAGTGATCCATTATAATAAAATACCTAAGGTCTGGTACAGAGCAAAAGTAATAGCCTGGCCAAAGTCTAAGAGAGACTTGCAAACATATTATGGGGTTCTCTTTGCTAAGCCGTGTGTACAAATTACTTGAAAAGCGTAGCCTCCCAAGAGCTGCCTCCGCTGCTGGGGATATCCTAAGTGTAGATCAAGCAAGCTTCAGACCAAACCACTGGACCTGTGATTGCGTGCTTGCACTCAACACCTGAATTGAGAATGGCTTCCGGAACGGGAGACATGCAGTATTCCTAGATTTCACTGCTGCATATGACACAATCTGGCATACAGGCTTACTCTCCAAACTGTCATCGGTGCTGATGAAATGGGCTGTCATAGTTGTGGATCTGTTACTGAGACGCCGCCAGGTCCAAATTTCACTTGGACAAAGCACCAGCTCCTGGAGGTCCTAAAACAACAGTTTACTTCAGGTTTCAGAGTAACAGCCGTGTTAGTCTGTATTCGCAAAAAGAAAAGGAGTCCTTGTGGCACCTTAGAGACTAACCAATCTATTTGATGAAGTGAGCTGTAGCTCACGAAAGCTCATGCTCAAATAGATTGGTTAGTCTCTAAGGTGCCACAAGGACTCCTTTTCAGTTTACTTCAGGGATCAGTTCAAGCACCGACCCTTTTCAACCTTTTCACAAATGACTGTCTCTGTACCGCTACCAGGCATTTTGTCTGCACAGATGACATCGGTCTGGTAGTATGGGATTAGGATTTCAGTCACCTAGAAGTCCTGAGTGCTGACATGAAAGAAATGGCCCACTGTCGCAAAAGATGGAGACGTAAACCTATTGCCAAAAACACAGTTTCCAGCTCTTTCTGTCTAAACCACACAAGGGTCAGCAAACATCTGAATATTTTCCTAAGTGGACACAGGCTGGACCACAACCCAAAGCCTGGGTATCTAGGTATTATGCTGGACCGTACTTTGACTTTCAAGGAACACCTTACCAAAACCTTGCTGAAAATAAATACAAGAAACAACCTGATCAGCAAACTAGCTGTTTCTACCTGTGGACCCAATGCAGAGACACGGAGAAACTCTGGGTTTGCCGTGTGCTGTTCTGGAGCAGAGTATTGCTCAACATATGACTCAACTCTTCTCACACAGGACTAGCACACACAGAGCAGAATGGAAGTATGTGTATAATGACAGGTACCATGAGAGATACCAATTTGTCCTCGCTGTCGGTCCTGTCCAGCATCAGCCCCCCCGATGCCAGATCGCCAATCACCTTGCAGAATCTGCTCCTTAAGCTGCAAGGTATGCCACATCTAGCCCTGTTTAAAAAGTGTTTAATTTGTCTCAGCTCGGGGCACCTTGTTTGGACAGTTTCCTTAAAGAATCTTGTCACCTCCCAGTTGTTGTCCTTGGTGGCAAGAAAGAAGTTTCAAACACATCCAGTGCCCATCTTGTGAGGGTTCCAACAAGCCAGCCCCCTGGTTTTAATCTTTCAGGCCATCTTTGGGTAAGTCTCAGTTACTCCAGATGTGGAGTGATCCGATGTAAGACTGTAAGTGGGACCTTTGTGACTTCCCCTTTGCCACGGTGGCCAGTTGGAAGAAGTAGGCTACGTACCTGCAGGTTGCACCTATCAGCAAGGGCTACCCGGTTCCCTTATGGATGTGCACAGTGCTCAGCTGTCGAATGGGTAAAGCCCTTAGACTGACATGTTCCAGATATGGAGATGCAATCATTGTGTCTGCTTATCTAATGTATCTGTTTGATCTGTCTATCTAATTTGCCTATCTCTTACATCTTTAGAAGACGTAAAAACAGCCACTTTACAGTTCTCATGTGCTTCAAAGCCGGAGGCAGTGCGTTTAACTGTGAGAAAGTGAAGCCCACAAGTATTTTGGGCCAGAAGCTTCCAGGGTGTTGACCTCCCCCTATGAAACTGGTGTTAGACTGGAATGGCTGTGACATCTGTAATTCCCTACCAGGACTCCATAATCACATTACTTGAAGATGCTCTGATTTTGAGCGGCATCTGTCCATTGGTATATGGGTAGAGTGCCAAGTTAACTTTGTTTCTTACAAGAGAGCTGCTCTGTTTTTAAAGGGACTATGTGGAGAGTTGACAAATCCTCCAGGTTTCCCACCATTAAAAAAAGTAGTCTTTTTTCATTTAAAATGTACACCTTGATAGTGAACATAGAGCCACCAGGCATCCCAAAACGAGGGATTGCTGCCCTGTTAAAATTCTACTTCCTGTAATCCACCACTGTCGACTTCTGAGTGCTACATCTGACTTTGTTGAAAAGAGGAGCTCAAGGGTGCTCGTTGGCTCTTACACTTGATCTGATTTTCAGGAGGGGGCAGGAATTTGAAACTGACTGATGTCTTTTAACCTCTGAAGAAAAGGGATCGTGTTGATTTAGCCTGCCTGCCTACTCCACTGAATCAGTCAATGGTGAAAATGGGGGAGGAGCTGCTTGACTTGTGCCTTTCCATTAACACAGCTGTGGTATATGTCACTTCCTGGCAGGAGTTCTTCTTACGCTAAGGCATTTCCTGACCTATGTTCTATAATTAACATATTATTGTCGGAGCACATCATACTAGAACATGCATGAAAACACCTGGCATCCCTTTGTCATTGGAGGGTCACTCATTTGTAGGAGCTGCACTGTTCTCAATCTAGCAGTCCTGGTGTTGGAAGAGTCTGATAGCTTTATTTTTTGCCCGAAAGGCAATATTTTAAAATAGAAATCCTGGTTTTTACGAGGAATGGCCTAGCTTTAATACATTAGTTTTTATAAGTTGCTTCTGCCTAAGAAACATACAGAACTAGAAAGTGTTCACTTACAATGTTCTTGTGCAGCTGTGTAACATCTGGGTTGTGAGTGGCTGTCACATGGTGTCATTTTTGTAAGTTTCATTTCTACATGTAATTGGTTTGTATCTAATAATAACGTCTCTTCTTCGGCGTCACACACGTGCTTGCTTAGATGTGTCCTACTTCAGAACAGTAACTGTTTTAAAAAGAAATCAGAGCCACGTATCAGGGAAGTTGCCAGTGTATTTTAACAATCTGAATATCCTCCCACTTTTACGTCCTTCCCTTATTCATCAGTTGGTGACCTGGCACGTGAGCCGCTCAGCAACCAGATGAATGATTCCAGATAGGTATTTTGTTATCCTGTTCATATCCACGGAGGCCCAAATTCTTCTCCTCACCTATGCAGCCATGGAGGGCCTCTGATACAACGGAACTGCAGTCTCCTCTCTATATGGGAACAGGAACTTCCTAGGGAGTCCCCGTATGCAGGGACCCCTGCAGCAGCTGTGTGTAGCAGCTCTTTGCGGTTTGGGCAGATAGGGAATGGAGCTGGAGGATTCTGTGGCCTTCTCCTGCTGAGAGGGGTCGCTAGGGTCACAGAGGTTAATCCCGTCCTGAGGCCGGTGAAAGAGAGGATTCTTCCACCTTTGGCCCTGTGGAGTCCCTCAGTACTGAGCTCCACGGTCTGAGCTGGGTGCCAGGGTTAGGCTGTGTCACGGAGTCCCCGGGCGATGCTCTGGAACTGCTCCCTACAAAGCCAGTCAGGACTCTGGGGGAGCCTCCTCTCTGGGAGCAGCCTGTCTTCAGGGCAAAAAGCTCACACAGCTTCCACCTTCCTGGGTCTGACCTCGGAGCATTCAGCATCCTCTGCCCCTCCGTGCGCTTCCCACAGCGAGTCTACCCAGGCCGGGTCCTGGGGAAGCCAGAGGATCCTGCACCCCAACTTTGCAGTCAGACGTGACTCTCAGCCAGCCAGTAAAACAGAGGTTTATTAGACGACAGGAACATGGTCTAACACAGGCCTGTAGGTACAGAGAACAGAACCCCACAGCCGGGTCCATTTTGGGGGGCAGTGAGCCAGACAACCACGTCTGCACTTCACTTCACATCCCCAGCCAGCCCTAACTCCCTCACCCTCCAGCCCCTCCTCCTCTGGGCTTTGTCCCTTACCCGGGCCAGGAGGTCACCTGATTCCTTTGTTCTCCAACCTTTTAGCTATCACCTTTCAGGGGGGAAGGACCCAAGCCATCAGTTGCCAGGAAACAGAGTGTTAGCCATTTATGTATACTGGCCCTTTGCTCTGCAACAATTACACCCCCTTATCCCACCACCTAGAAACTTAAGACGTGCATAGGGGAAACTGAGGCACCCCTACGGTATTCAGAGGAAACATTAAGAACAGTCCCATGTCGTCACAAGCTGTCAATGTTATCATGTGGTGGAGGATCCGTCACTTGATGTATTATTCTACCGAGTCTCTTCCGCTTCCGTTAGGTTTCGATGCCACTGCCGAATGTTCTTCCTAAAGGTGGACCGTGGAAGTTGCTTCATCTTTCTGTGTGTTCCCCTCAGTATCTCGGCCAGATCCCCATGTGGGTAATAAAATTCTGCCTTCTCTACACTCCTCCTGGCGCTTCAGCTGGTGCCCCGTTCCTCACTTCTTGTCCTAAACCGTGCAGTGTCACCGTGCACTCTGAAAGAGCTGCGGGGTAACGCAAGGCTGGTCTGGTTTCAGTGATGGAGGAGCCCTGTGCAGGGTCTGCGAAGTGCTGTGAGATCCTCTGGGATGCAAGGCACTACATAAATGAAATACATTTATCTTCGTGATTCCATTTCAGTGAATTTCTTATTCCCTCCTCTTTTAGAGCCCCTCTGAGATGTGCTCCTTGGCCTGGGTTCATGTTGCTCTTGCAGTTGCAGACATATACACAGTAGCATACCCTGGCCTCTTTTCCAGGGGTTTTCACACTGGCAAAAATGAACCCCCGTGGACCCTTAATAGGTGTTTTCATGTTTGGTTTAAGTAGGCTGCAGAATATGATGTTTTTATGACTACGGGACCTGCATGCACCAGAACTGGATTTAGAGTCCCCCTGGGACAAATGGCCCAATTGCTCCTTCCCCTCCCTTCTTTCCTTCAGAAGTCGTATTTTGAGGGAAAGCAGCTGTAAAATTGTATAATCTCCATTTTGCTACTGGATACTGAAGCTGCAGTCATATTACTAAAGGCCAAAAGAATAAACGGCGGCACGCAAGGGATTTTTTTCTGCTGTGGAATGGTGGTTGAAATGAAGGTTGGAAGTTCTGGTGCAGTGTCCCTCACCAACCCAGCGTTCACACACTACAGAAGGGGGAGAGCTGTTTTTCCTGCAGTTTATATTAACAGTGTCTCCAATTCCAAAGAATGCACTGCGGAGATTTAGGTTGGCATTTTCAAAGATGCCTAGGAGATTGGCATGCCCAATCCCATTTACTTCCAGTAGGAGTTGGGCATGTGAATCAACTCTGCTTCTTTGAAAATCACAGGCCCTGATCCAGCAACTGGCTGTGCGTGGACAGACGTCTGCGCCCTCCTGAATCTGTGTTTCGTAATAGCAGTAATACTGAGCACTTCTCTGTAGCTCTCCAAGGCTTTTTAGGGAGGTGGGTAAACAACATTATCTCCTGTCACAGGGCGCCTCTGTCACTACCCATTGTGCTGCACTGCCTGGCCTGTTTTTTGTTCTCTTAACCACAAACACACACACCAGGTTGTAACCCTTTCACTATGTGTGTATTTATGCTTTGCTTATAAGTATAACGGAGCGTATTGCAGGCTACAGCTGGAGGGCACTTCCATGTAGCCTTCTCTCTTCAGCCCAGGCTCACCCGCTGAGCTCCCTGCTTCCTGATCCTCCCACTAATATCCTCTCAATTACTGAGCCAATTGCCCCATTCACTCAGCAGTTGCCACCCATGTGTCAGTAACCCCCCACAGAAACTGGTTAATTGGCTTCAATGAAGCCTGCACTCCTCCCAGTGCTGCAGCCATCGCGGTGACCAGGGTGCTAACTAATAGTGCCCTGTCACTTCTCCATTTTACACATGGGGGAAACTGAGGCACAGAATGAGTCGGCCAAGATCACACGTCAGGTCAATGGCAGAGCCAGGAATAGAAGCCAAATCTCGAGTCTGATGCCCTATCCACTGGGTTCCAGAGTAGCAGCCGTGTTAGTCTGTATGAGCAAAAAGAAAAGGAGGACTTGTGGCACTTTAGAGACTAACCAATTTATTTGAGCATAAGCTTTCGTGAGCTACAGCTCATTTCATTGGATGCATTCAGTGTAATGCATCCGATGAAGTGAACTGTAGTTCACGAAAGTTATACTCAAGTAAATTTGTTAGTCTCTAAGGTGCCACAAGTCCTCCTTTTTGCTATCCACTGGGCTATCTGATGAGGTCACGGCATGGCTTTTTCCCATATAACAAGCTGTTTCATCTTGTCCCACCACATGGTATATTGTATGCCGTTTCATATAATGAAAACTGTTCTGGCACTAGAGACTCCAGCCAGTTTCAACCACGCTGGGCTGTGGCTGGAAAACTGCACTATAAAAAGAGTGCTGAAAGGATATATGACAGTGTCTAAATGCCTCTGCGGCTTTATTAAAGTATCATTATGTAAAAACGGGGCTGGGGGGGGGGCAGGTTAAATTTTGGAACCAAAAGTGGTGGTAGGGCTGGGTATGTGTGGGACAAAAGCAGGCTGAGATGTGAATGTTCTGTTCAACCCAAGCATGCTCTAATTCTCTGCAGTAAATGGATTGTCTTGGGAAGCTTGGCTTTGGCTTTGGGTATACGTATCATCTCGAACATGGCACCATCAACCGTCTAGCAGCCAGTACAACTGAACCATTGCCAGCTTGAAGTTACCAATTTACGAGGCCCTCCAGAAGTTTCTGAAGCCTCGTTCAAAATCTCGCAAATCTTTTTGGGGCCAGCCTGATGCTCTTAAAGTGCCCTCATTCTATCCTGAGGCATAGGCTTATGCTAATGACCGAAAGAAACACCTGCTTGCCAACCCACAAAAGAACTTCCAGGGTTTAACCTACTCCTGAAACAGTGGGCCAAACCGAACTGTTTCAGAACATCACATGGCAGATACAAGTGCCTCTTACACCTCTGGAAGATGAGAGACAATGCACAATGTGACTGTGTATGCCAGTTGCAAACTATGGACCACATTGTAAGTCCGTGCCCTCTTTCATCATTTACCATTAACCTCTTGGAATTAGGGCTGTCAATTAAATGCAGTTAACGCCAGTGGTTAGCTGAAAGCAAAATTAACATGTTAATTTTTGTAGCGCGTTAATTGCATAACTCTGGGAGGGGTGAGAGGCATCAGCAGAAGGGAGGCGGAAGCAGCCCACAGCTTCCTGGGCTGGGGGGTGGGGCTGGAGCCCTGTGTCTCAAACCCCGAAGGGGGCTGAACCCCCAAGCAGGCTGAAGCCCAGAGCCCTCAGCCTTGACTCTATGTCAGAAAATATAAAAACCCGCCAAAATATTTTAATAAATGGTATTCTAATTAAAACTGTGATTAATCATGATTAATTTCTTTAATCTTGCAATTAATTTTGATACATTTTTTTAATTGCTTGACAGCCCTACTTGGAATTACACCATGCCACTTCCAACGCTACCCACTGGCTCACTAAACTGGACTTGGTTATTTGAACGTTGCTAATAACCTCTCTTGCCAGACAAAAGAAGATGATCTTGTGCATACCTCTGTACCTAAAATTAATATGTTTAATCTAATTGGACTCGGTCATATTTTACAGTGGAATAATTACAGCTCATGCTAAGTGACTCACTTACCACTTGGATTCTTGTTCGAAATACCAACAGCATTTAATACCTCAATATGTTTTTTACTTATTTATTATGTCTTGTGGGTGGGAGTGTCACTTATTTTAGTGTTTGTTCATTGTTGTCCCTTTGGGGAAAAAAAATCCCTCCAGGATTCAGTATTACCTGTTGGAAAAAATGTATTGTAAAAGATGTTGAGAGCTTTGTCTTGTCTCATTTACAGATTTAACGGAGTAAATTGTATCCATGTTACGGGGCTCTGTGTGTGTGTGTGTGTGTGTGTGTGTGTGTGTGTGCACAACAGCAGCTGTTTTTGATACAAGATTAAAACGCCCTCCTCAAGTAAATCAAACACAAGTTTTACAAAACAATTATGCATCGGCCTTTCTTTTCCCCCCCCCCAACGTTTGAATTGAAGTGTATTGCTAGGGATTTGGAGGAAATTTAATACTTTATCTTCTGAGTCTAAAGAATGAAATAACTCTTACAATCCCAGCATTCTTCTGGATATATGAGTAGATTTTCAGTTCCAAGCACAGAACAGCTCACAACTGGCGAAGTGTTGGTTACTTCTGTACCCAAGCTTCCGAAGCTCAGTGGCTGATTAAAACTTTTGAAGTTCAGTCAAGAATGTGCTTTACGTTTTGTTGTATGGCAGAAAAGGTCTCTCCTTTTTAATTTTTCATTTAAAGCGGTCTTTGGTCAAAAAGCCACCAGTGACCGACATGTCATGAGTCACTAATCTTTAAAGATGTCTGGTTTAGGACTGCAGAGGTATCTATTTTTTCAATAAGGAGCCAGGGCTTATCTTTGTTGAATAAAAATAATTGAGAGCTACCATACAGCACTTAGCCATGTGGTTGCTAGATTAGCACCTAATATACAACACAGTTTAGGGCTGCGATTTTGCAACCCTTACTCATGAAAGTAGTCTCATTAAAGGCAGTGGGACTAGTGGTGTAATAACTACTTGAATATGTAAAGTTTTGCAAGTTCAAGACCCAAGTTTTCGGTGGGATTTTTATATAGATATAAAAAGTGTATCTGTATATATGCAAAAGCATCCAACAATTGACAGCTAGTTAGGTAAATTTTATAAATATGATTGATATTTTGGGAACAAGGAAAATAATGTATATAGGATAGCATGCCAATAGAACAAGGTAGATAGTTACTCCCTTCTTTGGGTTTTCCAGTGTGCCCTGCCTTCTCTGTCTTCTAGGCTATAACCTCTTTAGTTTCACGAACCGTCTTCACTTTCATGTCTTGTCCGTGCCAAGCTCATTGGCAGCAATTAACATGTAATAGCTAATAATGAGGTTGCAAAATTTCTGTCACCATACAATTATTTTCTTTGTGTGGGTTTGTGCTCCCTGCAGCAGCATTGCACCTATTGTAGTCAGAGAGGCTGTGCAGGCAACAGATATTACTTGAGTATTCAAGAGTTTCCACGGAGAACTTCACCACAGCTAACAGCACAGCATTTCTTCCAAGATCTGATCGCATTTAACATTCAGTTAAAAAGAACTTGTACTACTGTCTGTCTGTCACAGTGCCATCTGGGAAGTAGGCTGCAAATGCCTAGTTTCAGGGAGAATGAGTGAAGTGAATATTTGGGGGACGTGTGAGACAAGGATTTGAGGCCTAACCCTGCTCTCTCACTAACAACATTGGGAGTTTTGCCATACATTTCAATGGAACAGGACCAAGTCTTTTCTTGTTTTACTGGAGGAAAAGCTAATTAGGATGGATCATATTGAGAGATGGGATTTGAAGAGGATGGTGTGTGTTAAACTAATGAAAATTTTATTATTTGAGAACAGCTGAAGGGAGACCTTCAAATCTGATGACCAAAATTAACAGAAATTGCATGCCAGGAGAGTGAATTTTTACAGATGAGTTTCAGAACCCGCATTAGACAGCATTAAAATGGAGGTGGTGCTGACAGGCCTTCCTTTATGCCTGAGTCCAGTATATTATTGCTAGCTAAACAGTGAATCTGTGGGGGGGAAAATCCTATATTTTCACTAACAGTAATAATAATTAATACATTCTCTGAAATCACAACCCAAACCCAAGTAATACTTTTACAAAGACAATGCTCAACATTGATCATTTCATTAGTGCTTTGATTTGACTTCCAGTGACAGACATGGAAATTGGTCACTTCCTAACTTCCTCAGAGCTCACCAGTTTGTTTTCTTTAGATCTTTACATTGATGGAGACAAGTGTGGGCTATCAGGTGAGACTGCCCCCATCAAACTGGTTATACACATGCTGCAAAGCAGCATTTATGGTGGTTCTTATGTCTGGGAGCAAATCCACTTTCACCTCACGGTATGCTAGTATATTTCTGCTCCTAGCAGAAGTTCTCTCTCCACAACAATCCCTGGAAGGTCAGGACAAAAGCATACACTAATGCAGACCATATCCTGTCCCCAATGAGCCCTGGAGCAGCCAGAGAGCCGTCTCATTGAAAATTTTGCAGGGGGAACCAGAATTGTGGCATCCAGGTTTTCCCCCCAATCTTTTTGCAAATATTTGGCCCCCGGTATATATCAAAGACCGTTCTTGCTGACAGGCATGCTTTTCACTCTTCATTAATTATCTAAATTATATCAGAGCATCATCAGTTTCCAAAGGGGTTCATATTTATTGCTTAGCTATAGATCATATTACCAATACCATTGTAAACACATTAGTGAGCAATCTCAATTCTATTGGCAACATATGCTCTTCTTATTAGAGAATATGGTTCATCTAGTTCTTGTGATGTCTCACTTAGTGTTGGCAGGATTGTTCCATGGTGTAATCGCTGCTGGGTAAAATGTTTCCACGGTATGCATCCGATGAAGTGAGCTGTAGCTCACGAAAGCTCATGCTCAAATAAATTGGTTAGTCTCTAAGGTGCCACAAGTACTCCTTTTCTTTTTGCGAATACAGACTAACACGGCTGTTACTCTGAAACCTGGGTAAAATGTGTGGCTCTCAATTCCTATTTGCACTCTTCTCACTCAAAAATGTCCTTTGTTCTTTTAAAGTAAAATTGTGCAGTTGATGGGGAGAACTAATGTCCTGGGTTATTTTGTGGGTGGAAGAAGGATCATATTATTTCATGTAGACATGTGGTTAACGTCCCATGAATGCTTTTTTCTTTTCTTTCTCTTTTTCCTCGCTGGGATGGGGGGACGGCGGGTTTTGTGTTGCTTTTTTGTGCACCCTAAATTTTTATAAGCATGTTTCAGATTTGAATTTGTTGTGCTCTGTTCACATTTAAAGGTCCCTGATTCCCTGTTGACATGTTCAGAGTAAATTCTGTATTTCGTTGCTTTTTGGAAGTTTGTGCCAGACCGATATTATCTTAGTGCAGTTGTTAGTGTGTAAATTTGTCCGTATTGTGGCATATAAACAATTGAGTTTTCCCTTTGCAGAGTTACTGAAATAAAGCTTTGTTTCTCCTTCTCTTCCCAGCCAGCCATGCTGGTTATCTAGTGCATGATGGTGAAAAGTTCAGTTTTAAAATCAAATACTAGTAGCGTATCTTTCATATTTAAAGTAACTCTTAGATAGTGATTTCCTAGAGGGCATTCTTAGAGAGCAAAGTGGTGTGTTCATTTGATTAGAGCTGGATGGTAGTTACGAGGGTTCTCAAGGGCAAAAGCAAGCTTTTTCCAAGCATACGTCCTTTTGGAACCTCCCAGGTTTGCCGCACTTTAGGAAAAGCCGTTGTAAAGTCATTAAAGGTGTCACGCTTGTTATCTGCTTTTTCGTTTAAAAAAAAAAAAAGAAGAAGAAGCTACAAATAAGCCAGGGTCACAAGATCCTTCTTGTAATTGAGGGTCATAAATGAATTAGCTATGGTGAATGTTCTGCGTTGCTTTCTCTGCTGTGAAGAAGGTTCCTTTTGTCCATCACAGCCTGAGGCAGTTCGAGCAGGATCTGCACATGGAATACCTGAGGGCAACATACAGAGCCTTTTATGCCATTTCCAGTTTTCAGACTGTCCTCTCCCCATTCCCTCAACTTCTTTGGGTGGAAGGAATTCCCAGTACCTCTCTTCGGTGATGTTTCATTTCAGTCAGTGCTTGTAAAGTCAACAGTTGCTTTTTTTTTTCCCTTTTTTCAGTTGTCTGGCTTAACGTTGTGTATCCGTTCAAGGAAAGACGGGGCGGCTAATAGAAAAGTACATGGCTGGATGGAGCTTACGGGTGAAGAACTGGAAACGGAGGGCTCACGTTTCCATGGCACCTCAATCCTCCCACGGTCGTGCTGACATAGTAGTCTTGTGTCAGGGGGTGAGATTCTGCATTCTGGCATGCAGTAACGACTTCCGTTGAAGTGAAGGTGGGAGATGCCTGCACATTGCTGAGGACAGAATTTTCACCTTATTGCCACATTGCTGTAACCAAGTATGGACAAATAAAAATCCAGTGGTTGATCTTCCACCCACGTCTCGGTAATGCTGCTCTGTAAGCCCTGTGGAATGCTGAAAAAACATTAATCTGTTCAATGTGTATTTGGGAATCAGAGCCGGGGCCTCAGGGTCCCACTGTGCTAAACGCTGTGAGAGGCATTCTTTTCTCCAAAGAGCTGATGGTCTAGAAGGACTAGACAGAGAAAAGGTGGAAGGTGACGTGGTCATATTTGGGGAGTTAAGTCCCCCTCACTGAATGGTGCTGTGCAGTCACACGGATGTTAAGTGGCTGCTTAGAAGGAGCTTCTACCTCTTCAGGCATGTTATGAAACATGAAGATGATACATTTCTGCTGAGGGTATTTCACTGTAAACAGAAGCTGGTGTAGGTGTTGGCCATACAAGTAGGTTACAGGATGATAATTTTCTTCGTTATGTTCTCATCTTAAGGGAATTCTAGATACCCATTTCATCATTAACTTGTGAAGGAGTAGGAGACACATATGTGTGTTTTAGTTCATCTCTGTATTACCACTTCTTAATAATTCGCCATGAATGACCACCGTTATGCAATCTCTTCCCTGAGGGGGGAAAATACTTGTTTTGGTATTAATACGAATGCTGGTATGTGAGTTTAAAGTGCTTCACAGAATTTAAGGGAAAGTACGTGAGATTAGTCTAAGTCTTTTAGAAGCTATAGAGAATTCTGTCGTCAAGACGTGCGCAAGTGACTGGAGACTTTATAAGTATTTCTGATAATAATTGCAAGACATCTTCATATTTCAGTCACACGCACATATCAAATTAATGGGGAGGAAACCAAATTTCAGCCTTGGACTTGACTTTTTTTTTTCACATCCACTATGTGTGCCTTAGCATTTAGAAAACTTGTGTGTGGAACTCTGGTTGGCAGTCACCCATCTCCATCTGAAAAACTAATTCACTGGCAGATAAAGAATGAGGTCCATCTGAATCCGACACCTAGTTCAAAATGGGACGTTTCTGTCAGTGAGTTACCCTACCAGCTGTTCAACAAGCTGTCATAGCTCACTCAAGCCAAAGATGGGGAATGAGAAATTGAATGATACTGTACCAGAGACCAGAATGTCTCTCTTCTGTACACAACACATAAATTGACACTCAGTTATTGATGTTCCCCACTAAAAGTGGTTCAGATATTTAAAATAGGGTTTTGTGTATCCCATTGTAGCTGGGTTCACCTTCCTCCTGGGTTTTAAAAATGTGCTAAAATTAACTCCTCAAATGTGGGTGAAGAACAGCCAGCGCAAAACTCTCATCAGTTGTTAATTCAGGACCGTAGAAGAACATTGGGCTGAATCCTGAGAACTTCTGATCACCTGCCGCCCCCATTGCCTTCTGCTCAGACCGGTCCATTCTTACTGATGGGTAAAGGCTGTCAGAAATTGACTTTGCTACTCAGAGACTCTCCCGGTTTTTAAAATCTTGGTTAATTTAAAGAGAACTAACTCCAATAAATAGCAAGTCCCCCTCAGTCAACACAGCCCCTACAATCTGGGAACCTGCTAATAATGCGTTCCAGTTGTAAACTCCACCACCCTTTTAATACTTTTGGGGCCTTTTTCAGCTAAATCTGCTCAGCATGAGTATAATCTTATTTTACTGTTCAGTGCAATGTTGTTGCAAGCAGACTAGGCTAATTAAACTCCACAGTCGTTCGTGTCCTGACACTTTTGATTGAGTAACTGTAGTAATTCATGTTGAAATAGAACAGTCAACCCAGCGAGAGCTGACATTGGAGACATATTTCATACAGTCGTAATGAGGGTAAATTTCAGGTATGCATACTCTTTCCCAGCCCTCACCAATATGGCTGCAGCTCAGTGTTTACTCAAGGAAATTAAAGCCAGCAATGTGCACGCTGGGTTTTTTTATTTGTTTTTTTGCATCTTTAAAGAAACAACACACAACACTCTCCCTTGCTGTTAAAGTTTGTGCATGGTTGATTTTAGTGAATGGATTAAAAGAGCAAATCTTTTCTCCCACATTCCAAATCATACATCAGAAATCATAGGGGAAACATTTCTATCCTGTGAGTTAACCCAATTTTAATTGTGATGTCTGGAGGTGAGGTCTGTTTCTTAAGGTAATTGGCTGAGGGTCAGTGGCTGCCCTTAGATATATGGGCACACTAATCTGAGAATCATTTCGACCAAGGTTGAAGTGCCAGTAAAGGTTGTGAAAGTTAATTTTATAGGAGTTTGTGCAAAAGAGCAGCAAACCATTTTGTAGTTATGGGTTTGTTGTTTTTTTTTTTTTTGCTTTCTCTAGTGACAGTTTTATTATTATTTTTTATTATTATTATTTGTGTTTTAAATTAATTTAGTGTAGGTTGACCTGATTAGTAGTCAAAGCTGTATTCAGATATAGGGGGCCTAAGGGGAGGGAATTCATAAACTCATGTGGAGACTCCCCTATTCAAAAGCAAGTCAGGAAAAGAGCCAGAATTCAATCAGATTCGCTGATTGCTTCTCTTCTGTTACCTTTCTTTAGTTTGACTTCCAAGATACAGCAGAGCTCGCCTAAAATTAATTTAAAATCAGAAAAGGAAAGTTTAAAATATACCCTAGAACATTTCTTCGTACAGGCAATAAACTCTCAGGATGCTCTCTTCATCTAGGTACCCAGATCATGTACCCAGATACATGCTACCACATGTATGCATAAGTGTTTGTAGCACTAGGGTCATAGATAGATAGGATCCAGAAATGTATGGAGAACAGACTGTCAGATTTGAGCTTCATCAAAGAGATCTCAGTGCATAACTTTTCGCGATGCAATTTTGTGAGTCCTTCTCTAATCAGTACATCATAATGACCGATAAAGTTTGGGGTGTAACCATTTCCACTGTGGCCCTTTAAACTTACACTTCAAATCTTTTCAGTTACCATGTGGGCTGAAATGTTCCATACTTTAAAAACAAATAGTTGCGGCAAAATCTATTCAGACATTGTTGAACTGTGCAAACGTTGAGGAAAAGTGTGATCCCACGGTTTTACAAAATGGTTGCTGTGCCATTTTCACTCGGATAATTCAATAAGGATCGAACTATATATCTGGGCATGTCAGTAGTCCTCACTGAGGAGCTGTAACCACCACAAAGCTTGAAAACATTCATCAGCAGCTGAAGTTACATTTGAGCTTGCTCAGCAAGAAATTGGCAAAGATGCCAGCAGACCCTAATTGGAGTCCTTTTGTACCATCCCTTCCTGCCTAACCTGACCAGGCATGCTGCCAGGAACCGGTGCTGCTTGGTCCCATGCCAAAACACAGTGTATGAAATGGTGTTGTCCTTATAAGTGAATAATTGCTTAGAAAGAGTTCGGTTAAAAGAGAGAGCAAGATCAGTGTAGCAAAGCTATCAATTAAACTGGAGAAAACACCTAGCGAGTCCAGCTTAAATCATTGGCCAGCACTGAGAAAGCTTCCCTGGATTATAGTTAAACCCGTTGTCTGCTCTCTGTTTGAAAGTCCGTATTCTGGCTTGAAATACGGCTGCTTGCTTTTTCAGCAGCGTGACTTCAGTGTGCTTTCTCAAAATAATTTTCTGTGGTCCTGGAGAATCCCCTGAGCTTTGCAGTTTAAATAAAAGCCAGACCTCAAATGAAAGCTTTGTAACGCTCAAGCAACCCACGTTGACGGTTTCTTCGGCACAGCACAACCCTTTTTCCAAAAGCAAACAAGATAGTCATCCTTCTCAGTGAAAGATTCTGGGCTAGTAAAACTCCCGGCCTTGAAATGCAACTTTAATTGCTTCTCCGGTTACCTTTACATTTCCTCCGCCCACAAAGAAAAGTTTGGTGGATCGAGGTATCTGCTAGCATTCTGAGATCGTGAACATTCTGCTCCTAAGAGGGACTTTAAGAATTGTTAATGAGATGCCGCGTAACTTCCTGTAGGACTCTTCCTGGCTAGGCGGGCAAGGGGTTGAGGCATGTGTTAGGGAAGCGTCATTTACAAATAGTGTTTCAATGGTATCAGTATCCAGAGAAGAGCATCCTTGTTTTAAGGTGCTGGTTTTGACTTAAAGAGCCCTAACTTTATCGTGTCTCTGCTGTTTGAGGGATCACCTCTTGCTCTGTGATAGCCAGGGTTGTAGTCATCCAGGGTACTTGCATTAGCTCTCCCTTGGCTGGAAAGGGAGAATACTGGTGGCAGGACCTTCTCGGCAAGGAGTCTGGAATTCACTTCTGTGCTGCAAAAGTCATCTCGTCTCTTCTCGGCTTTTCTGGTGCAGCTGTGATGAAGGGAGGAAAGTTGAATCAGCACTGTACGGTGCTCTGCTTTGGGTCTGGGAAGGTCTCTCCCTCAGAGTTGACTTGGTACCTTTTAAATGTTGCTTGTCACACACACAGAGAGAGAGAGAGTGTGGCCCAGTAGATAGGGCGCTGGACTGGGAGACAGGCTGCTGCTGGATGATCCCGGGTAAGTCACTTCACCCCTCCATGCCTCTGTCTCCACTTTCAGCCTTCTCTGTTTAGAATGGAAGCAGTTTAGGGCAGGGACTGCCTCTTACTGTGTGTTTACAGCACAACGGGGAACTGATCTCGGGTGAGCACTATTGTAATACAAATAACCAATAATTGTATAAAGCACGGGAATGGGGGAAATGGGATGAATCAATAGATGTAGCTGGTATAACAGAGAGCTCGGTAATGAGGGTATTGATGTACTTGGATGTGATGACTACTGGACTTTCCCAGTAATATCGAATGCTAGTGAGTGTGTAGTGCAGTTGTACTCCATTACTCTTCCTCCCAAGGTGTTGTCATGGTCTTCTCTGCTTCGGCCTGCATGCCCTGTGGTCAGCAACTATACTGTTCATGCTCTTAAGTATTTTCCGCAATGGTTGCAAGTTCGGTGAAAGACTGTCTTTGCAAATGAAGGACTTGTGTAACTGGAAATGGCTTTCAGTCATTGTAGTCAAGAAGCGAGCACCGTTCTAGTCCACCTTCCTGTTGTTCAGCTTACCAAGTAACCCGATCTTCAAACTCTCTACTGTAGCCTGCTGGACTGAATCCGGTAGCAGAAAAATGACTTAATGTAGGCCTCAGGGGATTTCATCACTAATAATAAACCACAAGAGGAATCAGTGAGGATTTTACATTGGTGTTCACGAAACCGGCGTTTTACCATTTGTCTTCAGAGGGTAGCAGTTTTTCTTTTTTTGGGGCTTGCCACACTTACAAAGCAACAGCTGCACTGAAGCTATACTGCAAAGCCAGCTCAACTGAGA
Source organism: Eretmochelys imbricata (assembly GCF_965152235.1). Lineage (NCBI taxonomy): Eukaryota > Metazoa > Chordata > Testudines > Cheloniidae > Eretmochelys > Eretmochelys imbricata. Next base: position 5,332,220 of record NC_135581.1, on the reverse strand, counting down.
CCCTGCAACAAAGCGCCCGCAGATTTTGTTTTCCATAGTTTAGCTAGTGCTGATAAAATCAAATGTAAACAGCAGTTTAAAAGGGTTTGGCTTGTGAAATACTAGTTTACTCCTATGTGGAGTGTAGAATTACATGATTGATTTGTACACATAATTGGTAGCACGATGGTTGTTTATTTTTAAAAATGCTGAAATGTGTGTTTCGGAGATTGCTCTGCATCCACTGGACAGATAATATTTGATTGCTGTAATAATTTACACGTTTTGTTCTTATTTCCTCCCTGGTGCAAACTTGGAGCAGTAATTTTGCTTGCATAGTTAAAGGGAGAAAGTTGTGTGCAGTTTTGAGAAAGAGTAATCCAGTCCCTTTTCAGCATTAATAAACTCTCCAGCTGCCTGCTCCACTCTCCACCACCACGTTAGAAAGGGAGATCTTCACAATTTAAAAATTAAACTAAGCTGTCTCTTTGTGGATATTCATTTCTTCCTTGGGAAGTGTCTCCTTTTTTAACCTCCTGTTTATCCATGTGTTGCATTCTTGATAACTCTCCCCAGCAACACTACAAGGTAGGGTTGGCCTTTTGAGCATTATTCAAAGTGACCCTTGCTTGTCTCCCCTTCCCCTTCCTTTTGCCTGAAGCTGTCCCGCAGGTTTGAGTCCATCCCACCAACTCTCACTGCAGTAGTAAAAATCTAGGGCTTGCACCTGGTTTAATGCTCAAGACAAGTTGCCAAGGAAAATTGACAACATGCAAAACCCTTGGCTATTGGTGGAAGAGAGGTAAATTGGAGAGCGAATGAGGTAGGGTTACTCTGGAGGTTTTGCAATTTCATATGTGGCTAGTTCCTTCCTGGGTCCAGAGATGGTTCATGGCTTCTGATCATGCTCAGGATGTTTTCTGGGTAGATTTCAGAGTAACAGCCGTGTTAGTCTGTATTCGCAAAAAGAAAAGGAGTACTTGTGGCACCTTAGAGACTAACCAATTTATTTGAGCATGAGCTTTCGTGAGCTACAGCTCACTTCATCGGATGCATACCGTGGAAACTGCAGCAGACTTTATATACACACAGAGAATATGAAACAATACCTCCTCCCACCCCACTGTCCTGCTGGTAATATCTTATCTAAAGTGATCATCAAGTTGGGCCATTTCCAGCACAAATCCAGGTTTTCTCACCCTCCACCCCCCCACACAAATTCACTCTCCTGTGGGGGGGTGGAGGGTGAGAAAACCTGGATTTGTGCTGGAAATGGCCCAACTTGATGATCACTTTAGATAAGCTATTACCAGCAGGACAGTGGGGTGGGAGGAGGTATTGTTTCATATTCTCTGTGTGTATATAAAGTCTGCTGCAGTTTCCACGGTATGCATCCGATGAAGTGAGCTGTAGCTCACGAAAGCTCATGCTCAAATAAATTGGTTAGTCTCTAAGGTGCCACAAGTACTCCTTTTCTTTCTGGGTAGAGTTAGTCAGGTCTGTGAATTCACACAAGCAAAGGATCAGGTCTTAAGATTCAGTATGAGATAAATCACTATTTAGCATTACTCGGTATGCCTATCCTGACTGGAGGCTTCCAGAGAATAGAGTAAATGCTCTGATCCTGAATTTAAAAAGAAGGAGAAAATCTTGACAATGGGCAAGGCACTTCCCCTTTCTGTGCCTCATTTCCCTGCCTGTGAAATGTGGAGAATGCAAAGCACCTGGAGATCTAAGAATGAGAAGTATTCTAGCATTAGATTCTGTGCATGCTAAGTATTGTGTTGAATAATCTGTCTCTTGCTGTTTTGTATGACTGTGGCAGCTCCTAGGAGCCCCAGTCCTGGACCACGACCCTGTTGTGCTAGGCGTTGTACAAACATGGAACAAAAAGAGAAACACTGTCCCAAAGTGGTCCCAATTTTATATAAAATTCTGTAAATGTATTTTAATGCATAAATTTCTGTGGTATCTAGACTCCCTCCTATCCAGCATGTTCCACTCCCAAAAGCTCATGTCCCAGAATGCACTGAGTCTTCTGCAACATCTAGGGTAGATTATGTGGGGTCTCTGTGTACTTCAGTTGTTCTATAATTCTGATCTGGACACAGAGGTGTTATGACAATTACATTTTCCTTGTCCATTGAACCACCTTGGAGCCTCATGTTCATATAGCAGGGGGTTCCTACGGTTTCCTAATACTGTAAGAGAAGTATGAGGCAGCAAAAAGAAAGATGTCTGCAATTTTAATCTCTCCATCCCATCAGTCGTTGTTCATATTCATTTCTGGTATGGTACGGGCATAAATTGTGTTGGATTGTAGCAAGTCTAATAGCAATGACGCAGAACTATGTGCGTTGGAAATAATGGAATTCTGCCTCTGGTTTGTTACCAAATAGTTATGGGTCCTTGTTTCTCTCCCCGAGTCACAAAGGTGATCTCCAAAGACTGATGATAGACTTGTGCAATCTATCTTTTACCAGCCGTTAGTGCAGATTATGAGCTTGCTGAGAAAAATTTGACAGAAGTTTTCTGTGTAAAGTAATTCCAAATTGTAGCAACTTCTGGTAGCGTCTTTTATAGATGAATGCAGACAGATGTGAAAAGTGGGAGGGGGGAAAACCCCACTTGATTCTGTTTATCATTAATACTGACATTGTTTAATATGTGGCTTTTGGTTAGTAGAGTGGCCCTTTTTAATTTGCTTCTGTAGAGCAGGAGTCATTAATACACTGATTAGGGAATTCTTGAACTCTTTCCCAGTAGTTTTCTTCGTTACTGCAGATGTTCAATTCCAAGGCCAAGGCTATAAACAATATTAGCATGGGGATGACAGACGGGCGGTTTAATTTTGGTGCCTGGTCTAAGACCGGTTTTGACGCTGACGTTTCAGCTCGTTGGGCTAAAAATGAATAATTGGGACATGAGTGGTTTCATTGTAAAGATACATGTTTATCTGAGGCTGGGATGAGACAGCAAGACAAAGGAGTTGGTTGTGTTTTAAAGAATTAAGTTCAAATTGATCAAAAAATACTTCAGTATATTTCCCCGCACCCTGCAGGACTCAAGTGGACCTTTAGGGAATAACCAGGGACTGGTGGTTTGGTTAATCCGTTTTTATTTGCCAGATTTTAACTAATCAATGCCCGGTATTTCCCAAATGGTCTGAGATGCAACGAATCGCAGGACTCGTTAAAGCCAGAGGTTAATGACATGGATTAGACTCGGGCATGCTATGAGGCCATTACTGCACAAACTATGTCCCATGCATCTTTGCTGGTATGCTTCAGTCTTGACCTACAGCACCCACTTGCTGTTCCCGTCCTCAGCTCACTCTAAACGGGCTGCCCATCCTAGAGAATTGTTACAAACTGGAGTGGTTTTGTGATGTGAACAAAGGCCCTCCATTTTCCTGATTAGATTTTGATGTCACAAGTTTGGGATTTGAATCTCAGGCTCCAGAGAAGCTAGTGAATACCAGCCTAATCTAAAATCTATTGAAGTCAGCGGAGAGACTCCCATTGAGTTTGCTGGGCTTTGGATCAGACCCTAAATACCAGTGTCGTGCCGGCTTTCATATCAAGAATAAAGTTAAGAGCTATAAAGACTCCGCTTTAATTAAATTCAAAAGTACCCATAAATTCCATTCATTTTTCCTTAGAATTTAGTATGAGGAAATCTGGCACTCAGATTTTTAATAACATCAGTGTAGTATGGTCGAATAACGGTTAAATCAATTAATGGGTGCGAATTTACTTAATTTACCTCTTCTGTTTTATCTGATGTTGAACAGTTTCATAGTTCTTGTTCCCAGGTTTAAAATGATACATTTAACTCTCGTCTTGCAGCTATGGAGAATATCTAACGCATAATGTGTACAGTTCCCTCCCTCAGACTGAGTCTATCATCGTGTCTTGCTAAAAGTAAGAGGATGAAATGATAAAGCGTATGTCATGCTTTTTATTTATTTATTTTGCTTTTAAGATGTTATAATGTAAAGCTATTCTTAAGAGCTCAGTTTTAGCCTTGGGCAGTTCACATGGAGGAAACAGTTTAGAAAGAATACATTACTTTTATTTTACATAAGAGCTGGTTTTGGTTTTTGACATATGTTTCAGGTTAACAAGCAGAATTCCAAATCGCAGAGAACAAAACTAAAATATATAAATTCCCCATCCCTTGTCATTTAAAGGGTTTAGGGACACATTATGTGACATGGCTTCTGCAGTGTGTGGTCTCATTGTCTCTGATTTATTTATTTTACCAAACTGAGAGATCAGAAAATTACTTTTAAGCGAACTCCTGTCCACAGATAAGGAATGGTTTTGAGGGCGGATGCAGCATTCATAGCTGTCTAGAATAAAATTTTCAAGAATCGCAAAAAGATCTTGATCTGCAGTAGGAATGTTAAATATTGTCCGCTTTTCTATTTGATAGTTGCAGGCATTCTCCTGAAACTTTTCATTCAAGTGTGTATTTCAGTTGGACTTGTAAGGTTTGAGTTTCCATATGGATCCAATTGCAGGATCAGGACCAGTTATGTAGCCACTCCCCATGTGGAGCTAAGACTGAAGTCAATGGAAAGAGAATGGGATCTGGCATTTAACTGAAGCATTAAAGAAATAAAACTTTACTTCAATGAGATGCCGACAATTAGGTCCAAAAATTAGGCTGAACATTTTTAAAATAAAATGTAATCTTATTAGAAATGTTTCCATGAAAATAAAAATTAAAAAAATGAAGGGGTGGTTTCTTTTTAAATGTCATTTAAACACATCCTTGCACTGTTTGCAAATCACTCACTGCACTGTTGTGCTCGTGTCTGAGAACCAGGAAGTGAAATGTATTTATCCGGTCAGCAGACCAATGTGAATTTCCCTGTCTCAGCTGATGAAGGGGCGGGGAGAGAAATCATGTAGGTTGTGAGCTCTCTGGGGCAGAGACATCAATCTTTGTCATGTGTACGCAACGCCTAGCGCACACTGAGGTCTTGATCTTTGGTTGGTGTTCCTCGGCACTGTTACACTATAAACAGTAATATAATGACATAAAATGTGAAGTTTTAAAACTTGTTTCTGTTTAATAATCTGCTGCTTCCTTAGTAACACAGCTCAGTAAAACAAAGCTGACTTTGTCTCTTTAAGGCAGAGTTCCATCTTGGTTTGCAGGGAATATGCAAAGAAACCTTAGTGGACTCTTTCCCCTGCCTGTCCCGTGCAACGCAAGGGTAGATTCTCTCTCTAGAATTCCAGAGGACGCTAGCAGAGAGATGGCATCTGCGGGTCCATGCACCATGGACCCAGGGGGGTACAATCTGCTAGCTAGGAGATGTATCCAGCCCCGTAGCTGGCTAATGCCTGTGGGATACTGTCGTCCTTCTTCCTTCATATGGCTTGGGTAGGTAGCAATGACTACACATTTATATCTAAGTTTGATAGCCAGCACATTGCTACAGCAGTGAGCTGGTGAATGTCCGATACTGTCATTAGCTACAGTGCGTGCTGCTCTTGCTCTTCCTGTGTGCAAAAGGCATTGCCGAACACAGGAACAGCCTACTAGGAGGAATTCAGTCCTGGCCTGCAGCATGCCTATAGCAGAAGATACATCAAGCAGTGACGTTCTGCTCCCACATCCTGCACCAACTTGGCATTGCCGTGTGGCCCACAATATGTTCCTGTTTACAAATCGCAGCGAAGAAACATGGTTTGTGTGTTTGCATTACATCATGTGGGTCACCAGCAGGACTTTCTGTCTTCTTATGGCAACTGCATAGTTAAAAATACTATAAAAGCTAGAGAATGAGAAAAGAATGGACTCTTCCATTGCTTGCTTGCCGCTTGTCGTCTTTAACACGGCCATGCTTACCCCAAGACTGGAAAGGGAAAATTCTGAAGAGAATTTGCTCTGTTACAGTATAGCATAAACTTCCCTGGTGTCTGTCTTCAGTCGCATGACACTTCATGTTGGAAAAGAGACACCTTTTTGTAGCAAGAGGTAGGCCCAAACTGAAACAGCTGATCCCAACCCTTTGTATTCCATGCTGTGTATGAACTTCATGGTTCAGGCCTATCTCTAGTTGTAATGGTGTCTTGCTATAATAAATTCCTTACAGGGTGGTCAAGGGGTGTTGTGTAGGATAGACCTAAAGTAGATGAACTCAATCATGACTTCTGTTATGTTTTAAATTCATAACTCTGTTGACATGGGCAGAGGGATCAAGCAACTTCCCTGGCAAGGGAAAGTCTTGATCGAAAAGGCAGCCTTGTTTAAAAATAATAATAATAATAATAATTAATTATAATAATTAATAATAATAAAAACCCTATCCCCGCTATACCTGCAAGCTACGGCACCTATTAAATTGTTCAGGATGGTGTCTGTAATTATTGCCAAATTCACCCAAGCATAGAAAATAGCTGTGGGCTAGTATGGAGGGAAAAGTTCTTGAATAAATACATACTGGATTTCTTTTAAAAAAAATAAAATAAAAAAAAGAGAGAGAGAGAAAGTGGTTTTAATTATTATAAATAGAAAAAATATTTGCATTATTAAAAACATCTGCAGCCAACTGGGATTGTTCTTATCAAGTAGAATGTTAATAGCTTTTGACTAAAGCAGAGGCATGTTTATTCAAACATGCCTTTCATTTTGGTGGTACTAGTAATTAAGTCCTTTATTTTATTTAGACAATCGTGTCTAAACAGTTGTGGAGCTACAGTAGCTTTAATTTAGCAGTAATTTCCTTACCTGCTTAGAGATAGTTCGTGGTTTCAAGGAGAGAATGGTTGAAAAGGATTTATTCACTAGAGGATTTTGTACCCTGGAATCTGACATAGGTCGGTCAATTTCCACTTCCTGTTGCTGTTTATATTTCTAACCATTGAGGAAACCGGGGGTTCTTTGATCAGAACAAGTTTTAACAGTCATACTGTAATACGGAACTATCTCTTGGTGTTTTGCGTGGGGGGATGTTGAAGTTTTCCAGGCATTAAATAAGTTTCACGTCACCTCTATGAATCAAGGATGTACTATTGTTATCCCTATTTAGAGAGAGAAAAAGTGAGACACGGTGAATTTAACTGACCTGCCCGTGGTCAGATAGTAAGTCTGTGGCAGAGATGGGTGCATCTCCTAGGCCTCAGTTTTATCCACAGATCATACTGCCACACTATAGTCTGCAGCCGTGTGTAATTTTGTTAGCCTTTTGCTGTCTCCACCCCAGCACTGAATGTGTTGGGCGAAACTCAGCCCTGCTGTAGGTGAACACAAACTCCATTGAATTCGGTCAGAGATGTGTCTGAATAACTCAGGGCCATGTTTTCTTGATAATCTCTCTTTGGTAACTCTGATCGTGATTGATACTGGAAGGAACATAACTGCTTCTTCTTAAATACCTTGCTTACTGCAGTGTGCCTGATTGCTAAGTGCAAAAATTTAGTTGCAAGGAAAAATAAAGGCAATTTAGATAAGGATTCAAAAAAAGGGATCTTTCTGATTATTTTTTCAGTCCCTTGCATTTCTCACAGTCCCTTCTCCTCTGAGTTACACCAATGTTAGCTAGCAGTAACACCACTAAAAACAGTGGAGTTACACCCATATAAAACTAGGCTGATTGTCTGTCATTCTCTGTCTGCAGTTTTAAATTCTGTTTTTAGTCATTGGCATGAAAACAGGATCCTTTCTCCACCAGCCACCTATTACACTGTTTTCTTGCGATGCTGCCATGTCCGTGCCTGGCACCCCAGAGATCTGTTAGCTCTCCCTGTTGCTTTAACTCTTGTGTCATTGTCTTTGTGCTTCAGCTTTCTCCTCTCTTTCTCATCAGAATCCCTTCTGCCATGCTTTCCTGCTACTTGTATTATACCCCTTTAAAGCTCTCCCCCCCCCAATTTTGCCCCAGGCTGTCAAATTCCTTCTTCCCCTGTTATCCCTTTATTATAATAACCCCCTTTATTTTCCACTTAATAATTTACAGCCCCATGCTTCAATTTTTTCCCCTTAATTTTATTTGCAGTTCTTAATTTTGAGGCTGGCTGGCTGTCTCTCGCTCTCACACACATGACTACCAAACTGACTGGGAATGGCCCAGGGAATTGAAAGCTCAGGGCAGGGTCTGTTCCTGTGGCAAGCACAGCCAAGGAATGGATGGGGGTGTGCTAAGGAGCCTATAATTCCATGATGCTACTGATCTTACTTCTTTGCTACTTCAACCGGAAACTGGTGGGAGAGGAATGCATGCAGCAACAGAGGGGCAGGAGTTTCAAACTACTGTATCAGTGTAGTAACAGGGATCAAGAGTTGTTTTAACTACATTTCCTCAACATATTCCAGGTGTGAAATCATAAACTTTCCTTTCCTCCTTTCTTTCTCTCTTCCCTTCCCCACCCCAGGCACCAAGTTGTGGGTTTCTTTCTGGCTGCAGCTGAAAACCGCACAAAAGATCGCACCAGCCCCCTTTCATCATTTTCCTCAATAAACCATCTCTCCTTGTTCCTAGGGTTAGGAGGGAGGCAGCACGTCCACTGAATTCAGTGGGATTCATGGGTGGTCAGCAGCACCTCTGCACAGGTTGACGCATACAAGTTTAGATCTTAACCTCCTTGTACTTTTGTTTTCCATCTATAAAATGGGGATATTATTAGTATAGTTTGTTTATATTACCGTAGCATCTTGGGGTACTCCAGTCCTGGACCCAGACCCCCCGTGCGCTAGGTGCTGTACAAACACTGACCAAAAAGTCTCTGCCCCCAAAGTGCTTACAATCTGTGTATGAGATAAGAGACAACAGGTGGAGAGAGACAGGCAAGCATGAGACAGGTTTGGTTAGCATGATGGGCTGCGGTCTCAGCACAGCATGATGATATTGCTTGCTCGTTTTACGTCAAAGGGTAGTAGTTTTACTAGGCACTGGACTGGGAATCGGGAGATGTAAGTTCAGTTTCATTCTCTGTCACAGACTCCCTGTGTTATTTTGGGTAAATCACTTAATCTCTGCGCCTTAGTTTCCCCATCTGTAAATGGGGATGATTAGTATTACGCACTTTGGTGGTTACACTATATGGATGGGCGTCATGAAGATAACCCTGTACATTTGAAGGAAAAGTGTCAAGTGTTGCTGTTAGCCACAAAAACAAAATCTAAAATAATTTGATCACCTGGAATCGTGAATGGCTAATAGATGAAAACTGAGCTTCAAGATTTGGTAATCATAGAATATTGGGGTTGGAAGGGACCTCAGGAGGTCATCTAGTCCAGCCCCCTGCTCAAAGCAGGACCAATCCCCAGTTTTTGCCCCAGATCCCAAATGGCCCCCTCAAGGACTGAACTCATAACCCTGGGTTTAGCAGGCCAAGGCTCAAACCACTGAGCTATCCCCCCCCCACCCCACGGCTCTGTCCACTTAAACCACGGTTTTCAATGTGCAGCAAATTCAGGTGCGCCCAAATGTCCTGTTAAATTCATCTTTCTTAGGGATTTATCATGCAGTATCTGAGCAACTTCCTCACGAAATCAGTAGCAATAGCGATGTCCCCCAGGATGTCATGGGGTCTCTGGCACCTTTTTGTTTAGGGGAGGGGTTTTGCTTTTGTTTTTATCTTTTAATTTAATTCCTCTTTTTGTTTGTTTCCTTGTTTGCAGCTTAGGGCTGGAAGTGGATGTCGGGCATTGGGAATGTCATTCCTGTGGTGGAATTCAGGCCTGATTCTCCTAGACTAGCTGGCTATCAGTTGTTTGCGCAAACATTGCTCCCTATCCCAGCAGAGTGCAGTTTGAAAGCAGTTTGCAGTTCACTTATCCTGCTTTATAGGGTGTGATTCGCCAGTCCCTGCTTTCACATTTTACAGTCTAATTTGAAGCAGGGTTTTCCTTCCCACTGAGGGAGTTTTAGTGCACAAACGAAAAAGATTTTGTCTGTGGGACTGAGGGGGGAGAAATGCTTTCAGTTAGCACAAACCTGCCCAGAGTAAGGACAAACAAATGAGGAGAGTTCCCTTGTCTTGTGAACATTATTTATATGGGCAAGGCCAGTTATAAAATTTAAAATACATAGACCCTGTCCACTAATGTCTGTTTTAAGCATCAAGGTTCATATTTTAAAGTTTTTATGGGTCTCTGTCCTAAAAAATACATGGCACCTCAGCCAGTTCTCTCAGTTGCTTCCTGCCTGTGATTCCCCCAGGCCAGATCATTGGAGAGTTCAAAATGACTAAGAAGTGTGTGCCCATATGTGGGTGGGTAGATGCTGTTGGTGGGTCTGGAGGCTAATGAAGGTTGCAAAAGACCAAGGGGCAGGTAAGTCATCTTGTTGTGAGTCCCTCTGAATTGCAGACATTTGGTCTTGTTCTTTTCCGCCCAGACTTTTTACCCAAACAAATACATTTTTACTAGGCATGCGTTAACCAGTTCAGTTTAATTGCTATCAATGTCCCCTCTAATTTTTTTTACATCCATGTGCGGAATGAATTTTGTTATGTGCACCAATATGGAGGTGATGTGTGGTGGAGGTGGGGCTGAGGAGTTCGGTGTGTGGGAGGGGGCTCGGGCCTGGGGCAGAGGGTTGAGGTGCTGGGGGGTGCAGGCTCTGGGGTGGGGCCGGGGATGAGGAGTTCGGGGTGCGGGAAGGGGCTCAGGGCTAGGGTAGAGGCTTGGGGTGGGGCTGGAGATGAAGGGTTTGGGGTGCAGGCTGCCCCGGGGGTGCAGTGGGGAGAGAGGACTCCCCCCAGCCCTCTCTCGCCGCAGCTCGGAGCTGGGTGAGAGGTGCCTCTCCCCAGCCACAGCAGCGCCGGCTGGCCTGGGCTGAGGGAGGGGTGCCTCTCCCCACCTGCACGGCCCTTTAGAACCTGCTGTGTGGCCACACAACTTACAGGGAACTTTGGTTCCTGTCCCAAAATTTCCCAGTATAGTTTTCTCGGTCTGCGTGTGGTGGTTGGGGCAAAAGGGGGTGGTTACTTGTTTCCACGTTTTCTGTAGCTCTGGGCTTCCTTGTCAACAGCACGGGAGAGGTAGCCTGGAAAAGAAGTAGCATTTTCTGGCTCTGCTGATGCCAGGGTATCCCAGGAATTCTCACAAGAGTTCCAGGCCCGAGAGGTCTGGGTGAGTCGTCCAGATTTCAGGAAGACTGTTTGAGATGGCGCACTCCACCTTTGGATGGTCACCCATGCTCACTAGTTGTTACCGTTGTGGCTTTTGTGAACGTTTGATGGCTGGCAGCATTCTCTGCTTAAAACGAGGGACTGGTGCCTTCTATAACATGTTTAGTGGCCGCCACTTAAAACTCACCCTGGTATTTGAGCTGCCTCTTGTCGGCCCTGATCCTGCAATTTACAACTTACTGGCTGAAGTCACTTGGGCGCTAGGCAAGTGCAGGTGTCTGTCCATGCATTGTAATTTGCATGGCCAGGGGTGTGTGTTTGCTGTTCTTAGTATGGGGGGAATACCGTGATATCTTAGATATCTGTTTGGTAACTGTTGACGGAGATGGCTTTCGTTGGTCACCACTGTGTCTTCCTTTCACGGCCTTCTTGACTCCCACTTTCCCCATCCATTTAATATGTGTTCCTAGCAGAGGGCATTACAAATAGAAAGACTGGGTTTAAGGTAAGAACCCAGGACTGTAACTGGTTTCCCCAAACGTAGCTTGGGTTTATTATTACATTCTCTGAATGAGTATCAGCAGGAAGTAGCAAAACTGGGTTTTCTTATTTGGTAGGCACGTCATGGCAGGGATGATAAATTTGATTGGAAAGGTAAACTAACCTCGGAGACTCTGAAGTGTAGACCAAGCAATCATGAGACTGTGCAGTTGCTATCTCTACAGACCTTTCATTTGTTACATTTTATGTGACAGATTTTGGTGATTGCTCGATATTTTCACTCCACTTTGGACCCAAACTGTTTATTTCTGTTGGAAAACACTTAAAGATCCTAAATTTTTTCCTTTTAAACAATTGTTTCCATTTCATTCCCCCCCCCACTCCACTGAACAAGATTTAGGACAGTAAATGCCTTAAACTGTTCTTTGCTTGTAGTATTATTAAATAAATAACTTGGCTTCTTTCTCTCCGTTCCAAGTTAGTGCGGTTTATTTTCTTTTGTGTGTGTGCGTGTGTGTGTATTATTATTCAAGTAGCTGGAGCTACACAGCATGGAGATGCATTTGGTTAATTTCATCACTGATTTGTTTGGAAGTCATATGATATAATGTCCCAGAGTATGGAGACAGCTGAATGCTGTTGATTGATATGGTTAGTGCTGTTTCAAAGCATGGTAAATTAAATTACTGTAGTACCAGGAGGACACACAAGCATTGCTGCAGCTTCTAAAGAAATGAAACTTTTATCCAACTTTGGTTAAAAGAGTCTCATATGGTGGAAAGATGATAACATTTCTGAAAATGACCAAACGTGACTAATTTGTTTATTTTCATCTTCAAAGAAGTGCTAGGTATCACTTTGTAACCATCTAGCTACTCCAGAAAGAATCATTTTTGCCACAATAAGAGGCTGTATATTGGGCATAGCGTAAGATGAGTAGAATCAGTTTCCCACGTCATCCCGCAGGGTGGCATATGAGTAATTTCCATTGGCAAAGCTGCAAGTTCCTTGTATCCTTTGGTGGAAGAATAGGTCTCTCCCCTCCCAGTATATGAAAACCTATGCCACCCCCATCTCATTTGATTTTTCCAAAAGCAACTAACCCATAAACTTTTTAAAAGAAAATTACTCTTATGGTTCAAAAGGCAGTGAAAACGGTTTTAACTTTTCTTTTGTGCATTTTTTATAATTGTAGTGCTTAGATACAAAAGTGAGGAAGGAGCCTTGCACCAGGTCTGGGCTAGAAACTTTTGCAGGTATAATATAGTTGGGGCCTGGCCAAAGTCCTAGGCTATGTCTGCACTATGCACCTTTTAGTGACACAGCTGTGCCGCTAAAAGGCACCCAGTGTAGCTGCTGTTTGTCGGCAGGAGAAAGCTCTCCCTCTGGCAAAAACCTTCCACCTCCAAGGGTAGGTTTGTTGGCAGCAGAGCTCTCCCGCCGACAAAGCACTGTTCACACCAGTGTTTTTCGTTGATAAAACATTTGTCATTCGGGTGTGTGTTTTTTTCACTCCCCTGAACGACGCAGGTTTTAGCGACGAAAGTCCAGTGTGGACAAAGCCCTAGTGTAGCTGCAGTTACACCAGCATAGCAACGTTTGGCCGGGAATCGCTATAGTCTATGCCAACAAAAGCACTTTTTGCCATTGTAAGCTGTCTACACGAGGATGTCTGTCAGTATAGCTAGACCAGCAAACCTTTCCGAATGTAGACTGGCCTAAGAAAGACCAGAGACAGAGAACAAGGTATATTTGCAGCTGTGAAGTCGTGTCACAAGCCTCCCCTACCCTCAATTGCTGCCCGGTGTATCCTTTGTATAGCGATTAAAGTGACAGTATGTTTATAAAGAAAAGCCTCGAAAGCCCATTGAGATCCATTGTTTCCATTGACTTCAATGCTTTTTTGGATCAGACCCCTAAAAGAGAAAAGTACAGTACTGCAATTGAGGTAAATGGCCATGGAGCAAGATGTAACTGTTAATTGAATTAATGCCGTTGAGAGTGTAAACTGTTCAGGGCAGGGGCTGTCTCTCGCGATGTGAGTGTGCTTAGCACAATAGGGCCCCGATCTTGGTTGTAGTCAGTACAGTAGTACAAACAATACTAATGACTAAAGCAGTAGTCATGTATTCAAAACCTGCTATAATTTAACTGTAGTATAGTGGAGGGAAAGCCTATTTATGCTAGTACTTCGAAATACCTACAGCTGCTATCACATAAAATGCTTCAAAAGATTATTCTGGGAAACTTTGTTGGCAAGACCATAAGTTGATTATTTACCCCCATCTGAAGCTTTGCTATTTCAGCATGAAATGTACTAAATTCATATAATATTAGGTACTTGCCTCATCCTGCCAAACACAATTCTTTTGGGGTCTGATACTACAAGGTAAAGAGCATCTCCTGTTAAATCAATGGGTGTTCAAGGTGGAGAGCACCCCTCTGAGGCCCTTGATCAATCAGGGCTCTTTGTGGTTAGGTGTAGCAGTAGGAGTTGCTGATTATAACAAACAGCAACATGGAAGGTTAAGGAACGAAACGATTCAGAATTCCAGTTTATAAGCACAATCAGTTGATAATAAAATGAATGCTGCGTACCAGTTCCAAAGTAGAAAGGATGCCAAATCCCCAGTTTACTTGGTTTAACCCACAGTGCAAATACACTGGTGCAACAAAGGTTGTGCAGTGCCTGATCGCACTAAATGTTGCCTAAAGGCATAGGCAGAAATATTGTGTTCTAGTGTGGGTAAAAACCACTTAGCCACTGCTAAGTCACCCGTTACAATTACACGTTTCTTAAAGCACTAATGAGATGCAGTGAAATGGAGCTCCCAATTTTTATTTTTTTTTCTGTTTCAATACTCGCAACAAACAAACTAATATCTACTAAGTGCCTGGAGTCATTTGGAATTAGATGAAAAGTTTTCATCGGCTCTTCTTAATACAGCCAGATAAACCAGGCTAATAGTCATGTGTTGAGTTATTGAAGGGAAGTTCAGGTAATATGCAACCACCTTTAACCCTCCGTTTCCTAAGACCTCCTGCTTAGTGATTGTTTGTCTGTGGTGTAAACCATAGTCCAGTTCATAAATTATTATGTAGTTCCACTAACTTTAATGCAGTACAGGTTTCATGGTGTTTCATTTTGTAGTGTAAGCTAATTCTAGCTGTGCACATGATAAAGCTCAAACATTGCTAATGTTAACCCTTTTCCTGCCAACTAGCAGTTTGCAGGGCAGTGTATTACTGCACCTAGGATCTTTCTGAGAATGTGCGTGCGCATTTTACACTGGAGAATTACAGTTTATATAACTCCATTTTATTGCCAGGTTCTAAGGTGTAGCAGAGACATGGCCTGTTTTTTGTTTTGTTTTGTTAAACCTTAAATATGGCAATTCTAGATGGCGTAGTTAATACCACTTAGATGATACCGAGCCTAGAATTTAGAGGACTTTTTATCACAAAGGTGGTAGCAAATCCATTTAAATGCTCATCACAACATAATATACACTGCACAGTAATAGTCAAATAAAAAACAAGGGACCATGGCAAAGCAATACGTCATTTTACATATAATATCAAAAAATCTTGCACCGCACGCTGACTTCCAGTGGCAGTATACGCTGTACTGTACCACCCTGAAACAAGTTCCAGAGGATGTTAGGGTATTAAATATCAATCCTTTGTCTATCCTGATGTTCAAAATGTTAGAAGATGAAGCCGATTTCCCCCCCTCCCCACCCCCCAAACTGACTGAAACCGTAGCAATCTTTCAATCTGTGTATCGAATGCCACAATCATTGCCTTGGTATCAGTGATTTCATGTCAGTTTTCAAAACGTGGAAGAAATGTCATCCAAACATGGCTGTACCTCTTCATGAATTAAAACATGTCCTGTAACTGATCATCTGTGTTGTATTTCCACCCTTCTGTGGATTGGCACAATTAGGTTTAGGGACATCCAACTAGCTCAACATGAGCAATTGCATTCTAGATCTCCATTTTCTAAGTCTGGCTGTTTTCAAATCTGGGGTTTCGTTTGGCCCCATCTCTGAGGTTTATTTGTTCCGGGCTGTGGTGTAAAGGTGTCAGAGCTTTGTCCCTTGAAGTATTGTTTCTGAATTGCTAAAATATTGAGAATTTTTTCTTGACCATTTCAAGGCTGAAGAATGCAAAGCAAAGTTTTCAGATCAAATTTCTGTAAAAGTGGTTTGGTGTATTGAATTGGTGGGTCTTACACTAGGGATCTGAAGCAAGCAATGCTGCCCTCTGTAGGAATTCAGCTTGCTCAGCTTGAATTCTGCATATGGTAGAGAGAGAGGGGGTGTGTGTATGTCTGTGTGTGTGTGTGTAAGTAAAATCCCTTAAACCTCTCCCCCCCATCTTTCTGATTCAATCCCTGTTTTTCTTTCTCTCCGTGCATTTGAGTATAATAATTTATAAATTGTATAAACCTTCGCTATATTTTTCAGGACAGATTTTCAGATGATCTCATTATTGCAAAACCTGTAAACTATGGTGACCACAGGTTTTCCGCAAGGGGAAAAAACTGAAATAGACGCATTACCCCCATATTCATATGTGATTTGTGTGTCATGTTCTATATGACACAGCACCTTGCCCCTGTTGTTAAATACCGATTAGACAAACCCCACAACTTCTGGGAATGATTTTCAAGAGCTAAAGAGCATTTATTTTGTGGTGTGTTGTAATATAGAGTTTCTCAATCAGGGGGTTTTAAACAGGTGTCGGGGGGCCACGAGCACCTTGCTTTTACCATAGTGCTAAATGGAAGGGGGTCTTATCCCTGGATAAAAAAAAGAAAGGTTTTGGGGCATGTATGTGTCTGGGGGTGTGGGGAAGCAGATGGGAGTCATCCCCATCCAGAAGACACAATTCCAATCCATCAACAATGAACCGTATAGTACCTTACATTTCTGTTCCTCCTCATAAATATAGCTGAGAAATAGTGCAAAAACTAATGCAACATGTAAATTTCATTTGGTAGTATTCAGAACATGGTTAATTCGTTGTCCTTAAATTTAGGATTTGTGCAAGTCTTTGCTTGTATCATGCAGCAATTTGGTTGTGTTTGTTTTGGTGGTTTCTCCTCCTTTTCCTAAAAATCTGTCATCCAATCCAGGAGCAGATGTAATGTCCTATGGCTTAGGTGACTACTTGCAACGTGCATGACAAATAACACATAGTCGGCGTGAATGGCAAAATAACATTTCCTGCGAGATACTTAGATGGAAAGCCACATATAAATGCAAAGACTGGTGGTTGTTTAGCATGCGAGCCAGTTTAGGTTTTGGACCTTTTAGTTTTCACTATGAACAGTGCCAAAGAGCTGGGTCTGAAAAGCAAATCTATTGCAGTGAGAGCAGAGATGATCTGCTGCAGCACGATCTATTCGCAGCCTCCCTCCATCCCATGCTGGTAATGGCAGAAGGGAAATCAGCGAGTTTCACTGTTCTCTCCTCCAAGCCATTGCCTTTCACGGCAGTGTCCGGCAGACTTGCATGTCGGTGTTCTCTGCCTTCCTTGTTTTTGGAAAAAGTAATTGCTTCATTAGCTCTTCAAGAACTGGATGGTATCCATGAGGAGGGAGATCTCCCCTGCAGAACTGGACTGCCCTCTAGGCCTGGGTTTTTGTCTGATCTCAGTCCAGCTGGTTTAGGAAAACCTTTGCTTTTTAGTCTTCCATTCCCTTTCCGGGCACTGGATGTAGTCCCCCTGTCGTCCCCTGCCAGACCTGCTCAGATGAGGATTCTTTTTGACCCCTTCCAGCCAAACATGGAGTGCCGAACTACCTACTGTTCCACTTCAGCTAGCTTCCGGAACCAGACCGCCTCTCCGACCTCCCATTACTATTTGACCATGCCTGCTCCAACCAGAGTGCCCCTCTGGTCCTCTTATATTACTTTAGTCCACCATATTTCACAGACCTGCCTTTTCAGACTAAGTGACTCCCTCAGGCCATGTCATCCTGACTCTATCCCTTCCCTGCTTATTGTTAAAGTTCCACCTTCTTTACCTGCCATTGCTACTAGTCCAGCATCTTGGAAACACTATTTGGAAGTCTCCCATTCTGCAATATCTGGCCTCTGGAGCCTCCCATTCATCTTTCAGCTGGATCACTAGGTCACGTCTCCGCTTCCTGTCCCATCCAGTAAGACTGGGCATCAGTCACTCTCCCATCTCTACCATGAAGTGCCAGGAATGACCTGTAGCAAGCCCTGTTATTCAGTGTATCTTTGCCTGGAAGATGCATGCTGTACCCCATATGGTGTTTCTGAATCTTCCTGAGCCAGTGCTGTAGGTCTTGTTCAGCGGCCACTAAAGCAACCAGAACAGATTATTGTTGTCCGCTTGGTGGATCTGAATTGTGACAATGCCGTCTTCTTTAAGTGAGCCACCCTCCTGCTGATGCTTGGCAAAACCAAGGAAAAGTCTGCCCCACTTCCCGCCGGGACAGAAGCCGCACGAGGTTTCCATACATTTTAGATCAAGGACTGGTTACTGCATCACAAGCTGCCACTTATTGTAGCACTTCCCTTGGTGAATTCTTTTTACTTCCTTCAGACGGTGAATTATAACAAACCATCCATTTAAAAGCATGAGTCAACCCCCGCTGAGTAGCTTACTACTATTAGATTCGTGCTCCCCAAGTCACTGTTTATATAAATTCATCAGGATGTCGAATGAGATTTCATTATTTCCCTTCTACCGGGGGATACAGTCCCTCAAAGTGAGTTCCCTTTTACCGCTATCACGCAGCTTTTGTCATTATTTGTAATGCTGCTTTGAGTTTCTTCAGCTCCTTCCATCAACAGGTTTTGCAAACGTTAGCTTCACAAGCATTATCCCCTTCTTACACTTGGACATGGATTAAAATGGGCACTTGGACTTGAAATCCAATTTCAATCCAGTCCAATCAATTTCAGAAACTGAGTTTGATGCTTCACCTGTCCAAGTCCCCATGCCACTTTTTGTGTGTGAATTTGCAGCCCTATTTCCTTTTTAAATTTCTCTTCCATTGCTAGGCATAAGATCTTCACGGGGGCAAGGACTGATGCTGACTATGCAAGGAGAGAAGTGAAATTGCTTATACGTAGAGTGCTGTGAAACAAAGTAAACAGGCTTAGAAACAGAGCAATCCCCCCTCCACCCCTCCCCAGAAAAAAACAACTATCTTGGTCTTTTCAGTTATAGTTCCTATGGGTTTACTTGGAATAGTAGCTAAAAGCATTTCAGACAGACGTGCTGTAATCGAGTCAATGCTGTTTCTTTAAGTGACTTAATCAAGGGCATGAAGTGAGTCTGTGGCAGAGCTGAGAGCAGAATCCTGGTCTTCTGACTTCCAGCCCTGTGCTCTAATCTCAAGACTGTCCTTCTTCCAGTAGTAGTAACCCAATTAATGCCATGCAGCAAAGGGAACCACAGAATATACCGACATATGTGTACTACCTGTCTTTTAAACAATACTGACATGGACATATGGTATAGTAGCACACGCTGCTTCGTAGGCTGAACGTTTTTATCGGTGACTGGGTACAAAGTCACTGCAAAATGCCTCCTAACAGGAGACCGGTTTGTGTGTGTCCATTTTTCCTGCAGCAGCAGCTTGTGTTAGTTTTTCCATAGCCACCAGGAACCATGCTCGTTAAAGCCATTCCAAGGTGGGAGGAGGTGAAGGGATCCAGTTCCTTACAATAACATTCCGTGCAGCTAACATTAGGTACAAGATTAGAGTGAATGGAAAACACTGACCTATTCAGCAAGGCAGCTGCCCACTTAAACACATACCTGGGAAAGGCACCCATTCTCTGGAAAGGCACCCATTCTCTGTGCTGAAAACTGCCATATATTGGCATTATGCTGCAGTCTTCCTAATAATGGAACAACCCAGCACATGCATGTTAAAAATTCACACTTCTGGCCTCATCTGCTGCTTTAAAATGTATATAGGACGCTTGAAAAATGGCGGGTGATTGTTTTCCCCCTCCCTACCAGTTTTGCTTTTTGTCCCTGTTTTTCTTGTAGAATCGGTGGGGGTCTCAATGGATGCGTATTGTTCACTCTTCCCCCTTAGCTGAAGGAGCGAGTTGTTGAATCTTGAACAAGCGCTGCTTCTCTCCAGAATATTGATGGATCATTGAAGCCTCAGAGGTATTAACAAAAAACAATGAAAACCTGAGTTCTGAACAGTCCCATTAGACGTCTGTTCCCTTCTCAGTTATTGCACTTTCAATCTCTGGGCTTTGTCAGCGTCATCAGGTCACTAGTTCTCCAGACATCCTAAAGTCTTCCAGATTAGCTGGGACTGAATTCCTAATGTAAAAAACCCATGATGATGGTTGTCTGACATTTCAGTGGTGAGTCTGCCATTGAGCCACTGAAGGCGCTGTTTCATTCAGAGGAATAAGGAGATTTATTTGGGTTCAGAGCTCTTGGTCATCTGCTTAATGGGGTGATATTTTCCTTTCTGCTCTCTATGGAACTCAGTCATATAAAATGGTGCTCCTTGGGCAGACTTTCTTTTTGTCCCCGGCTTAATCTCTTGGGGACTATCCATAAAGTTCAAACATCCCACTTAGGATTTCACCCTTTAAAGAGTATTCCTTTTTAAAGTCAAGGCATACATATCAATGGCATTATCACACGTCTAGGATGGTTAATATCACTCAGCCTTTGACCTTGTGCTTCATATAACACCACGCAAAGCATGTTGCTATTATCTCTTACAAGGTTATGTGTAACGGCATATTGATTGCAGACCTGACTTTCTAAAGGGTATAAGCCTAAGGTCAACACACAGAAATGTGTGTATAAATGCATGCCTACTTTGTGTACACACTTGTGCATGCTAGCTGGATGTTGTATATGCACTTGCTTATTTAGGTATTTAAATGATAACTTGCATGCAAAAATATCGAATTTGCACATGAAGTTGCAAGGACTGCATGTTGTAATTACAGTAGGCATAAACACATTTTTGTCCAGGTGCCGAGGGGTTTGATCGTTTTGGAAATCAGAACCCACATAAATTTGTTTCATTATGGATAGGATGATGAATGCCTAGAAACCACACTGATTGGTCTCTAGGTATATTAGTTTAACCAGCCAAAAGTAGATCTGTTACAGGAATCTGTTCTGTGTGTACAGAACGAAATTCAGTAGTTTTAATTTTCTGTCTGTCATCTGAAGATCAGAAGGATGCATGCCTACTTATACAACATCTTTTCGTTCTGTCTAGGCTGAGAACATTAGAAATCATTTTCATGTGTGCTGCATATAAAATCTTGAGATGCTTTGCTCTTGGCTGAAAATGTAGGGGCTTTTTTTAACTGTAAAATTCTGGTTTATTTCTTCACTTGTGTGGGATTGGCTCCAAATAAATGAGTTTTATAAGGTTAACCACGATAACATTTATATTGAGAAAATGTATTCGTATAATAATGGTACATATGTTGGCAACAAGGAGGAGGAAATGGAAAAAGATTGTTCACCATGGATGCATTGTTGGGAGACCAACAAATGCATCTGAAATGGTGATGATATAAACCCAGAAGTGTTTATATCCCAGACACATCTGCAAAAAGATGATGACAGATTGCAAGACATCATTATTATTAGACTAGCCCACGATCCTCATTTAAAATGTGATATTACAGAGATTCCTTTCCAGAGTTTTTAAAATCACAACTTTCCTTAATATTGCCCTGATCTTGCAAGACGCCGAGTGCCTCCTATGAGGTGTTGAGGGCTCTCAACTCTGGTTGAATCCCGTGGGCACCAAGATCACAATTCAGGATGGATCTTTCGTTCGTTCTTCCGTTCTTCTGAATCTCAAAATCTTACTGTTTCCTGGGGGCATGTCCACGCTTAAAGCGCTGCAGCAATACCACCACTGTAGCGCTTAGTGAAGACACTACCTGTGCCTAAGAGAGAGCTTCTCCCATCCAGGTAAGTACTCCACCTTTTCAAGAGGCAGGAGTTGCAGTTAAGTTGACAGGAGAAGTCCTGCCATTGACTTAACACTGTCCACATTGGGAGGGAAGGTTGGTATAACTATGTTACTCATAAGTTGGTAGTGTTGACCAAGCTCATCTTTTGGTCTCTTGTTACCTGCCGTCTTGAGAACATTGGTCAAAACGTTGGGCTGGATCCTAGCCCTCCACTCCCCTTGCGCTGCTCATGCACTGCAAAGGGTCTAAAGCAAGACCCAACTCCCAGCTGAGGTTTTCCCCAGCATGGCAGGCTCACCAGCAGATCTACAGCCAACATCACTGGTTCCAGCCCCAATATCTTCACCTGCAATAGCTAACGGGGAGTGGGGGCATAGAACTGGGGCAAGGAGAAGATGTAGTTAGTTTGTTGCCCATAGCGCTCTCTGGGTGGGTTCTAATGGGCAGAACTAGGAGCAGCCTAGATTTTGTTGGAACCAGCCCCAATTTGGGGGAGCTATAAGGGGATCCCTTTTGGCCTCCCCCTCAGTAGAAGCTGGATGCAGTTGAGGATCTGACTCACTGAGGGTTGATGGCCCTGATTCTGCAAGATACTTAAACGTGTGCTTGTCTTTATAAAGTCAGCGAGACTATTCCCAGACATAAAGTTAAGCATGGGCTTAAACACCTGGCTGGATTAGGGCCTAAGAGTCAACTGCTTCATCTAAATCCATGCACGTTTAACGATTTTGAATGAATAGTTTGTTATCTACAGTGGGCACCAATTTAAAATAAATCCACACTGAGCTACTCATAGCTAGCCACCACATTTATTTGCTCTTCTAAATATAGGAGGAAACTGTGGTATCTCAGACAACCCTTGTGTGGTAGCTGTTGGCAAATTCTGTTGGTGTAAGGGTGACCACTGTAGGTTAGAAAGATGGTTTTCCCATCTTATTTACTTACTTGTGATTTTATTTTAATTAGCTCGTTGATTGAAAATGCTTTCAGTCCCTGACACGTTGTGCAAATATTTTCTCTTTGCGCTGATGCGTGCTTTTAAAGCACTTTGGTGGGTGAAAAGCTTGCCTTTAAAATGTTTTATGTAAGGAACTAAGTCTCTAATGTATATTACGTGGCAGGCTACAGATGTAATTTAATAACAACAAAGAGTTGGGGGTGTTATTTTGGGGCAGCCCATTAAGGTGAAGAAGTGCTACAGAATTTAATGGAAATTCCAAAATATCTCTGCATGGCAGATTGGCTTTTATTATCCCCTTCCACCCCCCACGCAAAAAGAAACCCCTGAGCATGTAGCTAGACAGAATTGAACAGCAACAGTATTGAACAGTATTTCAATGTGCTCTTTAAGGGACTGTGTGACTCTAAAAGCTCTGATGTGTTTAAGTGGGACATTGGGTGGTGGGCTCTATGATATCTTCCATTGTTACATGTTTCAGGTGAGATTTTCAGAAGTGCCGAAGGGAGAGATTTTCAAAAGTAAAAAAGAGAAGTTAGGTGCCCAACTCCCGTTGACTTTCAGAATTTTGGAATCCTACCCTCTCACTTACCCAAATCCCATTAAAAGTCACTAGAAATTGTGTGCCTACTCTCTGAAGTGCTTTTGAAACTCTCACCCTCATTGTTTTGTGTTTTGTAGAGAGCTTTAACAAGGGAGACCTGGGAGAGCAAAATACAAACCAGTAAAAATCTGACCTTGTGGCAGGTGTGAGGGAAAACGTTAACCAATGCCGCTTCAGATCCCTACCCTGCTTTTTGGGAGCCCACTCCCAGAGTGTGAAACTCCACAAATGCTGGGCTTATAATAATGATTTCATTTCACCAACAGTCCTCCTTCATAGCACTGGCTCTGCAACTTGCCGAATGCTCTCATCTCTCAAAGACTTCAGTCCTCAACCTCTCATGAGACCAGACCTTAGCCTTCATGAGAAATTACAGCCAGCGAATGAAGGGAGAGATGAAGATGATCTTTATTATTATTATTGTTTGTATCTATGTATTGTAGTAGCACCTAGCGGCCACAGTCGCAGACCAGGACCCCATCGTGCTGCGATTTATACAAAAACAGAAGCAAGACAGTCCCTGCCCCAAAGAGCTTACAATCTAAGACATGATACAACAGGTGGATACAGAGAGATGGGAGCACAAGGAAACAATGAGACGGTTCTGGTCACATGATAGGTAGTGGTTTCAGCACACCAGCTGCCTACTGGTTCACCATGTTATCAGGACCAAAAGCTTCTTTTAATTTTTCTTTATTTTAATATGGAAAGCAGAAAATCTTATTGTCTTACATCGATAATACTGTTGGCTTTTAATAATGAGTAGCACTCATGTTTTCTGGCACTAAGTGTCATACGAAGACCTGGATGAAAATAGAGCGTAGAGAGAGAAATGTTTAAAAATTTGACACAAAGATGCTTGCAACAATATTTCATAGAAAACATTTGCTGATTTTCGGCCAGCTTCTCAAGTGAGTGATGTTTCTTGAACATTCAAAATTTCAACCAAAAAAGTCATTCAAATTTTTGAATTGTTTTCACTAAAACTTTTCTTTATTTCCTTTCACCCAGCTGTCCATTAGTAATTAGCCCCATGGAGCTAAAGCAAGGACATATAGACTAAAGGCTACTAAATTTAGCCCTTGTGTCTCCCTATTTTCTCTTTTATTTCAGGGATCTCTCACAATAATAACAACAAGAAATAAATAGACCTAGCTGTTGTGTAGCATTTTTTTCATCAGTAGATCCCAAAGTGAGAGAAGTCTGTGCTATGAATTAAAATACATGCACCTACTGGCAGATGGATGACCTGTCTGTGTGTGTGTGTGAGAGAGAGAGAGAGAGAGAGAGAGAGAGACAGAAAATTCTCATTACTGGGTAGAGATTTTCTGAAAACTCCACGAATTGTAGGAAAGTTGTTTAGATCTTTGATAATTCTTCACAAAAGGTAGAGTGTCTAATAGCTGCCTCTATTTACTGCATAGTGACAATAGGTTTTTGGATAATAATTGAAAGCCAAGAGTGTTTGATATCCATTACAAATCAGAAGTAGCTGATCAGAGAGATAAAGATATATGTTGGGGAGGCTTTGTTTTAAGATTGCTCTTTTGCTTACTGAATGTTTTATGTACAGTCCTGTTAGCTTTATTTGCCTTTGATACAAGTACAGCTGGAAAGGTAGCTTAGACTGTATTTAATAACTAGTCCTTCAACACAGAGAGGTGTAGAAAGTAATTTGTCCCACTGCCAAACACCAGAAAGAATGGGCATTTTGTTCTTTGCTTCACGGTGATTTTACCTGGGTGTATTCTGGAAAGAAGGAGAGACTTATGCTGCTGTTACTCTGCACACTACATTGATTTATTGAAATTGGACCCTGAAAATGTAACTTGCTAGGTACATTATGACATGGAATTTCTAGGAGAAATATACAATTGGTCTGGTTATTATTTCCCCCCCTCTCATTTGGGCACATTTCCAGCTTTTGCGTTAAGGAACGGAACTTTAAATTAGTCCTGAATTTGAACACAATGCAGGTTTACACTCTGATGTCCAGTCTTTTATTAGGAAGCATCAGAACTTGCATCTCTGTGTCATCCGTACAACTTTGCATTGTGTCCTGCTCCCTGATATGCCTCAGTGAGAACCTACTTTGCAGCACTAGACAGAGAGAGCCTGCTCACCTGTTTGGAAATTGTTCTGGGCTTTCAATTTTTTTTTTTTTTATTAGAGCAATGCATTGAAAAAACAAAAAAGGCTGCAGGAAGCAACAACATGCTGCATGCTAGGTTCCCTTCCTCATGGCATGAGACTGTTGCTTTAAGTTGTTTCTGTCCCTGCCCCTGCCCCACTATGCATCGGAATAACAGTTGCAGTTGTATATTCTAAAGCACTTCCTATCTGTAGAATGTCTTTCATCCAGGGCTCTCAAAGCGCTTACAAACATCCACTCAACAGTGCCCCAATTCAGCAAATCATTTACGCATGGCTAAATGCTTTGCTGAATAAGGCCTAAATCTCCCACCACTGCTGTGAAACAGGTAAATACTGCTCCCATTTTACAGACAGAGAAACTGAGATATGGAAGGGTTGATGGATTTGCCCCAGGTCACATAGCAAGTCAATGGAGCAAGAAATAGAAACCAGAAGTTCTGACTCCTAGATCTTTATCTAATCATGAGATACACTTCATCTCATTGAGCCCAATCTTTTAGTTCTGATTTGGTCAAAACTCCCACTGACGTTAATAAGAATTTTAGCTGAATAATGTCATTAGAGTTTGGCTCTATGTGGCTAACAAGTCAGTAGAGCTGAGACAGTTTGTATAGCAAGGTAAAAACTGAACCCATACCACACCAGAGTAAGGAGCATGGTAAAAGTGTAGGAAGATAAAATGGAATTTGAGGAGGCCACGGCACTCATTACCCAAGCTAAGCTGGATCTGAAAGGGGTGGGGTGGAAGGAAGAGAGAGCGAGCGAGCAGGTACATACTGATTTAAATCAATTTTCAAGTAATTGGTGGAAGAAAAAGAAAAAAAGACTTGGATACATCTTAGGATGGATTAACAACTGCAGAGGTTGGGTTGGGAGAAGAAAGCTGGGCTCTCGGTTGATATACGTCTGAAAACTCCATTGAAGTCGAGAGCTATCCTAGTTTAGACCAGCTGAGGATCTGGCCCATGAGCTCCGTGGCAGATGCAGATGTGAGAATACAACTAATAAAAAAAAAAAAAAAGGTGAATCTGGAATATGTTGATGATCTCTGGAACAATGGAAGGATTTGAGATTATTGCATGAACCAGAGAGAAGTATAAATCTTTTCTCTCATTTGGAAAGTTCTTATGTCTTGGTTCTGGTAGCTTGGTATGTTGACATGGCAGAAATTGCTTTATATGAACATCTCGGTTGTAAGACGAATGACAAAATAGAAGAAAGCCACATCATATGAATTTATCTCTTATCTAAATGAAAACACGTGCAAGTGAGAAGTGTGTGAGGAGAGGTAGCGAGGTGAGACAGCATAGCTGCTGTTTCTTTTTACTTGAGATTTTATTTTTTGTTCATATTTATATATAATTTTATATCTGTTTCCAAAAACAGCAAAGAAATTAGCTACAAATCACAAAATTAGGAATGGTTTGTTTGTTATAGGAAATCAGGCATGTGGTAACT
This sequence comes from Eretmochelys imbricata, assembly GCF_965152235.1. NCBI lineage: Eukaryota > Metazoa > Chordata > Testudines > Cheloniidae > Eretmochelys > Eretmochelys imbricata. The sequence continues at coordinate 5,305,502 of NC_135581.1, read as the reverse complement.
AGACCAATTTAAACCAGAGAAGTAGAAGAATCCTATTTCTGCATTGTGGGAATCATCTAGTGTAGTACAAGACAATGAGTTGTCTTTTTTTTTTTTTTTTTTTAAGACTGTTATATTGCTTTAAGAGTGAAGGGTTTCACTGAATGTGTGGATTACAGAGCTAAGTGCAATATATGTTGGAGATTTTCGGTTGTAAGGGGTTGAATTACATTCTCACCTCTTGGTCTTTCTGTTAGGATCATCACTTATAGAGATATATGTGTAAAACGGAGGAATAGACGCAGGGTGGAGGATTACTCACTCACTTGTGGTAGCCAGATGTGAGTTGGTACTGACAATGTGTTGGAAGAAAACTGAACCTCTCTAATATCTCAATATGGCCTGATAAAGTGTGTAGTGTAATAGTTATGGAAAAATTGATGCAGATGAGAAAAACACAGGGAGGGAATTGTTTGGGGGCCAGGTGGTGGAGCCATTTCTAAAATGTGCGAAAAGGATGGATTCCCTAATAGCTAATCTGGTTGATTTAGTTTGTCCTTTTTGGTATATTAAGTAATTATTATTATTACTGATAAGATATAAAAGTTGAGATTTTCTTTCCCCAGTAAATTTTGCTGGCATTTATATTTTTTCTATTTTCATTATTTTGAAAGAGAATACAGAATAATAATTATTTTCAAATAGGTGATTTATTTCATATCATCATTAGATGTGTACAGCTGAAGTCTCTTATACAATAGTTGTTAATTTATTTACTGACCAATTTAACACTGTGAGCCAGGTTCTGATCTCAGTTGCAGTCCTGCAAACTCATTGAAGTCATATTGAGAGGGGCTACTCCAGATTTAAACTCCTGAAAATGGGTTCAGAATCTGCCCCATCAATAGATTGCCAACAAATGAAATTGGGATTTGAACCCGGGAATGCACAGAAACATTCTGAGCTTTCATTATACTTCACTATAATGGTGAGTGGTTGCACAGCATTATGGGAATTTGTACTGGACAGTTAAAACACTCTTGAGAAAAAGTTGCTGACCTCTAGACATTTAGGCCCTAATCCAGCAAAACACTTAAACACATGCTTAATTTTAAGCATGAGTCATCCTGTTGAAGTCAGTGGGATTTAGTCACCTGCTTAAATGGTTTCTTGGATCAGGACCTAAAATATTTGCTTTATCCTGGTTAAACGGCAGCATTTGTGTGACTGAGATGACCTGTAAATTCAATAATAGCCTATTTTAATCACTTTACCCAGAATGAAAGCTTGTGACAAAAAAGGGGATAAAGGTTCCCAGTTATCAGTTCATCCAAGAATCGCCCCAATCCTGTACGTATTCCTTTCTACACTTCCCGAATTGCTTTTGTAGAGCTTGGGTCAGTGACAAAATTCCAACTGACGTCAGCAACGAAAGATCCAGACCTAAGTAACGACAGCCAGCTGGATCGACACCGCAGGGCTGCTCACATACGACAGTCCTATCTCTTAGGGTTTGGCAGTGTCATGAGAACATAGGCCCCGATCATGCAAGATGCCGAGTGCCTTCATCACCACTGTGGCCGTCTGACGCTGTGAAACCATCTGTAGAGACCACTTAAGCCAGGAGGCCTCTGTACAGAAACAGAAAGATTACTGGCTCTTGTTTGGAAAGTGGCTGGGCAAAAGGGGCTTAATCTGTGGCTGATTAGCATCTTGGAGACAGCCCAGGCAGCCAAAAATGACACACAATTTTGCTCCAGGCCATAGTTTAACATTTTAGCATCCTTTTGGCCTGTATGTTATACACACAATAGAGAATGTGCTGGACGTTGTTGTTCTGCCCATGATTGCTTTAAAATTTGGCATAGGAAATGAACTAGGAGTACAGAATGAGTGGAAATACTTCATTGAAAGAAGAAGTTTGTGTAGCATTTTATGCACAATCCTTAAGAAGGAATGGATGGTTATTTCCTTTAGGGCACATACATTCAGCAACAAAGAAAGTGTTATTTACTCCTCATAGCACAAGAACTAGGGGTCACCAGATGAAATTAAAAGGCAGCAGGTTTAAAACAAACAAAAGGAAGTATTTCTTCACACAACGCACAGTCAACCTGTGGAACTCCTCGCCAGAGGATGTTGTGAAGGCCAAGACTATAACAGGGTTAAAAAAAGAACTAGATAAGTTCATGGAGGTTAGGTCCATCACTGGCTATTAGCCAGGATGGGCAGGGATGGTGCCCCTAGCCTCTGTTTGCCAGAAGCTGGGAATGGGCGACAGAGGATGGATCACTTGATGATTCCCTGTTCTGTTCATGCCCTCCGGGGCACCTGGCATTGGGCACTGAACACACCACCTAATGCTGCTGTTTGAGTGAGTTTACCCTTCCATTTGCCTCTACGTTTCTAAGCAGGGATTTCCCGACCTCTGGAATTGCAGCTTTCAGTGCTACGCACACACTCAGAAAGTTTCACGTTATAAATTGTCGGCAAAAAAGAGAGGGCGGGGGGAGTGCATTTTGAACCTAAATTGGAATCTCCATTTCTCTCCTTACCGCTCTGTTTGTTACGCCGACCCTCTCAATTAGGCTAAGTTGCATGTGAAGCGAAGTCTGTAAGAGGGCACTGTTCTGTGTGGAGGGAGCACAGCCCTCTCCCCTGAAGGGGTTAAGCCGTGAGCAGGGATTTCTAGAACAGTTCAGTTGTTTTACATTAGAACAGGACGGCCCTGGCTGCCTTATGTGCTCTGGGACCCAGGGGCCGAGTCCCCAGTGTTAACTCTGCGTAACCAATGCCGTACAACTGGCACCAGCCTCGACCACAAGTGGCCATTAAAATAAACATCCCAAGGCTTAACTGACAGGCAGACTCAAGGAGAAACAGGCCTGCATGACGGGGAATATTAAATACTCTGCAAGAACCTAACTTCATAAGACAAACAATCCCACCCCCTCCTTACTGTATCACCCCAGTCCGTTGGCCTCAATGAGTGCACTGTTTTGGGTAGGCGTGTGCCTCTCTCTGGGGGTTAGGGTCTGGTGCCAGTGGTGGGAGAATATGCTGGAAATTCAGCCCGTAAACCAGCTCAGTGTAAACATGGCATGAGCCATGCAACACAGGAACCACTGGGCAGTTTGGCTACTGTCTTCAGCAGCAGAACTGAGAGGAAAGCACTCAAACGAGGCTTCTATGAGAGATGTTCACAGAAATGGAGAGAGATTGTAATTAAAAGGCAAAGAACTAAAGGGGGGGGGGGAGTGCCTTGAAAAGCCAGTTTGCCAAAGTTGTAATGATCCCCAGACTGAGTTAGTCCCTTATCTGTTTGTGTTGTGCATGTTCCTTATCCTGAAAACAGCCCCATTGTTGGCAGCGCGGGCATTCTTCAATTAGTCAGTCTCTGAGCTCATGCCTCAGGACGTTATTCGTCCGCAGCAATGGAGGGTAACCGGCTTTATTAAAAAAAGAAAAGCTTGGCATACGACTACATTCTTATTTATAATGAGGAGTTGTAAGCGCTCCAATTTGAGACAAGTGTGAGGGCATTATTGTGTCCATGGGGATAATGGAGCGAAACATTTATTGCACGGAATTTCGTTGTCTACCAGACTTTTTTTTTTTAAAGAGAAGCATGAAAACAAGCTCCGTACACAATATAACGAGCCAGGCAGTTACATGAGGCAGCAATCCTTGATACCAACACCAGGGCACAATAATACAAATAGGTAGGTGCCCACTGTGTTAAACTTTTCAGCAAAGTACTCTAACATGTACTCAAGTCCTCCCTGTTTAGTGAAGCACTCGAGTACTTGCTTAACTTTAAGCATGGGCTTAAGTCCCATTAACTTTATATACTTAAAATTAAGTAGTGGGAGTTTATAATGTGCTTCAGTGCTTCGCTGAATATGGATGAATTGCTGAACTCTAGCCTTAGCTTTAATGATTGTTCTCATCGAGCCCAGGGAAGGCCCAGAACAGGGCCAAGACACTTATTGCAAATGTTCAGTTTGATTTCCAAAGATGTTGATGCCCCGCAGTTCCCATTGACTTCCAGTTGGGATTTGTGAGATCTGCAAATCAGGCCTCTTACCTTTGAAATTATAGGGGTTTTTTTTAATGGTCTCCTGTTCTATCACAGTTGCGTGTACAACGTGTCCGCAAGACACTGAACTTTAGCGAAGCCCCCACCATCTTATTGCCCAAATTAAAGTTATTTTCTCTGTTAAACGCCACTTGACAATTCTTTTAACCACTCCGAATGCACGAGGGGGATGGTAGCAGAGCGGGTTGGAAAATAGGGGATGGGGACCTGAGGCAGGTTACTCAGTAAAAAATCAGCTTTTCTTCAGAAAAATGGGTTGGGGATTTTTGATGAAAAGTCAACACTTTCCTTGAAAGATTTTGTTTAGCTGAAAACCCAATTTCACATTTTCCAGTAGCCGGAGTGTATAGACCTCCCTTCTCAACATATTTGTTTTGCTATTAACAAAGCTGTCCAGACCCATTTGTTGGCATTAACGACAAGATTTAACCCATCTAGCGATTCCACCACACGTACAGTTTGTAAATGGGTATATCTTTGCAGAAACTCACTGGTTTTAACCCTCTCCCTTTTTTTATTTAGATTTTGTTTCTCAGTATGAGAGAGTTTTAAGTAGCTCTAAAAGGTGCAATTCACTAGAAGTGGGGAGAGAAACCAAATGCCCTGGAAGAGTTTGTGTATCAGCCCTCAAAGTTTCAAGTGAATGAATTTTGTCTGTCCTGACCTTTTTCTGTCTGCATCCTTTGCTGGCAGGAAGAAATTTTAAACAACACTATTGTAGAAATGCCGGTTAGGGCAGCTTTGTGGCTGCGGATGTGGATCAGTTACCTGTTTTTCTTGTTTTATGGCTAACGCAAAGAAGGATTTAAAATGGTAAAAGTGACGTTTTCTCTGGTCCAGGTTGTTACACTTTGGCAGGTTTTTTTTCTAGGAGGCAGAAGGTTATTTTTATTCATGCCCTGCTCCACAAAGGCCAAAATGAGTGAAAGATGCAAATAGAGAGAAAATTAGCCCGAGCACCTCACTCTCTTTTACACACTGAGGCTTCTGTGCATCACTGTGGGAGCGTAACCTTACAGTGAATGTCAATATGAGCCGAATTGAATGCGTAATTGTTGTCCACGGTAAGGCCCTTTACGTTGCCAGAGTTCAGCAAAGTTGTCTTGGGTCCTCTGTACGCACAAAAGTTAGACCACTTTAATTATATATAGGTCAGTGGTTCTCAAACTTATTTGATGGGGCCCCACTTCTTTGTGTTTACATCCCCCCCACCCCCCGATCCTCCCCGAGTACATATCCCGCCACCCAGTTCTGACGGCAGAAGGGAGAGCAGCGGTTGCTGGCTGGGCGCCCAGCTCTGAAGGCAGCGCCAGCAGCAGCACAGAGGTAAGGGTGGCAACGTGAAGAGCGATATTCATCAATAATCACTTTTCACAGCAGACTTAGCGCCCCATTGCCATCCTAACTTCTGCACTGCTGCTGCCGCCCGGGGGCGGACAGTCAGAGCCCTGCCGCCTCCAGGTGAGAATTGGGGAGGGGAGAGCCTGAGAATCAATGAGGATCAAAACAGAGCCTTGTTCTGTATTTATACAGCACCTAGCATAGTGGGGTCCTGCTCTATGACTACGGCTGCTAGGCATTATGGTAATACAAATAACTAATAATAATTGCTGTATTGCGCAGACTTTTTTTTTTCTGGGGGAAGGGGGTTAAAAAAAAGTCTTGATTATTTTTCAGTGAGTTTGATTGAAAAGTCCAAGACCAATACATAGAGTAGGGAGGTGTTATCGGAGCTACTCTCTGTCCCTCTTAGTTCTGTAACAATCACCTTAATGCTGCAAAAGCCATCCTTACTCCCCTTCCAAACAGAGAATGACACTGGCTGCAATGCAGTGCTGCATCATGTGGTCCTGGTGAACCTTTGAATGTGTTTTAGACAGCTCGTTTTAGCTCTTATTTAGTTCACTGTGGTTGCTGATACTTCGATTGAGGGAAAATGCGAGAGGGTATTAAAATAGTTCATAAAACAATTTTAAGTGCATTTAAAAATCTGCTTTGATCTCACAAAGCCTTCATCCAAAGAGCATCACTGCTAGCATACTGATGTCTTTTGCTTTTCTTTTGTGAAGAGATGCACTTCTATAGCCTTTATGACTGAGATTAAGCAAAGCACTTAAGTGTGTGCTTAAACTCATTCCCGCTCAGTGAAGTTTTAGTATTTTGCAGAACCAAAGCCTGTCCCTTACGCCAAAGAGCTGTCCATACACATGAAGGTCATTGACTTCAATGGATCTATGGGAATTAATCACTTGAGTAAACATTTGCAAGATCAATTTCTTGAATTTTGGTTATAGAATTTTTGGTGGTGACAAATTAGATTCAGATCTGGACAGGAAACCCAGAGCCAGCCCCCCGAGCTTCCAGAAACTCCACATTATGCAGCTGGTGCCCATAACCATAATAGACTGACCTGAAGTTCCACAAGCAAAATCCTCCATACTTTCAACAAATTTGGATTAAGACCCAACATTCATAGACTAGGCCCATCTCTGCCATGAGCAGAAAACTCGAGTGCCATTCTGAAAGCTCTTTATTTATCTGGATAAGAAGTGAGGGTTTTAAATAGTGCCGTGTAAACCTTGGGTTTGCTTAGGTTTGGATGGGTATCCAAAGGTTTAGATGCATCTGAATTATTCAGAATCTCCTGAATCAGTAAAATCAAGCTGGAGCTATCATGAAACACACCTTCTCACAAAGTTTGTCAGGATAATGTTGATAATAATAATCGACTATTTTAAACATTATGGAACCAAAGCTAAATAACCATGAGATTTTTTTTTTATAGTTGCAAAACATGTCCCTGCCTTCCTGTTGCTTTTCATTCTCTCTCATTACACCTTCTCTGAAATAAGGCTTGATCCTGCAATTATATCTGCATAGAAGGACCACTGCTCCCTTCCACATATATGTATCTGATTGCAGAATCAGGACTGTAGATTGTAAAAGTGCTCAGAGCCGGTGCTGTGCCTTCTGTTTGTTCTGATAGGGTCTTAGCCCACTTTTTGGTACTAGCTGATAAAAAAATAAAGATTTCTTGTACTTCCTACGTCCAGTCATTCCCCCAGATTCTTCCTTTCTCAAATCTCAAAGACCTGGCTTTTGACTCTTTCCTCTGTCTGGGAGTTTTACCCAAGTACGGCCTGAGTAAAAAATGAATAAGAACTTACAAATATGGTTTATTGCTTTGGCATTTAAAGAACAAGGTTGTGCAGAGAGAGAGAGGACCGGGGAGTAGTGTTAGGCCAACGCAAAGCATTACTGTCTACACTAGAAAGGGCTTGCTATACACGTATAAGAGTTCTTTTGTCGGTATACTGCACTGCAGTTCCCTGAACAAAGTGAACTATGCCGATAGCGACACTCTTGCTATAACTGAGCCTACGCTGGGGCTTTTGCTGGCATAGCTATGTCGGCTAGGGGTGTGATTTTTTTCACTCTCCTAACTGACAAAGTTTTGCTAGCATAGCTATTACGTGTCTACTGGCCCTCAGTGACTTGCCCACGATCTCACAAGGTATCTGTGAGTCACAGAAGAGAATCCAGATTTCCTTAGTCCCCATCCAGAGCCTTATCTATAACCCATCCATCTTTGCACCCCTGAAATGGGGTGCAGCATTATTTCAGATGCCATTCCTATCTGGCGGGGGTCTGTTCTAAGTTAGAGACTTAACACTTTTCCGGGAACACATGGCGGTTCTTCGTACAAACATCCAGGATGACGGGAGCTGATGCTCGTCAACTCATTTCACCCTTCCAAGCCTTGTAAAAACATCTAATCAGTGCAGTTGCCAGTAGCTGTACACAAGGGCTGGATTTTGAACCGGGGTCCCTGAGGTAAAATTCAGTCTGCTTTTTATCTGAAGCCCCTTGGGAGCTTGTGATTTTTATTATGAAAGTTACAGTTTACTCACATTGGTTTTCCTTACTGTTCTCCAAGATCTGCTCATGCGGTTTCCAGAACGAACCATCACCAAAATGCTTTTGACGTGTTACCAGCATCTTCTTCCATTCTTCGGAAATGCAGTTTACAGTAAAAAGAAAAGGAGGACTTGTGGCACCTTAGAAACTAACAAATTTATTTGAGCATAAGCTTTCGTGAGCTACAGCTCAATGCATCCGATGAAGTGAGCTGTAGCTCACAAAAGCTTATGCTCAAATAAATTGGTTAGTCTCTAAGGTGTCACAAGTCCTCCTTTTCTTTTTGCGGATACAGACTAACGCGGCTGGTACTCTGAAACCAACAGTTTACAGTGTTGACTGCTCGAACCAGGAGATTTGTTTAAACAGCCTGGTTGAGGTCGATGTTCAGTTTTAACGTGTTGTTCATTTATTTGGAAAGTTAAACCAGACAGCCTGCGACTCTTAGTTCCCCCCACCTCTTTTAGTTTGATTTGGCTTAAAGCTAAGTGGTGTTCCAGTTTGGAGAATTCAAATGTTCAACAAGGTAGTGAGTTCCTAATGACACAATTTACCCTTTATGAACACATTTTATGAAAGAACCCACTGTTCGTCGTGAGTTTTAACTCTTGTGTGTGTTTAACAAAAAAAAAAAAAAAAAAAAATCCAGGTCCCAAAACAGCCTAATCTAAACACAGGCACGAGCCATGAGCTTTCCTTAGATAAACTGCCCTCTGATTGCTGCATGGTGTTCCTTGGCATGGCGCTGGGCATCATATTCATGGGCATGCAAAAAAAAAATCCTGAAGGAGATATGGTTCCAGTTTTAACACAGAACTTTTTTTTTTTTTAAGTGAAGCAATATGGGTCTTTTTGGGGAGGAGGTGATGGCCATAAATTTTTAGTGTGGTGAATGGTAGATTAAATGCCAGATTCCATTGCTGTTAACAGGCAGGTCTGGCAGGTCAAAATAATTCCTACCACCCCTTCCCCAAAGTGGCAGACTAAGGGCTTGTCTGCACCATGAGTTAGTGCATGGCAAGCCAAGGTGTGAATCAACCGAAAGCTCCATAGCGCGCTTTGACGCACGCTCATGTCGAAAAGCAATACGCCAAAGTGCGCGACAGAACTTCTAGTGCAATGTAGCAGGATCCTCATGGCAAGTTAGTGTACAGCAAACTAGTGTGCTCTAGGTTTGCACCTTGGCTTGCAGTGCACTAACTCGCCATGTGGACAAGCTCATACCCTTAACAAAGGGATCCATACTATGGAATAGTCTTGGACCCTGAAACAAGTGTTACAGTAATCTGAAAATTAGGGCCAAGTAATTTTGTGTTCGTAAATAACTGATTTAAAAAAAAAAAAAAACCGGTGATTTTGGGTGCCCAGCTTCAGACCTGAATTTCAGAAAGTGCTGAGCACCTACCCTCTGAGAATTGGGTCCCTTTGAGATGCCTCAGGTTGACAATCCACAATTGCTAGTCGCTTTTGAAAATCTTGGCCCGGGGGCCTAAAATTAGGTTCCTAAGTCCCTATTGAGGCACCTAAATAAAGGACTGTTTTGAATGCCAGCAGTTCCAAGTGAAGTCAGTGGTTCTAAAAGGAAAGGTCTTTTCCATTTTCATTTCTTCAGTGTCTGTATAATTCTATGGGGATTCTTGAAGAGATGCACATCTTTCATTGAACTTAGACAATGCAGAAGCCATCAGGGAGCTATTGATAAAAGAGCTGACCTCTCATTGGACATCTTCTCTTCTTCCTGATATGGAAAAAGATGGATCTGAACTAAGTCCAGTTCCAGTCTTTTCCAAAGTCTGAGTGTATGTAGATCTGGGGTTTTAGTTTGGGCCTCTCTCACTCTACAGCCAAATATCAGATACTAAGGTGCGGCTCCAGACTAGCTTTGATCACATGGAATCTGTATGAATGAGAATGAAGTGACTTCCACTGAGAGGCTCAGCTAACAAATTTGCAAAGTTTAAACAATAACAAATGAATTGCAAAATTAATGGATTAATCTGGGCCAGTTTGGGGCCAGTTCTTATCTCACAGGCCTCTGCTGATGTGCATCTGTTAAAATCATTTCTTGCATAACCTTACACAAATGCAGCACAGTGCTTGGCCAATTTTATTAGATGCTGCAGTACAGTCAGCATTGTGTCCTCTGCGTCTTTGTGTGTGTCTTTCAGAATTAGCCTCTGATCGAGCGGGGGTTCTGGGCACCCTTTGCTCTTGCTGAAGTCAAAGGGAGTCAATGGAACTCAGCACCTCACCGTATGTGGCCCTTAACTTTCCCTTCCCTCTCCTTTCCAACTTTGTTTACATTGTGAGTTTTCATAGTGTAAGGAACTTTACAACCTTCCACTACTGGGAAAAAGAGAGAACTGGAAACCTTATGAGGGTATAAAGGTTAAAAATAAATCAGGAACTCCGTTTAACAAACTGAGAACAAAGTGAGGCAGGCAGCTGCCAAGTTTCCCCTACATGTGTCCCATTCCCCTCTCAGGGGCAGCGGGTAGCTGAAGAATATGTTTCTTAGTACTGTATTGCCTTTTACTACACTTGTTTTGGTTTGATCAGGCCTCTGGCTATATCAAAGTTGCACACAGAGACTTGCAACATGGTTTGCGTTGAAATCACTGGCCTTGTGTACTGGCTGTTCTGTCCTGGGTTATGTGTTTTCTGCTCATTGAATGTGAGGTCGTTTTGTCATTCTTTAATATCTGGCAAACATTTTTCCCACCCTCTTCCTCCCCTGCCCATCTCTTTCCTTGAACTTGTCTATAGAAGTCTGATAACCTTTTTTTTTTTGTCTTTTTGGTGTTTATATTTAAACAGATTTTTAAATGGCACCTCCAGCTGCAGCGACCCTCCGATAGCGAAACCCCTGTATCCTTTGGGAACAGAATATTGTTACGGGGAAACATTGTTTTGCTGCTACGTGGCTTTTGAGAGGAAGCAGAAACATTTATTCTCAAAGCAGGAGACAGCAATGCTGTGGCAGCGTTTAGTCGCGGTGGCTTTGTTTCTGTTGTGCCGAAGGATCGTTGGAAATGTCTTCCATGGCACAGGGCAAACACAGACCCCGTGCTGTGTCAGAGGCTCTCTACGGATTTGGTACGTCCTGACACTGAGTGCTGCAGCCAAACCGGGGAACAGTCAGATTTATAAAAAGTTGTTTCTACTTTTAAAAATGGAACCGGCTTCTGACTGGGTGATTTTTTTCTTTTCTTTTTCATTTTATAAATGATTTGCCCCCAATTTACCAAAGCATTTAAACTAGCAATTAAATGCCATTGACTCCAAGTGCTTTGCTGAATGGTAACGGTTATCAGTTAAGTATCGCTTTTTACCTGCCAAGCATTTTTACAAATGTGTTAATCCTCACCTCACCCCCCTATGAGGTAGGTTCTGTAATATCGATCCCATTTGACAGCTCCTCGGCTGATGTCAATAAAAGCAGAGCGTTTAAGTGACTTGCCCAAGTGCACAGTGGCAATGTATGTAAGAACTGGAATTAGGACTTCAGAATTACTGGCTCTAGTAATTGTCTGCCCAGACCACACTGCCTCTGGATGGAATGCTGGCTCACTTACAGGGCATCGCTTCTTTGTGCCCTGTAGGGACAATTGAAACTAGCTTGTGATCCTTTAGTGGTGTACAGGTTAGGCAGTCTGTTTCACTTGATCGGACTCTGAGGCTTTCGGTGATGCCTTGATGTCCGTCCATCACCTATTATTATTTACCTGTGGGAAGCATTGAGGGGATGGTCCATTTGAAAGATGCTGAAACAAAATAGCTGCTTATATCAACCCTTTGTTGCTAGATAAGGGGGCGCCGGCTGGGAGCCAGCAAATCCATGTGCTCGCTCTTGTACCAAAGTGATCCCCCTGTCTTGTAGCAGAAAAGAATAAGCGAGCCCAAGTGTAACATATATTAAAGCGAAATGTAAAATAGCAAAGGCCATATGAACGGAGCAGAGGTATTTTCTAGCTGTCTAGTCTAACGTTTGGTATCATTTTTCTCTAGGATTACGGGGGCTTTCACCTCATAAATTTGTGCCTGCTTTAGGTCGTTAATCTTTCTTTACATGTTGCCTTGCAATTTTAGAGCTTCGCCACCATCTGGGATCACATTTTAAATGGAGTTTCCACTCAGTACGTTCCTTTTCATGAAATTATATATATATAAATACAATAAATATATCACGGCTGGTTGGTTTTAAACGTTTTCAGTGCTTTTGCAAGGGCTTACTCTGTGTGGAAAAGCTTGTCTTCTTTAATAGAGAATCATAACAGCAGCCAGGTAAAGGATCATATTTGCGATATGCTCATAATTGGCCATTTAAAATATTGGTGTATAATTCCACCTTGTATTTTGCTGAGGAATGTGAGCTTTGTTGTTAAGACATCACAGTCCATTCAGTATGTTATTCTCACTGCTGCAGAGAGAGAAGGGGCAACATAGGTAGGAAATCCCAATGCAAGAGATGTTCCAGGGAAGCACCAACATGCATTAACTCGATATTGGAAATGAACGACCAGTTCCGTCTGGTGGCACAACAGACGTGCCTGGATTTGAGGCCAGGTTTGAGAGAGGAACCAGGCTGAAAGGCTGTGAGTTGCCATCAGCACAGCCTATCTGGTGGTGTCACATGAAAACCCTTGGAAGGGGAGATAAGGAGAGGATGGGGAAGTGCAGGAGAAAAGGAAAGAGACTTAACTCATACATGGCCCTCTGTCGGCCAATTCGCGGAAACGACAGAAAAGGGCAAGTGAAAGGGGGCTGCAGAATGATATTACCTGCCAAAGGGTGGATCGGGACTGAGTACTTTGTCTTCCTGGGTTTCAGTCTGTGGATTTTGTTGGCCACTCGGCTGTCAACAAGGGATGGGTATTTGGGGACCCTGGAGTTGTGAGACAGTGTCCATGGATTATGGAAATCCAGGGGGAAGGCATTCCCCAGAAGTGTGGCAGCAAAGTCTGCCTTCCTGCCCCAGCCCCCTCCCAACCAGAAGCCAGGTTCAATGTCGGGGCTGTGTGTTAATATTGGCTGACTCTTCCCTGGCTGGACCGTTGCTGCCAGAGACAGAGCACTGTGTGAGTTAAAGTTACCTTTAGGCACATTCATTCTCCCATGGATGTCTGCACAGATGTCCCGGGGGCCACCCAGGGGTAATGCCATGGTGCTTGGCTATTTCTGAGCTCCACATCCATCCACCAGGATTCCTGAGTGTCAGTCATCTGTGAAGCTCCTTTAAGGGAGCTTCCATGAGAAGGGGGGATGGCGGAAGGTAGGTACCATGGAACTGGCACTTCTTCTCTCAGCATCACCCAGATCAGGAAGCCCTGGATTCAGTACACCTGGGTCAGGAAGGTTCTTATTCCCACTCTAGTGGAGGGGTCAGTCATTAGAAATAAAATACAGATAGAAAAGGCATCCTACCTAAAGCGAACCATAGAACCTGCAAAGTGCTATGCCACCACTGAGGTCTCCAGACTTCACAGGATCAAGCCCTAAACATCATTCATCATCTTGAGTCCCCAGATCCTGTGTCGGGCACACACCTTGTTACTCTGATGTGCAATGGCAGTGCATTCAACGTAAAAAGCTTCCGTCTATTTGATTAATGCTCCCCCCATATCCAAAGAGAGAGCCGTGGTTCCCAGTTCTGCTTTCAGTCACCCTGGTGTAAGTCCATTGGTCAAATTTCCACTGGTGTAACTGAAATCACAGTCTGAACCTTTCTCTCTGACCAGGTGTGACATTTTGCTGATGCCATTAATAACAGGCATTTCCCCTGCAAATAGAAAGAAAAAAAAATTAAGATGCAACAAGATCCTGTAACGTCTCTAGGTCCTTAGTCTATCAGAGTCAAGATGTCTGTTGCAAGCACTGCTGATTACTGTAAAGCAATTCTGAACAAATAAATAGCCCAAATGGCTCAGCAGTTTCTGGTGTAATTTTAGCTCTGTGCTCCTCCAAGAATGTACACGATGAATAGGTGAATCTGTAATACATCTACAATTAATTCTATGTACGGCAAGCAGCCCTAGGGCTTGCCAGGTAGGAATAATGTCAATAAACAGGTATGCTGTGGACCATGGAAATGTGGTCTTTATTAGTTGGGCAGGAAAGTTTTGACCATGAACTAGGGTGCTGTCTGGAAAAGCAAACAGTTCAGTTACAGATCTTCTTTCTCCCCCCATCCAATTTGCTGGAATCCAAAATCTACCACTTAAATGTACCCCTGGTAAAATATAAACCAATGGACATACCTCTCTTCTCATTTACCACTGTGTAAATCAGGGCTGACTCGTCATGAGCAGAGCTTGGCTGGGTAAGTAAATGTCACATACGGGAAGGTTTCACCTCTGTCAGTGACTTTGCAAGTGCAGCTCTGTGAACTTGAATGTGAATCCCCAGGGATATTTTATAACCTAGATGCATAAAATTTCATGGGAGAATTTCTCCCAAGGCCCTTTCCCCTCCAGTGTCCGTAGCCATCATTCCACAAGAAACCCAATGCCCAGACACCAAGCATTTCTCTGATTTTTCATGCTTTTTTAACTTTTTGTTTCCAAGGGGTCGCTCGGCATGGCAGAGGGACCTGTTTCCGCTTTGAAAACCCTCCACATGCGGAGTGCTGGAGAAAGGGGTTAAAAATGAACAAGCAGATTTTTTTTATGTATATATATTTATAAAGCAAACATATATACTCTACATCTGAAGTTTATTTAGCTCCTTTGGGACAGTGGTGCGGCACTACGTCTGTAGTAAATCGCCAACATTTTATGACTGTGCTGCCACCGGGTCAAACACACATCTCCTCGGCTTGTGTTGCTGTGTTAAAGCAGGCAGATTCCAGTATGTTTTTCTGTTCGCTGAATATTACTATTGACTGGGCAAGGGAAGCCCTGCCCAGCCAGAACTTGTAGCTAACTTTTATTATTGTTTTTTATTAATAGCTCTATCAGGACTTAATTATTTTGATGTTTCATTAGTAAAGAATCATCCGTCCCCCCCTGTCCCCTCCGAGCCATCCTGACATTAGATCTCTGCAATTTGATAGATACAACATTTTTATTTTATTTTGGTGATGATTTTATTTTTATTGGGCTGATGTTAATAATTGGAAGTTTTCAGAGGAACTATTTATTTATCTATCTAAGTTTGCTGTTACATACAGAAATATATATATATTGAGTGTGTGTGAGAGAGAGAGATGGCTGGAATTTTCAAAAGACCCTAAAAGACAGGCACCCAATTCCCACTGAATTTCTTTGGAAAATCCCAGTCCACATGTTTATCTTCACACAAAACCACCAAGCTGTGCATCAGCTAAGGTTGCTGCACATGTAACACACCTGACACAAAACCTTGAAAACACGCAAATGAAAAGGTAAGCTACCTAACCTCTGCTCCTCCATGCAGAGACATACGCCGCCTCTTGAGCACACCTACTGTACATCACAAAGAGCATACCATGACCTGAACTCTGCCCCAGTCAGGATACCAGCCTTCTAACACTCCCACCCACCCCTCCATAAAGAGACCAGACTTCTCCCTCCCAACCCATTGTCCGTTCTGTGCAGATCTGAGAACCCTCGTCTCCTCATCTGTGGGGACTTGGAGCTCTGAGTTGCAACTGCACAAGGGGAAGGCTCTATGCTGCTATGGAATTGGGTGATCGGCGGAGAAGACCTGTTGGATCACCTAATCCAGTCCCAAACTCAAATCAGGACCATGCCCTAAAGTAGAGTCCCCATTGTTTTGTCTAATGTGATGGAAAACTCTAGTGCTTCCATTTGGAGGTAAATTCAAGTCACAAAGTTCAGGTCCAAAGTTCAGGGAAGTTTAGATCCTGGTTTTTGTCTGGGGCTCATTTCTGCTTTCCTGAGGGTATTCCGTGGTCTAGTTAGGTCTTTCTCCTAAGGACATTTTCCTCTGATTCTCAGGCTGAGTTTCACCATTCCCTAGTTTCATACCATTGCTCCTCTTCATGCCCCTCTACTACTTTAAACAATTCCTCTATCTTCATGATGTTTATACCATTCAGGTGTGTGTACACAGTTATTGTTGTATCCATTAGTCCGACAATTAGTCCAACAATCCATTAGTCCAACAATCCAGGCTAATCCTATTTCTTTTCATTTTTACATGTCAATAGGTCCCTCCAGATCTTTATTTACTTTTGTTGCTCTTCTCTGATTTCCTTTCAGTCAGTCAAAATTTTCTGCGGGTATTAACTCACCAAGGTCTGAAAAATGTGTGTGTGTTATTTCAACATAAAAAACAAGTTGTTATATCTAAAATTCATAATAAATGCTTAGCACATACATTGCCTTTTACATTTTCAAAGTCCTGCCAAAGACATTATAGAACGAATCTTCACATCTGTTAGCTCCGAGAAGATAAAACAGAACCCTTTCTCCCACCGTTTCCCTACTATGCGCCTTCTAGTTCTTATTCTATGTTAAGGTAATTTGAATTCTGCCTGATAACATGAGTGATCTTGGCCTTTGCTGGTTTCTTCTTTCATACAGCAACTGGTGGATTTATGTAAAGTGTTCTGGCTCTGGAACTGATAAGGAGCAACAATAGCAGCTGGGGGTTGGTTTTGGAAGGAAACCTGCAATGATATAAACTGATTCACTGCTGTAGTTCTGAGTGTGCAAAGTCTGAAAAAATAGCACCGTAGGCCTGATCCAAAGCCTACTGAACTCAGTGGGGGCATGTTCCATTGACTTCAGCAGGCTTTGGCCCCAAGAGATGTGTAGAATCTTCAAAAGTGTCTGGCCCATTTTTAAAAGTGACATGGACACATGGGACCCTAAGTCTTATTAAACTTAGCTCCTGCATCCAAGTCACTTTTTTGAAAATGGCTTTTAAGTCACTTAGTCACTTTACAAATTTTACTTTGTCTGCTCTTGGGCTATTAGCTTTAAACCCAAATTAGGGTCATTTAAATGCCATCCTCTTTAACCTTCTCAGTGATGATCATCATAGCAGAAACATCCCCACAAATATGCATATCTGATGCACCTGAGACATACGCAATGTGATCCTTGGAAACGATGTTGTTTAGACCACAGGTTTAAGCAATGCATCTAGTGAAATATTCTTTTGATAATTTGGAAAGCGAGATGTCTGTTACTGTCTTTTAAAAATTATGGTAAAACACTGGGTTTTCTAGCCGTCTTATTGCCATCAGTTTATAACAAGCTCATGAATGTTTTTGAATGACCCTCAGTGGGTTTTATAGCAGCATCAACTATTAAAATATAAGGTGTCCAGCCAAGAAGGCAACACAGAGATAAAGATTCTGCAGAAATGTTGCAGATTTATTTGGGGTAGGTGGAGAATATTCCCTGCTGAATATGGAAAAATTCCCTTGACATGTTTCTGGTTTCCACCTCATTACTAATCCTTGAGGCCGTCCTCTCCCTTATGCTCTTTGACTTTGCACATCATTGCACCACCGTTGCTAACATGGGAGACCTCATGGTGAAAGAATAATATGCATAGCCCAGTTTTAGCAGTGGACTATTGGAGGACAGTGTGGGACTTGTTTTCATACACACAATACTGTAGTATATGCAGAAGAGCTTTGAGATTTCCCTAGTCTGAGAAGGAATATCGAACAGTGGGATTAAATACGTGATCAGAGTTTATATAATACTGTACCAATAAGGAAAGAGGGGGGAAAAAAAGGCTATGTGTGTTTACAGTCCCAGAGAAGAGCGTTTACTCTGGTGTATCAATAGCCTTGTGTTGGGTTTTAGTGGCATAGAGTTTAGTAAATTAGGAGTCTTTAGGTACTTAGCACTTTAATGGTTCTCACTAAGAACATAATTAAACGCTAGACCCCTTAGGGAGAAAAACCAGTTTATTGTGCATATTTTTAGAATCTGTTACCAACCCACATAAAAATCTGGTAGATACAAGCCAGAAAGCGTGCATTAGTTGGAACTTTGAATTTATTTATCACAGCGAGCAGCCCCCCACCAGATATTGCTTGAGAATCACGTGTTACAAATCTGTCCCATGAATTATGGAATTAATTTTCCCCAATCTTATTTCAAAACACATGTGTGGTGTTTTTTCTTACTGGTGGAGGTGCAAGGCAGGGCTGTAGGTTTATTATAGTGAGTGGTGAGTTGACACATGCAACCATGTTGTTGCAAACAGTTTTATATTTAAAAAGTAAAAACATTTTGTGGGATCCTCCAATACTGCAGTTTATTCTAAGACTGCTTAACCAAGGTTTCCTCTCCATTTCAGTTATGAGTTTGTCTTGCAGCTGGTTAATTCAGTTCATACAGGGATGCTGCAGATACTGAAGTGGATCACAATCACTATCTCTTGCTCAATTCTCTCAGGAGAGCAACTTCTTGGAAGCTTTCTAGGATGCATGAGGTTATGAATCAGCAAAGAAGTGGAGTTGAAGGTTTAATAACACCCCCAAACTAAACCCTCTTAAAAAGATGATGGAATGTTTCCCTCTTCCCATGGTTTTGACACTGATGCTTATTCATGACACAGCAGAGATGTTTTCACAGGAAACAATTGTGCTAGGAAAGCACTCAGCATGCCAGAGTTATGCAGTTTTGCAGGTTTTCCTCTTAAATGCCAGCATATGCTCCATGTACCTTCACCCAACCTCGACTATACCAGTGGGTATTCCACAGGTGGAATGCTTGGGGGGATGTGAAGGAGGCGGAGGGAGAAGCCACCCCAAGCTCCAGTTGGCAGCTGTTGACTTGAACACATAAGGAAAACAGAGAGAAATTTCCCAGCGATGCAGGTGCCTGCGTGTCAGAGTTGCTCTGTCTCCGACTTGCTCTGGAACGCGACTTTTGCCTCAACACCCTTTCCTGAGTAAACACTCGTTTCTCACTGGGAAAGCTGCATAGCGCTACACCCTTGTTCCACAACCATATGGAATGCATTTCGAAGGAACACACACACACAATGCGCTCCCCTGGGCTTTTCTCTTTCTTTTGCTCCCTCTCTTCTCCTCACCTATCTTTTAACGAATTTCTCTCTCTCTCACTCACTCACACTCACACACACACACACACATACACACACTTTCCTTTTACTTACCATATTTTAGTTACACAAGATTTATGGTTTTGAGCGATGGCTACAGTGTTGGAGAGGAAGGTTACATTATTGATAATGTCTTGATAGGCTCCATATGCCTAAAACCGTTTCCCATCAAAAACACTTCTTTCCCTCCATCGACAAATCCTCCAAGGAGCCAAGTATGGTTTGTGATGCTGCTGCTGATGCATTAGAACGTAGGTCCCTTGGGTCGGGGACTTATTTGACTCATCTCGCCTGTTGCACCGTCTCTCATCTACCAACATCTGTGTATAGATATTGAAAACAGGAAGGAAAAAGTACTGGGCTAACATGACCCTGAGTTACTGACCCCATGACAAATTGCTAAGCTGCATCTGTTCTCTTTTTCTCTTGTTTCTATTCCGGGATGAGGATTATTGATAACGAATATAGCTGCTCACCACTTAGTGTCATCAGGAGTTGGGATAAATATCAGCAAATCCATCCATGGAGTCTGGGCTGTCCCCAAACACAGGTACAAATGTCTCTCTAAGCCAGGGGCTCTCAACCTTTCTGGACTACTGTACCCCTTTCAGGAGTCTGGTTTTTCTTGCATACCCCCAAGTTATACCTCACTTAAAAACAACTTGCTTACAAAATCAGACATAAAAACACAGACGTGTCCCGGCGCACTATTACTGAACAATTGCTGACTTTCTCATTTTTATCATATCATTGGAAAATAAATCAATTGGAATATAAATATTGTACTTGCATTTCAGTGTATAG
This sequence comes from Eretmochelys imbricata, assembly GCF_965152235.1. Classification (NCBI taxonomy): domain Eukaryota; kingdom Metazoa; phylum Chordata; order Testudines; family Cheloniidae; genus Eretmochelys; species Eretmochelys imbricata. Next base: position 5,285,668 of record NC_135581.1, on the reverse strand, counting down.
TCTATAGAGCCGTATAAACAAGTCATTGTCTGTATGAAATTTTAGTTTGTGCTGAATTTACTCGTGCTTTTTATGCTGCCCCTTGTAAAACTCGGCAAATATCTAGATGAGTTGATGTACCCCCAGGGGTACCCCTAGTCGAGAACCACTGCTGTAAGCCGTGACTCAGGCTGGGTCTACATTACAAAGTTTTGCAAGCTTAGCTGTATCAGCTCAATGTGAAAAACTCAGAGTAGGCACAACTGTACCAATAGAAGAGTGCTTTCGTTGGCACGGCTAATGTCGTTCAGAGAGCTAACGTGGCTGGGCTGGCAGAAGTCCTTTTGCCAGTATTCACGATGTTTCCACTGTGCCAGCAGAACTATACCAGCAAAGGCTCCGTAGTGTAGACAATCTCTCAGATGGTCGCAGTTTTTCATGGGACTCTTCTCCTATTTGCTTTTCCTTCCCCTACAGAAGGGGGAGCTTCAGAGACTCGGCTACTTCTCTGCACAGAAGAGGATGAACAGAACCTCTGTGGTCTGGCAATCCCTTGAGAATAAATTTCTCAACGCCTGAGTTTGATGCTCCCCACACTGGCTGCCTTTCTCAAGGATCCAGGTAGTTTCACTTCTGGTCCTTGCAGAAAGTGAGGCAGTGCAGAGAGCGAAGAGATCGATGCATGTCTTCACAGCACGCCAACCGCAAGATACAATGGCAAGACTCCTTTATCAGGGAGGAAGAGGGGTGAGGGTGTTTGCCACCTTTACCTACCTTTGTCTCTCTTAATTTCAGATGATTATTTGCAGGCCTTCGACCCACTTTTCCATTCCCCAGTTTTGCTGGGTAAAATTACACCCTGTAAAACTGGTTTCAGAGTAGCAGCCGTGTTAGTCTGTATCCGCAAAAAGAAAAGGAGTACTTGTGGCACCTTAGAGACTAACAAATTTATTTGAGCATAAGCTTTCGTGAGCTACAGCTCACTTCGTCAGATGCAACTGTAAAACTGACACTTTATCCACTTTGGTTTTGGTTTAACGTGTCCTCTCTCTCCCTCCCCCTCCCTCCCCCCCAAGCTGTCCTTTCTAAAGGGAAATGTATTGCCTTGCAGTTTTGGAGGCAAGGTGGAAAAAACCCTTGATGAATCTCTCTGAAGTACTGGGGATTGCTTGTGAAGAATCAAACATCCAGATTAATTTAAAACAGTTCCCAAGTGGGGGGGAGGGGGTCGAAGGGCCCCCAGTGGCATTTCAAACCGATCATCTTGCTGAACCAGGATGTATGAACACCATGACCCTCTGCCCCCTTGTTGTACTGGACTTGGCAGCGTTCCTTGACCCCTCCGATTGCTCCATCCTGTCCCGGTGTCAAAGGAAGGAAGGATGCGGTCTCTTGTCCTGGGGGGGTTACAACAGCCTCAAACCCAGATAAAGCAACAGCTTTATTAATTCCAGCTTTGCTAATAGGGAATTACAATGGTTGTGGGATTTGGCAGTGGCATTGCCATGCATAGTACAATACTTTCCCTGGATTGTTTGTATTTTTGATTTTGCTACAAATAATTTAAAGATGTGTTGTGTCTCCTTCAATTAAAACGGTGATTTTCAGCTATTGTTTTTGCTGTCAGGATTTTAAAACAATGCTAATAAATTTGAGCTTTTGTTAGACATGGTAAGATGAATTGTTTAAAAAAAAAAAGAGTTAAGTGTAGCATTTTTATCAGAGGCGGTTATTAACATGAGTTCGTTTTAGCCTGCGTGGTAGGATAAGCAGGTTTATTGCACTGCGTAGAAAACTTCCCCATGTCAAAGAAAAAACTCCGGTTGACATATAAATAATTTGGTGCAAACACGAGCATCTTAAACTGACACCCCGCATTTGGAAGCACTTAGTTAGATTGTAAACATATTGAAATCGAGCCCGCCTCTGAATCAGAAGACCTGAGTTCCTTTCTCTTCCTGGTTCTCTGACCGACTGAGTGGCGTGACCGTGAGGAACTCATCACCCCCCTTTTTCCCTTTGTTTCTCTAGCTGTATCACCTCTTTTATGATACTTAACCACTTGTTTTGATTTTTTTTTCTTCCCCAGTTTTTGGTTTTACAGCAAGAAAATGCAAAATTTGGACTGAAAAGGAAATGGTCTTCAAAAATTTTCATTTTGGGGGAGGGAGGGAGGTCGTTTCCTATAGAAAGTTTCAACAAAGTATGTTTAACCAACTCTGTTAGTAATGGTAGTGGATGTGGAGGGGACTCATTGCTACATGACACCTTTTCTTTACTCTTTCAGACTCAGCCAGTACCCAACCCACTATCCTATTACATGCACCGGTCACCATGGTGGTTTCACCAGTTTGAGACGTTAAGCAATCACTTCATCGAGCTGGTGGTGCCATTTTTTATCTTCATGGGGCGTCGCATGTGCATCATTCACGGCATTTTACAGATTCTCTTCCAGGTGAGACTTTCCTGCTTTTGCCTTATTAGCGTCCTGGCTTAGTGAGTGGTTTCTGGGGGCATTTGAAAGACTCTGGAAGCCTCCCCCTATTTTCATATGTGTTGTAGCATGACTGTACGAGGTCTAGGGAAATATACGAACAAAAATTGCAGGGGAATTGGATGACTTGGGTTAGGTTCCTAGTCTGAATCCAGCCCAGATTAACGGTTATTCAAAATCATTGGCTCTTTGGTGAGCTACTGGCCGTGAGTACCTGATGTCAGTGCATTCCCTACAGATTTATCTACATCACACTTGGACCAATTAGAAATCTTTTGGGCAGAGAGGACACGATTAGCATAGGGATTCAAATGAAACGCTGACGAGGCCAGGACCCCAATTGATGGAGGTGGATGAAATTTTGCTAGTTATCAAAATAGATTTTTTTTTATGAAAACATTTAATTTGTTTTCAAAATTTTCTGTTCTTTGAAGAATATTGACAAATGTTCATGGAAAAATGTAACCTGTTTGTCGTGGTTCGAAAAGTTTGTTTCATTTTTCTGTGATATCAACTCTGATCACTTTATTTTGAAAATAAAAATGTTTAATGTAATAAGGCAATCCATGAAAAATTCAAAAAACTGAAAATCACAGACTGTTTCTTTGCTAATTCACATCTGAATCTTTTCCCTCAAGTGCTTTTTCATTAAACTCCAGCCATTCTGATTCTCAGGCCCAACTTCCAGGTTTTGTTAAATACTCTCTGTTCAGTGTCTCTTCAGCGTTGGGAAGCTCATATACTGTAGCTGAGAGCGCTTTTGCAAATATGTGTGATATATAAACTGGAGAACAACTTATAAACTGACTGGGCAAACCACAATAATGCTGACCGGCATGAAAGCAAGGGAATTTTGAGTTTGTGATGAAATATCCCGCCTTCCCAATCACATTCTGTCACAACGAGGTACCACAGCACATGTAGCCTGTTTGCTCTCTTTACACACCTTGTGGTGCTAGAGTTATTACGTTTTTGATGCCATTTGATGCCTTATGAAGTCTCTCTTCTATGCTATAATCACCGGCAAATGGGAGCCAAGACCAGGACATGGTATAGTGCGTTAGAAATTGATTTGTTTACCATTTGATTGGCTCTGTACTGGAACAATCCAAGATCCCACTTTAAAAAATAAATCCGATCCACATCGGAGTCTTTTGATCCGTAAGAACTTAGTGCCCAGGTACATCTCACTCCACACTGTATGCCCAGCAGTAGCCCCATACAGAACTAGTCAATATTCCTGTTGAAGCGTGATTGTTATAAAGATGACGACGCTGATAACTCTAGGAGGATGAAGAGATTGTTAGCTGCCTCTCATGCCTTTTGTCCAGGTGTTGATTATTATTTAAGAGTGATATCCTGTCACATGGTGTTGTGCAAATATATAGCAACTCTAGGCAACTCTTCGGAATTCCTTCTCTTGTTTTTAACCTTAGTGTGTTACGGTAGCGTCAGTCAGATTTATGTGATTAAGTCAGATATTCTGTGGCTGCTGCAGTGTATTCTTCAGTGTGCTAGAAAGAATAATTTCAGAATCCATCTACATAGCTATGGTATTTCTACTTCAGTACCCGAGCACTATAACGCTTGCTGAGAAATCAACACCACCTGCTTTGGGGCATAGTGTCATTCTCCTCAACTCTTCCTAAATTACAGTTTAAGGGCCCAGTCCTGGAAAAAATGTAAGAGATCTATGGGCCTTATTGCTTGAAAAGAGGAAATTTTCAGTTAAGTACGGTTCATTTTACTAATGTGGTAAACACTAAAGGTTTACTAAGTAGTTCTTAATACAGAGTATTGATAGAAAACCAGCTCTTCTTAAGTAATGGATTGTGCTAGAAATCTCTCATGTGTCAGTTCTCCTAAGTATCGATATTCAATCATTAGCGCTAGATTGGCTGTTAAAATTCAACCACTGGGCAGTTGATAGGAGCTGGAGTAGCAGCTTTGCATTGCAAGGGTGTGTGATGGTTTTGTTCAGTTGGGATGCATGCATTTGTTCAGTTGTGACAGCTGGGCTGCCCCCAGCTTTGGACTGGAACCATATGCAGAGTGGTGAGCCGTGTACTTGGATTTCCTGCAAAACCACAAGTTCATTCAATTATGGGCCCATATTCGAACCTGAACTGAGTTTTGCATTTATAACAAAACCCTAAACCAAGTAAATTGTGTTTGGTTTTGAAGTTTTGCTGCCAAGATTTCAATGTTTTGCATTGCTTTGAGGAAAAAAACATTTTGTCATTCAAATCCCTCCTCCCAGCCATCCCCCACGAACCAAAAAGATGCACAAATATCTCTGCATTATCCCTTTGCTGGCTCTGGCTTACTGTATATTTGGAGTCCTCTTACATGTAAAACTAATGCTGAGCATCGTAGCAAAGAAAACGAATGCTGCCCACTCGACAGCCAGAACCAAACCTGAAGACAACCATTCTAAATTCAGCCTTCCTGACAGAGCCAGAAAACGGGCTAGCAACTTCTCAGATGACCCCCTAATGGGCAATGCAAACATTTGTATGCTACAAAATTTAAAAGGGGGAGCCACTGGGATCTGAAAAAGAAAGGTACGTACAATAAAGACTGGTAATGACATAATGTAAGTGCGGCCATCTACCCGCCGTTTAGTTGGCACTTTATTGATAGCTTGCCATTACTGACCTATTTCTATCACAAGGGGCGTCTGCGAGGGAAAAAAGGTCTCAGTGTAATAAGCAACCCTGGAGCCTTTATAGCATTTCAACAAAAACCTGTTTATTTAATATTTACTGCCCCTTTCCTTCATTCAGAATGACTTTTATTGACAATACTTCTGCTCTGCAAAGGAAGCCATAAAGTTTCATGTTGATATACCACTTAATTCTGTTTTTCAAGATTTGAATTGACATTACATGCAAGTTTTATTGGACATTTTATAATTGTTATTGGAGTCATGGTGGCTAGGCTGCGTAAGTGTATTTTTCCAGATTCCAACCGGCCTGGAGAATATTGCTTTGTCGGGAGTCCCCCCAAAACCTGTGCGAATTATTCCTCTGACTATTTCACACTGTAATGAAAAGGTTTAGGGAAGAGGCTTCCATCATTGCCAATCCTGATAGGGAGACGGTAAGGAGCGTGTGATCCCAACAGAGCAGAGGACTACGCTCACAGGGTATGACTCGATGACAGAATTACAGTCCAGTTATGCTGTATTGTGTACTTATCATTTGCAAGACATAGGATACCCGTGGGTGACCTATTGTGGGGAAGCTATGCAGCAGATCTGTCTAAACATGAATGAAACATACGCAGTGACTCTTGTAAATATAGATATATAATATGCTCATTTTTCCTCCTCTGTTGTTCAGATATTTGTTGTGATATATACACTGCATTTAAAGAGAAACTGACCGTGTTGGCTGGCCCCAGATTTCACCCTCCTCTCATCCATCCCGCTAAAAAATGTTTTTTTCTTTCAAAATATCCACCCCACCATAATTGAGAGGTTTCTTCCCTTCTGAAACCAGGGGCTGTATCAGGCTTAAAACCCAGAGGCTGGGCTGGGGGACCAGGCAGCAAACCTAGGTCCTGTCCCTGATTGTTTCTTGGAAATGCGTTACATGCATAGATACAGCACCAACCCTTCCTTGTCGTGGCATTGTTCATGTGAGCAAGGCAGGGAAGTTGAAATTGATGGGAATTGTGTGTGCTAGACACCAGCCTGCCCAGCAGGCTCAGAGAACCTGAACCAGGTAGGAAGAGTGAAGACCTGTGCTACACACCTACCATCTTCACGAAACCCCATGGGTCTGAGCCAACCAACCAGAGAGCTAAGATTTTAAGAATGCTTCAGCCTTGTAACTGCAGATGATGATGATGTTGGGTGTGTATTTTTACTGTCTTGGGTGTGTTTTCTGGAGTAAATTTTTGGCCCATCCACCTTGACAAATGTCCCTTTAACTAAAGCTATCTCTTATTTCATTCTCTGGCTGGTTTCCAGAGGGCACGGGGCTCACTGGTATCAGGTAGTGAGTTTCAGCTGGCCTGACCAGTTCAGTGTGCCCCAATTCACTTATGACATAATCTGTGTCTAGTCGGTGTCGTGTGAGTTATCATTGGAAAGCCAATAACACACTGATCATTACAGTTCCTGTGTGGTGTATATGTGGTAAACGCCCAAAGGACAGCAAATGTGAAGGCAATATGGGTCTAAAATGTGTTTGAACCAGACAAGTCTAGGGACTGGGTAAACAGGCATTTTCCAGACAGAGGAAAGGCCAGCACCTCGATCCAAGTGCAATGGCAATCACAGACAGGTGGCCGTTCACTGGCATATCAGCGGCTACAGGGACAGATCAGTTTGCATTGTAGAAAGCCCCAGAGGGGAAGAAACCAGCATGGAACCTTCTCCATCAGACTCCATAGCATCTTTCCCAACAGCAGGGACACTGGTCTTTGAAAAAGATACGTTTCAAAAGTTCAGTGGACCATGAAAGAGACAGGCAAAGAACCCCAAGTGATCTCTTGCCTAAGACAACAAAGAAACCAAGCCCTTTGGATTTGTGGGAGATTTTGACAAAGGGAGTGGTCAGCCATCTTCGTAGAAGGAAGTGTGGTAAGAATCTGACCTTAAACCAGGACTGTAGTTTTGTTAAGTCTTGGTCACTAGAAAGTGTTTTTCAATTCTAATTGCTTGTAACCATTTCTATCTTTTACCCCTTATACCTGAGCTCCCGTAAAACCTCTCTTTTTGATTAAACAAACTTGTTTTATTTTTATTCTAAATCAACCCCATACTTTGTTTGCCTTGACGTGATGATATCTCCAGTTAAAACAACAAGCCTTCTTCTCTTTAAAGGAGCAATGGACATTATTACTTATCTGATTGTTCCAGTATGTTTCAGGGCAGATGGTTTGGGGAAAACTTGGGACTTTGGGGGTGTGTTGGGGTCACTTGGCTAGGAGTAACCAAAGCGGGTGGAGACCAGTGTGTGGCTGAGGTGAACAAGCAGGCTGCTGGAGTTAGAGTTGCTCAAAACGCAGGCACCTAGTGTATGTTTGGATGCTGGCTGGGAGCGTCCAGGCAGGAAGCTATAGCAGCTGAGTGTTTTACGGGACCAGGGTTACAGGATAAGCAGTGACGCAGCCTCTCACTGGCCTGAATCGCACCTCAGAACACGACACTCCCCAACACGTCAGACAATTGTCAGATTCTTCTTAGTGTAAACAGACCACGGTTTAAAAAGCAAGCGATGAGTGAGATGAATGCTGGCTGGTTCCCATTAGAAAAATCATTACTCATCATTATTAAACACCAAATTGCCAAGAAAAAGGCTTTGAGGTTTACAGTTGTGGGTGTAGTTCTTGTAAGCATCTGCACACAGATACTCGCAGTCAGATAATAGTGCCCAGAGCCCAAAGGTGAGTCAAGAGAAAATGTCACCCAAGATTTCGGAGCAGCCCAGCCAGCCCCCACCAGCCTTTTATCCCCAGGGCAGGCTCAGAAGCAGCTCTTGAGCCACGAACACAGCTGTGCACAGTGTCTGCCAAGGGGCCAGGTGCCTCTGCTGGCAGACTCTCTTTCGCAGCTTGGCATGCATGTCCCGCTACAGCTGGCTACGTCTCGTGTGTGTCCATGTCCATAAGTGCCAATGATTCCCTGATGCTGGGAAAGAGATTGAAAAAGGCCATTCTGATCCCTTGATTGATTGCAGTTTAAACCCTAAAACTCCAAGATAATACACTTTAACCCTCAAAGAGATTGTTGTGGAATCAAAGCTTTGGGGCCGTATGATTCCAACTCTGGGAGAGCTTGTATCAGACTTTCCATAGCTTAGTAACTACAGCTGAGCGGCATGGATGGAGTGTTCGTATATTGCCGTATGATTTTGTATGCAGCATTTGTGACCATCATTGCTTGACAGCGCTGTAGCAACAGGCGTTCACTCTGCAGTGCGATGCAGAGCAGCGTCCCAAGAGCCCTCGCCTCTGGCCGTGTTCCCATGATCCACACGTCATGTGTTCATTTCCACAGATTTAATAACACAGCCAAGTTCTCATATAATTAATATTTTATATATTGGAGATTCAAGTGGGAATTCCGTATGAATGTGACCCGGGCACACGATGGGCAGATACCGTGCAAGCTTCTCACTTCTTTCCCCAGCACGGCCTTGCCGGTGCAGCTCAGCTGTGACCTGCAGCGCCCCCTGCCTCTGCAGTCCTGGTCCCCACACACCTGAGTCGGTTCCTCAATCTGCAGCTGCAGCATCCTTCGTTCTTCCAGTGCTGGGCCTGCATTCTTCCTGCCAATGAACCTCCAGCCTTATCCAGGCTGCTCCAGTCCTGGGGGCTGGCTTAAGCAGACTATCAAACTGCACCCCTATTCTCTGCTGGGCAGAAAGGGAGATTCTTTTCAGCTTCTGTCAGGATTTGACGTCAGATTGAGCCACGGAGCACTCAGAAGAAGCCTGAGTGAGTTTAATCTGTGCTCACAAATGAGCATTGAGTCTTTAGAACTCTTCAGGGGCCTGCTAAAGATGCTCTTTCTGGATCCGCATGAACATTCTGAGACTGCTGTTTGGATTCTGTACCGTATTCACTGGGATACTTCACAGGGGACAAGAGAACGGCCACTGGAGATAGCGTGGTCCAGTGGATAGGGCACTAGACTGGCCATCAGGAGACCTCAGTTCTATTCCCATCTCTGCTACTGACCTGTTGTGTGAACTTCGGCAAGTCGCTGTGCCTCTGTTTCCTCTCCCAGCCTTTATCTTCTCTGTTTAGACTGCAGAAAGTTTGCAGATGACACAAAAATCGGGAGTGTTAAATAATGAACAGGACAGGTCACTGATACGGAGCGATCTGGATCGCTTGGTAAACTGGGCACAAGCAAATGATATGAATGTAAATGTGTACATCTAGGAACAAAGGGGGGACTGTATACTGGGAAACAGTGACTCTGAGAAAGATTTGCGGGGGAGGGTTGATGAATAATCAGCTGAACATGAGCACCCAGTGCAACGCCGTTGCCGTAATAGCTAATGCAATCCTCGGACGCATAAACAGGAGACTCTCAAGGGGGAGTAGACCAGTTAGTTTATCTCTAGGTTTGGCATGGGTGCAATTGCTGCTGCAATACTGTGCCCGGTTCTGGTGTACCCAGTTCAAGAAGGATGTTGATACAGTGGGGCGTGTTCAGAGAAGAGCCAAGAGAATGATTAGACAATGAGAAAACATGCCTTATAGAGAGAGGGTCAAGAAGCTCCATCTATGTATTATAGACCAGTCAGCTAACTTCAGTACCCAGAAAGATAATGGTGCAAATAATCAATCAATCAATTTGTAAGCATCTAGAAGTTAATAAGGTGATAAGTAGCAGTCAGCATGGTTTTGTCAAGAACAAATCACATCACACCAACCTAATAACTTCTTTTGATAGGGTAACAAGCCTTCCGAGTGGGAGGGAAGCAGTAGATGTGATATACCTTGACTTTAGTAAGGCTTTTGATGCTGTCTCACGTGACCATCTCATAAACAAATTAGGGAAATATAGCCTTAATCAGTGGTACATGTACCCCTGAGGGTACGCAGAGTCTTCCAGAGGGTACACCAACTCATCTAGATGCTTGTCTAGTTTTACAACAGGCTACATAAGACGCACTAGCGAAGTTAGTAAAATTTCATACAGACTATGTATATATGTTTCTACTGCTCTATATACTAGACACTGAAATGGAAGTACAATATTTGTATTTCAGTTGATTTATTTTATAATGATATGGTAAAAATGAAAAAGCAAGCAATTTTTCAGTAATAGTGACACTTCTATTTTTATGTCTGATTTTGTAAGCAAGTCGTTTTTAAGTGAGGTAAAACTTGGGGGTACACAAGACAAATCAGACTCCTGAAAGGGGTACAGTGATCTGGAAAGGTCGAGAGCCTCTGGCCTAGATGAACCAACTATAAGGTGGGTGCACAACTGGTTGGAAAACTTAACAAAGAGATGGTTCGGGGGTGACTTGATTACAATCTATAAATACCTACATGGGGAACAAATATTTAATAATGGGCTCTTCAGTCTAGCAAAGAAAGGTATAACATGATCCAATGGCTGGAAGTTGAAGCTAGACAATTCAGACTGGAAATAAGGTGTACATTTTTAAAAGTGAGAGTAATTAACCATTGTAACAACTTACCAAGGGTGATGGTGGATTCTCTCTTAGTGATAATCAAGATAGGATGTTTTTCTAAAAGATCTGATCTAGGAATTCTTTTGGGGATGTTCTATAGCAGGGGTAGGCAACCTATGGCACGCGAGCTGATTTTCCATGGCACTCACACTGTCCGGGTCCTGGCCACTGGTCCCAGGGGCTCTGCATTTTAATTTAATTTTAAATGAAGCTTCTTAAACATTTTAAAAACCTTATTTACTTTATATACAACAATAGTTTAGTTATATATTATAGACTTATAGAAAGAGACCTTCTAAAAACGTTCAAATGTCTTACTGGCACACGAAACCTTAAATTAGAGTGAATAAATGAAGACTCGGCACACCACTTCTGAAAGGTTGCCGACCCCTGTTCTATAGTCTGTGTTAAGACAAGATGATCACAGTGGTCCCTCTGGCCTTGGAATCTATGACTCTATGAAAAAAACCTCTTTGGAGCCAGGACCGTGTCTCTCATTTTGTTTTTACAGCTCCTCGTTATATGGGGCATCCAGGTTGGGATTTTTAGACAATTACTGTCCTATAAATAATGACACTAGTCCCTGCTTCTGGTGAACATGCCCAAATGGGCATGCCCTTTTTAAACCTGATACTTATTCAAAATAGATAAACTTGGGGAAATCCTGTACCCTAAACTTTTTGAACTTCTGGCAAACCCATGTTTGGTACCTAGAAACCACAGTGATCAGTGAATCAGACAGACACATGTTCACACTGTTGTGGGTGAAATCTGCAGCCTCCAATTAAAGGTGGTTGGCTAACGTGTTTTGATGATGGTTTTAATAAGTGGTTCTCACCCATTGTGTCTGAGGAGAGCAGTCTGTTGGTTTTTAAACAGAGATGGGGCCTGAGCCTCAGAGCATTGATCTGGAACCAAAATACACCCAAGTTCAGGGGAAGTCAGACCCAAAGTCATGTTTGTTGTTGTTCATCCTAGCAGCAATATTTCAGCAGCTTCTGGAGCCACAGTTGAGATCAGGGCCCAGTTGTACTTAGCTGCATACAAGCACATCACAGTGAGAGAGTCCTTGCTCTGAAGATTTTACAGTCTAAACAAACAAAACAGACAAGGATGGTGGATGGGGAGGAGAAACACAGAGTGGGGATGTGACTTGAGCATGGCTGCACAACAGATCAGTGGGAGAACCAGAACCTGTTTCTACTGATTCTGTTCAGTTCTTCTATCTAGGAGGCCATGCTGCCTCCTGTCTCTCTTTGGAAGTATTGCATTTTTCTTCTCCATTCTCTTTCCCTTGAGTTTCTCTTTCCTCCGTGTGCGTTCGCTTGCAACCACCCACAGCAGCATGTGGAGGTCTAGAACAGGCGTCCATGGGTGAAATCTGAGAGGGGGGAAAAAACACATACTAGCTACTTTGTGGGTGTCTCGCTGTTCTTTGCAGCTGGCTCCGAAAACCCTGAGGTTGCATGTTTCTGACAATGTCCAAAGCACAACCTACACCAGCAAATTTATTTCTTGGCTCCTTGAGCCAGGCTGTAAAATTACACCATTTGGCAAGTGAGTTCATGAGGGGAAGCGAGAGGAAAGCCAAGAAGTAAAGGAAAAGCCACCTTGCCCTCTGCACTGGCAGGTAGCGTCGGATTAGCAGTGCCAGCAGGTTTCAGCTGCCAGAGTGGGAAGGGTGGGGATGGTTACAGCAGGGTGGCGTTTGTCAGAGTTGGCAGTGGGAAGTCTCCCAAGAGAACAAAAATAATAATAATAAAGGGAAAGTGGGGCAAAGAGACGTGTTGGAAAATCAGGGCGGATAATTAACTTCCGTGGCACAGTTCTCAGTAACGCAGCAATAGAGAGACAGGCCGGGATTTTCAAAGCAGCCTAAGGGATGTAGGGAATAGGATTTGGCCAATGACCTTCCTGTCGACTTTTGAAAATCCCAACCTCTGAACCCTAGGTCCGATCTCACTCTGTCTAGATACATTGATGTCAAAGGAGTTACTCTAGGTTATGCTGGTTTGAGATCAGACTTGGGCCCACAGTTTAAAGAGACAAAATTAAAGGGCCTTAAACAACATAAAATGATAAATTCATTGAGTCGCTGACAATTCCTTGTAAGCACCGTGCGTCGGTCCTGCTTCCTGTGGAAGTTTGGCCATTGATCACAGTGGGAATCGGATGGGCCTTGGGAGGGTAGGAGCCATGTATATAAAGGAGAAGCTACCGTGCAAACAAAGCAGGCTTCCAAGCCTTGTGAGGGTCAACTATTAAATCCTCAGAAGCCAATATTCGTTCTGATATGGAGTATCTAGAAAAACCATTCCTCAGTCCTCAAGGCACCGTCACCATCCCCAACCCTTTGTGCAAGCAGCTGTAAAGGAGAAAGTAAGTCTTGTGACTCATTGTGGGACTCTCACGGGAGGACGGGACACTAAGAATCAAAATACACTCTGGAGATTGGTGTGTGACTTTACCAAAGAACATACCCACTGTGAGGTAGTAAAATTCAGGGACGTGTTTGTGGGCAAGAAGGAGGCCCAGCCTCGGAAATGAGGCCTAAACATTTGGATGCACTGCACATCTCAGTTTAGCAGCTGAGCACGACAGACGAGTCATCCAACCAACCTAGATGTTATATGCTCTTGGAAGTATAAATAAAAGGAAATATTTCTTCACACAATGCGCCATCAACCTGTGGAACTCCTTGCCAGGGGATGTTGTGAAGGCCAAGACCATAACAGGATTCAAAAAAGAACTAGATAAATTCATGGAGGATAGGTCCATCAATGGCTATTAGCCAGGAGGGGCAGGAATGTTTGCCAGAAGCTGGGAGTGAGCAACAGGGGATGGAACACTTGATGATTTTATATGTGTGCAATGGGGGCGGCAACAGGGCTCTGGAGCACCCAGCACTGGCCACTGTCGGAAGACAGGATACTGGGCTGGATGGACTTTTGGTCTGACCCGGTATAGGTGTTCTCATGTTCTTATGTGTATCTAGGTTAGAGCTGGTCAGGTTTTTGTAGATGATGATTTTGACAGGGTTTTTTTTTTTCAAATTTTTGCCAAAAAAAAAAAAATCACCTTTTATTTGGCCCAAACCAAAGAAATTTTGATGAAAACAGATTTTTTTTATGATTTTTCACTTTCATTTTCTTCAAAATTGTTTGCAGAAAATAAAATACATATTTTGACCATCTTTTGTCCAAATGCTGAAAATGGACAGGTGCCCACCTCAGCAAACCCCTCCCCAGGCCTGCTGACAGTGGGGGTAAAAGGGGCAATTGCCTTGGGATGTGGACGATTTAAAAGGGCCCGGGGGCTGGGCACCCTGGGCCCTTTTAAATCGCCTGGGCAGACCGCAGGTCTCACAGGCCTGCCCCTCACCTAGCTCGTCAGTTATTTCTGTGTTTGCGTATGAGAATACAGGGACAAACTGGCTGTCTAGCCACATACACACAAATTAAGTCATGCTGCAGTGTCACAACTGCAACATATTGTGTGGCTAACTTAGGAGCCAGCAGAGGTCACAGCAGCCGCCAGGAGAAAAGGAAAAGAATAATTAAACAGCGTCCAACAGCCCCTCTTCTATAGAAAGTACCTGGATCCAGTATTTGTTTTTACTTGTCATAAATTCGATATGTTGAGCTTATGCTGGTGTAAATTAGGAGTATCTGGGGTTACACCAGTGTCAGACTGCTGTGAGTGAGGCCATAAAAGAAAGTTCAGACAGTAATTCTGGATCCAGTGCCCTAGGGTTAGATTCTGATCTCACTTACACTGGAGTATAGGGTTACTCCAGATTTACATCTAGGATCAAAGGACTGGTAATGGAGCCTTTTACTCACAGCGGGGAACACTTACTCACGGGAGTAGTTCCATTTAGCCTATTGGGGCCGTTTGAATAAGTGCTCAGCAGTCAAGCTGGCTGCGAATGATCATTGTCCTGTGAAGATTTTTGAGGAAAATGGGTGGATGGGGGGAGAGAATCATTTTTGTAAAATAATAATAATAATTGGTGGGGGGCTTTCATCACGAGTTTTTCATGAGTTTCCACGTTGGGAGGTGGAGGGGAGCTGTAATGGGTGGGGAAACATTTCTGCGGAAAACTGCCATGCAGCCGAATTCACCAGCACAAATAATGGCTCTCAATGTGGCCCAGAATTTGGGGCCCGGGTGAGGGATGTTGGGGGGGGGGGCAATGAAGGCTGGGATTGCTCTACTAAGATTAATAACAGTGCTCACAACTGCAAGATCCCTGTGGCTGTTGCTGAGTCCGCAGTAATACTGGCTTACCCAGCGTTGGAACACGGCTGCCAGAACTCAAGGAGGACACCCACTTCAGTTTAGTCTGACCCTGCACTGTCACAGCTCCACAACGTGTCCTTGAATTCACAGGGCTCACCAGTGCCTGCATTGCCTTGGTCAACCAAAACAAGCAAAAGAAACTTGAAGTCAAAGGAGTTAGTGTGGATTTTCTGTTGCAGTTTAGCCATTTTACATTAAATACCAACCTAATCAAAAGCAATCCCGTTTAAGTTAAAGAATCCAAACAATTTCAACATTTCTATAGCTGAGTTCACATACAGCCTGATAACTATTACAGGGAGAGGCTTCCATACCAGACACAAGAATACCAGCTCATACCACCCCAAATTGTGTAAATAGCATTACTCCTGTACTGGTGTCTGGTATTAGTTAGCAACAAGTTAAGTTCTTTCATTTTGCAGTAGTCAGAGTGACTTAGAAACACTTACTGTTAGCCATAGGAGTGCGTTTAATTAGCTTCTGATTCAGAGTTTTTTTTTTTTTAAAAAAAATCATTAAATAAAGTGTCACCCCTACCCGGTGCTATAAACTCTATTTTGATTGTGGCTGCAATAACCCCTTTGGGCATCATTCAAATTGTACTAAACAGTTTCTAGAGAGTGCTGGTTTCTCTCAAAATAAACCGAAGCCCGGCTTTGACAAGCTCTAATGAAAAACAAATTGTTATATTACTTAGAAAAATAATTTGAAGGAAGTTTGAATTAGTTGTAAAGGTGGAAAAGGTTCAGCTACTTGAAAATAGAATTTTGGAAGGTATTTATTTTAACCAGTAAGCCAGTTGCCTTGAAATACAGCCTTATTTGTTTCAGAATGCGCCTAACAAGAGACATGAATCATGCAGTTAATCAGTATGTGAATTTGATTAATTGGAAGGGGGACCGTCAGTGATTCCAAAAGGCGGGGCTGCCTGGCAGTATTCTGAAATGCAGTTTTCGAGCTGGTGGGATATCCCATCAATCATGCTGCTCGCACTTGGAGAAAAACACAGGAGAAAAACCACAACCCCGGGTTTTGGAATTTTTGATTTAAAATAAAATCTGGTTATTCGGGACATTGTCAAAATTCACAGCCAAGGTTTTCAAAAGTGGCTAGTGGTTTTGGGTGCCTCTGTTTTTGGTGGTTCAACTGGAAACACCCTAAATGCGGCTCATTTTCAAAAGGGTTGAGTGCTCAGCACTTTCTGAAAATCAAGCCCCTTTAAGGTGTCTCCAGTTGCTCATCCAGAACTCTCTTGTCCTTATCTGTGCTGCTGCTAACACTTTATGTTGTTAAACTTGGGAGAAAAAATTAAAATCTTAGGCCCTGATCCTGCAATAGGATCCATGCGGGTGAAGTTATTGGTGGGTGGGGTGGGGGAAGAATCCCCATTGTGCTGCATGTGTGCAGGAATCTGCCCATGAAAATACGACTGCAGCATTAAGGTCTAAGTTAATTTTTATCATTTGCGGTAGCTGTTGACTTCTTTGCATTTCACTGAGTTTAGCCAATGAAAACAGACTGCCTGGTTTGCATTAGCACATATTGCCAGCCGCATGTGTTCAAAAGTGACAAGTCAGGCCCCTAAAATCACAAGATTTCAATAAATAAATAAATAAATGAGTTCTTTGTGTTTGTTTTCTGGTTTTCAGTTCTTTAGGGTTCACCCAAGTCACATTTTCTATTCTGTTCCATGCTGTGTGGATTTTAATACCACCCTCGTCGAGCACTGTCCAGTCACGCATTAAACAACATGACTAACGGTCATGTGTGGTTTGTTTTTCCCCCAGGGGGAATTGTATGTACAGTGTAGTGTTTAGGTTTCTAAGTTTGGGGGGTGGTTGTTTGTTTTGGGGTGTTGGGGGGGGCGGAATTGGCTTCTTTTTTAACATCTGATTTTCAAGCTTTTTCTCTGTAACAACAAGGGCTAGAAACTTCGCTTTTTAAACGAAAGCTGGGATTTGCATGTAATCACAAGATTCCAGGAGCTGGGGCTTGAAGAGAAATGCCAAAACATCACAAGATTTGAAATTAAAATGTGAGAGTTAGCAGCACTGAACTAGTTTCTGTTCAGCTTCTCTTTCCGGGAATGATGTGCTAGCAGAGTGCTGTTGTTTGGGTTCAAAACACTGCAGAGAAATGTTAAAACCCTGTCCAATCAGAGCCAGATTCTATTTTCTCATTGGTTTTAATCCAGATAATGCTGCTGAAGTCAATGGAGTGATTCCAAATTTACACTAGTGTAAATGAGATATTTACCTTGATAATTATTCGTTTACAGTAACTGGTACATTTTAAGGCTAAAAGGAACCATTTATAGCCATCTAGTTTGACATCCTGCATAACACAGGCCAAAGAATCTTACCAAATAATTTTTGCATAAAGTCCGTAACTTCTGTGTGAGCTATACTGTAGCTTTTAAAAATATATCCAGTCTTGTTTTCAAGACTTAAAACGATGAAGAATTCACCAACATGTCTCTTGGTAAGTTGTTCCTGTGGTTAATTACCCTCATTGTTACAATTTTTCATCTTATTTCAAGTCTAAATTTGTCTAGTTTCAGCTTCTAACCACTGGAGTTCATTATGCTCTTTTCTGATCTTTACACTAATTTTTTTAAGGATATGTCACTAATAGTAGCCATAGTCTTTTTTTTTTTTTTAAACAGTCTAAATTTGGGGACCCAAATTTCCTTGGTGTGGTGCCCTTTTACATAATTCTGTGTATGTGTTAAAGTTAAAACATGCATGCTCACACACACGCTCTCGCACGCGTGCGCACACCCCCCCCACCAAACTGGTAGCAGATGGCATATTATAAACGTGGTGTTTTACGTTTATAATACATGGGGTTTTTTTAAAGTGAATTATTTATTAGTGTCTGGTTTAGATGTGTGAAAACAAAATGTGTCTGTTCAAATGGAAAATAGCAGAGGGCAAGTTTTGGTTTGGTTTGGTTTTTTAAAAAAAAAACAAAAACAAAAAGGATTTCACTGTTTATTCAGTGACTCCCAAAAACTTTCCGAGCTTAGCTGGGAAGTAATTCCACAGTTGCTGCCATTAACCCTTTTCCTAAATGAATCGATGCCCAGAGCTCTGTTGCAGCCCACAATGCCTTTGTATGACAACCATAATGCTTGTCCCTTCCATCAGTTCATGGCTGTGCTTTCTGCTGCAGAATACCAAATAATTGAGCCTTGAATAACAAATGAGGGAGTGGATCCTTAGCTGATGTAACTCAGGGTATCTATGTTGAAGTCCATGAAGCTACAGTAATTGGCAGCTGCTGCTGATCTGGCCCTAGGCATTCAGCTAGATCCTTCCTAAAGCCTAGTCTAGCACAAAATTATACTGATATAAATTAACGTGCAATTTAATTTTATTTATTTGTGTGTGTGTGTATTATTACACACAGTTAATATGATTATTTACTGATTTTAGTTAAACTGTGCTGCTTTGTGAGTAGCCATGCATCCGTTCGTTGGTTAAGCCTAGCTTATGTCAGTTGAGCTTGCATCTGTAAAAGCATCTGTAAATTTGCAGGCACAAGCTGAACTAATATAATCAGTTTTAAACTGAGAGTCCGGACCCAAAAGTTGCACTAGTTTAACTGAACTGATTTAAGTTAAACTGGTCTAAGTTCTCTGGGTAGACAAGCTCTAAGTCGTGCTGTCCAGAGTGCTCAAAGAGCAGTGATAAAGGTTAATTTTATAGTGTCTTACTTCAATGAAAATAATTCCATTATTCTCTCTGGGCCAAGTTGTTTGGTTTAATGTTTCTCAACAACAAGGCTGCCTCCCAAGATAACTTATTTTGATTTGGAAGCACTGAGATGATCACACTGCTTTAGGTGCTTCAGCCCACACTGAGTTTACACAGCTGTATTAGCTGATTCCCCTGGCACCACTAGATACATTATCTTGCTGGTGATGCAACAGTTAGAAATTGCAGGAAACCTGTATCAATTCATTACTTTCATCTTCCTATTTAAAACTGGGCTTCAACGTGTCGGAGGTGGTGATTCAGAGAATTTGGCGATTCGTCAAGAGACCTTAGAGCAGCTATGGTTTGTTTCCCCTGCTAGCTGAAGTGAGTGATTTTTGCACTGGAATACATGCACAGATCAGTTTATGTAGGTGCCACATGCATACATCCGGGGCAATGATGTGATTCAGTCAGACCTCCTACTTGTTAATGGGGCTTAATAATAATAGTAATGCATAATACTTGTGCAGTGATTTTCAACTACAGGCTCTTTGCAAATATTAATTCCCACAACCCTCCATTTTATAGATGGAGAAACTGAGGTAGAGGTTAAGGGATTTGTCCTTCCTGGACACACCGTGAGTCACTGACAGAGCTGACTTTGGATTTGAACCCAGGAGTACCTTGTTCACAGGCCTGTGCTCATGTTACTAGACCGCACCTCTTTCGCTTAGTCCTAAAGGGCTCACTTGCTTTAGTTTAGTCACTCCCAAGTGTAAACTGAAGGCTTGTCTACACATGGAGTTATTCCTGATTCCAGAATAAGTGTGTCCACACATGGCATTATTCAGAAAGAGCTATTGTGCTTTAAATTTGCACCAGGCCTTAATCAGAAGCAACTTTCAAGTGTAGACAAACCCTGAGATCAGGACCAGTTGTTCAAAGACCCAGAAGATGAGCAGCCTAAAACAACAGTCCCTGCCCGTCACCATCAGTACTTCTCTTGAGTGCCACTGGCAGGAGGAGAGATTAAAAGGACAAGTCCAGAAGCCTAGCTGTGCCTCTATAGTTGATTTATTTAGATAATAAAGAAGCAAAGATTTGAATCCTCTAAAAACCCTACCCTTCCTGTTGAACACGCAGCTGTTAAATGCATACCAGTGCTGGATGAAACGTGTGTGCAAAGAATTCTACTCCTGTGGCATAGATCTTGAACAAAAGGTTGTGCAACAAGGCATTGAGGAAAGTTGAGCAGGAATTCTCAGAATATGAACAGTACATCCTTAAAAGCAGCTTGGAAGTGTTTAGTACCAGGTTATGGCAAGTCCAGCCTAGAGTCCAGTTTGGGAGGCTGGGTTCACTCTGGCAGGGACAGAGATATAAAATGTTCTTTTTGCTGTACAAGTGGAAGGCAGGAGGTTGGATATTTTAGAGAAATCTTTCTCCGTGTAAACAAATGTTTCTCGCTCTCTCTTGTTTGTGGAATGTTCCCTGGCCATTATTCCTGGATTCGATGGTATTGACTTTCTGTATTGTGCCAAACTGCAGCAATCTGAGATGCTGAGCTCCCCTATTTGGAAGAGATGGGCTGTCCCTTCTGCTAACTAGAGAATAGGTTAAGGTTCAGTTCATAATTTCTTTTGGTTGATTGGACCTTTCATCGCTGATAGACAGAACCCTATTTTTTAAAAAAATATGCATTAAAACCCCTGATTCTGCTCTGAGATTTAGGTGGGTGCTGAGATCTGCTGTGTTCTTCTCCATCCAGGATTGAGTGAACCATAAACATCAGAAAATTAAACCAAGGAAGCTAAAAGGTAATGTGTTGTCCTTCCAAAGCAAACACACCTCCACTGCTTTTGGCATCAGCATTCCTGTTTGGTTGTTCTGACATAGAAAAAGAAGAGCCAGCATACTGGACCAGATCAATGGTCCCATCTAGTCCCATATTTGTCTCGAACACTGGCTAGCACCAGAAAACACAGTTGTGCTCATCTGATTGGGTTAAATGCTATGTGGGGCTGGGAACTCAAGATAATCCCTCTTGCAGGACTGTAACACAGGCAGCCAGAAGTCTAGTTTAAAAAAAAAAAAACACACACACACAACAACCCACAGCTCACCATATTGTATACATTATTAGGAACATTTCTCCTTGTCTCCAGCTTGGACTCATTTTATTCTGAGGCACATGAAGAATGATGATTATCTTTGTCATATTTATCCTAACTAGTGGATCTGCTGATGCTATTTTGTGTCTTTTGTTTTAACTTACCTGACTTTTAACTGTACTATCCTGTGTCTAGAGTTCCACAGGTTAACTATATTTTGTGTTAAAAGATACTTCCTTTAATCTACTTCAAATGTGCTGTCTTTCCTTCAAGCAGCCTCTTTTTGGAAGAGATTAAAATAAACAAGTTCAGGTCTTTCTTCCCGAATCTCTCATGAACAAAACAGTATGTAAGGGAAAGTGGTGTGATAGCAACTGGGTGGAACCAACGTCCCAAGGACTGTAATGCAAAAAAGATCAGGGCAACTCTGTTGAGAGAAAAGGGGAAAGAATTATTTCTCATATTTCATATTTCATAATTATTTCTCATATCCAGTCAAATGTCAGTAGGCATTATTACAAAAGTGCCAGGCAACTCCTGCCGCCAATAGTGTCTTGTAGAAAGAACTAGAAGGTAGGGGGAATACAAAGCAAGATCAAACAAAATGTAAATGTTTTTTAAAAAAACAAATCATATTGCGTTATTGGTTTGATAGAGTATCTGTGGCACATATGACGGAGGATGTTGATTGCTTTTATTGCATCAGTTACGTTGTTCATTCCATAACCAGCCTTTGAGGGCCAACCCAGATCCCTGTATCTACAGCAATATGTAACAGCAGGAGCAAATCTGCCAATTCCCTATATCAAGCTTTGATCGTTACTGGGGGCCAGATCCTCAGAAAGGAAGCAAAACTAATGTAAAAGGATCAGGACCAGGGGAGGTCATCAGTCTGCATGCATCAAAATCAGCTTAGTTTCCCTGATTCAGTGGGAAGATCTGATGCTGCCAATGGCCAGTGGAATTTTTCCCAAGTAAGGAATGGCCAGGCCTAACAGCCCAAATGAAGGGCAGTGCTCACTTTCCTGTGCTTGTTTTAGGTGAAAGGATGGAACTAGAAATAGAAACTACAGCTTTAGGTGTTGTCTTCCATGCTGTTTCCTCCCTCAGCCCTAAAAACAGATCAGCCTGATAATCTATATCTGAAGTCACGGGAGGCAATTCCCAATGCCAGTTGCGGTAAGCAAGAAGGTTTATTGGTACCCTGCAGTGTCTATGCCACTCTTAATGGAGGATTTTGTTGTAGACCCAGCTAACAAGATATAGAGCATGAGAGGGGATGAATGCACCAACTTCCCAGGAATCATCCAACTTCTCAGTCAAATAAATGACTCTTGTTCTGTGCCCCAACTCCATGTTTATGGTCAGTCTAAAACTCCACCTGTGATCACCACATGCGTCCTCCGCAAAACTGCAGTAAATTAAAACACAACAGGGAATTTTAAGAATCACATCCTCTTCCTTCTTGGAGTCATGTTACATCGACCTCAAAACATCTGGACTCAACATCTCCTGGGCTCCCAAAGGGTCTGTCGTATTAAAGGTTCATCTTCCTTTGTTAACTCCCCATCCCTCCCGCCTCCCCCAGTACCTCCTCTTAATTCACTGTTGCTTTCAGTGTGGTTGGCCTTGTATATAATTAGTATTTTATGTGCTGTAAATAAAATGCACTGTGGAATAATTTTAGATACCTCTTGCCGTTGGTAAACACAGCTCTATAACCCAATGTGATGTACTGTGCTCATGAGAGAGGTCTAAAATACATGCCCTGCTTTTTTTTAAGCAGAGATTCCTTCAGCCTACAGGGAGGCAACATACGCACGTTAAAATATAACGTTGGATCGTTCAAAAAGAAAGACACTCCATGGGTACAGTAGCATAGTCGCTTTTATTCATTTCCCCTTTGCATCGGAATGACTTTAAAGTGCACTGAGCTTTGGGTCAGCCTGATCAATAGGCAGCATTCGATCAGCTTCCTAGTGCTAACTAAAATCAAGAGTTCTGCACTCTACTTACCCTGCCGATGGACCTCGGTCTCAGACAGGAAGGAAAGAGACAGCTGCTAAGCAGACTCTGTTCATAATTCATCAGGTCAGTGAGGAGAGGCCCTTGCTACTTTTAACCTCAAACAAGAAAGGTTTTGGACTTGAAACGGAGCCCAAAGAGAGAGCGAGAGATGTCGAAAATCATCAGGTGGCCATGCAGGAACTGCAGCGATCTATCAGCTGGAAAGCCCTAGTGGTTCCTGTTCAAAAAGGGCTTTCACTTGAAAGACGGAACCAAGCTATGCAGTAAAGCTTCGTTATAACATCCTAGGCTTACGGTAGGCTCGCGGACAGGTAGTTACAATTCATAGTGGGTTTGTTCACTTATAATGATGGATGAGCCAGTACTGGGACCTTGAATGTGAAATTCTTCACAATTTGGGAGGAAGGGGGACGGAGAGCTTGGTTTTGGTTCTGCATCAGATCCAAATCTGGAAGGGAGGGTATTGTCTTGTTCTGTTCAGACACAGCATAAATCTCCTGGACAGTTTGCAAAGGCACCATCTCCATCCGGCCTAAACCCCTAGCCTTTATTTGACCTTAAACCCAGTCTATCCCTGATCCTGAGCAGACTATTGCTTGCTCATCCCATCTCTACTTACAACACCCCTGTGGCTAACATCCCTGTGTTTCCCTCTTGGAAAACGCAGCACTGAGTTCCTTTCCCTTCTTGCTCTCTGACCTCACTTTACCATTAAGTATGTAGTGTGGCATTCATTGTTCAAGAACTGACAGGAGAGTGACACCTTCGACAGTCCTGTCAAAACACGGTTGAGTAACACAATCAAACCCATTTCCTATTTTAAATACTCGAATACAGCATTTCATGGATAGTCTTTTTTCCAGACAACCCACTAAGTGATGTTACTTCTGAGTATAATCACTATAGCATCAGAATCATTAAGTTATTGTCTAATGTGTAATGACGAGATAGATACCCTACTACAGTGATCTTCAACCTTTTTTTCATTTTGTGGACCCCTAAAAATTTCAAATGGAGGTGCGGATCCCTTTGGAAATTTTAGTCATAGTCTGCAGATCCCAGGTTGAAAACCATTGCCCTGCTAGAAACAAAATCTGCTGCAAGCTTTACCTCTTAAAGATTTAGGCCCCAATCCTGGAAAGACTTACATATGTGCTTCCCATTATCCGCTATAAAAAATCTCTTTGAAGTCTACTCACAGTGCTTTAAGTTAAGCAAGTGGATGAGTGCGGAATCAGGGCCAAATTCTGTGCTCCCTGACTGACTGTAAAACCTGGTTGAAGACGGTGGGGTTGTTGGGGAGGGGAAGAGGGGGAATCAGCACAGAATTTGGCCCTTAAATTTTATGATTTTATTTATTCAGAGAAATGTTTCTAATCCAAGCCTGGAAGGAGAATGAAACCAAAAACCAGCCTGTGGTATAACCGGTATAGTCAGAAGATGTTGTCATGACTACTAAACAAGAAACTTCATTTATAAAATGCGCGGGGAAACACATGAAAGGGTTTTTTTTTTTTTAAAAAAGGGGGCGGGGGAGAGATAACACAATCCTAAAATATCCCTGTGATGCAGAGAAAAATATAAACAGACACGGTTAGGAAATTCCATAAGGAGGATGACTTGTGTAATATTAATCATAAAGGAAAAGATTATTAAAGCTCCAGTGAGTGCCAGATGAAATACTCCACACATGTTCAATACGCTGATAAGACACCTTTTGGTGTCTTTCTCTTTGTCTTCTTGAGCAGTTAGTGATGGAAATGTGCTGGTAGGTGAATGGTTCACTTACATATGGCAACTCTACAAATGTCTCCCTGGCAAGACTTGCATAAAGCACTAAAAAATGTAAGGCTCAGTCCTGCGCTGGTGCCGTCTGTGGGACTGACAGGGCTGCATCCCTCCCTGATTCTTCTTGTGCGTAGGCGATGAAGGGTCAATTGTGCCCTACAACTGCCCTCTCCTTTTCAGTCGGCTTGTCTTCCCCTTTCTCTCCCTTTTCCAGGGGCAGAAGGCATCTTTTTTTAGGTTTTTTAAATCTGCCAAAATTTCCATTTCAGAAAAGGGACGATTTTCAGAGAACAATGGTTTTTAATGAAAAACCTAGGGCAGCTCTGAAGGTTAACATCGTTGTTTATTTGCGGTAGCACCCCCTATGGGCTAGCAGCTTTGCAAACACACAAGAAGGCCGGTCCCTGCTCCAAGGAGCTCACAATCTAGTGACAGGCCAGTAGACAGACAAAATCTAGCCCAGTGACTGGATGGCTCCAGGACATGCTGCTGTTTCTTTCTCTAATAGATGTGGAAACAAGAAATTTTTTCAGAGTAAGCAGCACAGAGCCCCCTACAGAGCCTGTTCTGCACAGACCTAAACACCCATTGTTATGTTTGAATATAATTTCTTGTCTGTATCCTCAGTCACAATGTCATGGTGTGACTGAACTCTGGATAGTCCCTGTTCTGGAGTTGGGGACCCAGGACCACCAGCACCATGGCAACAGTGATGCCACCACAAGACGCCAGAAAGGAACTGCTCCAACCACAAATGCCTGCGGGCAACGGCTGGGAAATACCTATGTGGCATCTTGGGTGGAAAATCCTGGGCAGGACTGTAATTTGCCGCTTCATTAAACTTCCCTCAGTCCTGTCTGAGCAGCTCATGCATCTGTCACAAGCAGGGATTTCAACAGGCAAATTGCACGTTGGAGATGAATGTCTTGTGGCACTTCCTGTGCTCCATCATATAATTTTGTTGTGAAGGGGGCTGATTGCTTATAAGCCATTTTGGACCCGCCCCTCTGCATCTGGCCTTCACTTATAAACATTTTGGTTTTCACAAACCTTACGGCTCCTTCGTGCTGTCAAACAAAATTTGCTCCAAAATCATATTAAGCCACCCAAAACAATGTATGTCCCAAGTATATAATGTCAAGGTTCTGTAAAAACCCACCAAAGCCCAGGCCTTCTAGAATAAAGGTTTAAATAACCCATTGCACGTAGACCGTATAGCATGTGTATAAGCAACCTCACTGGGCCTCCATCAAGATTTAATATTTCAATTGTGGCAACACCCAACTGTCCCAACCAAGATCGGGTAGCTCTTGGGCTAGCTGCTATGCAAACGCCCCTCTTGTCTCATTCCCCCTGAGTTCCATGGTGACTGTCACCCAGTGCCTCTAAACTCTCACTACTCAATTTTGTCAGGTGAGAAAAGATGAAATCTAGGTCCAGGCAATGTTGGGCTTTTACTCCAGCTGCCTGTTGGCATCTTTGATATGCAGGTTAATCATGGGTAAATTTAAGCCCCATAGCCAGCATTAACGTAATTGCTTTTTTGTAGTATGGGTGACATTCTTATCTCAGTGCACAGGGATTTACCCACCTATGGGTGAATATATTCTCCCTTTTCTGTAAACTGTTTTGAGCTGAAAAACCCCAAGCCCAGCTCCAGTCTTTCCAACAGTGCATCCTTTCTCCATAACCTTGTAGCTGCCAATGTGATTTTGTTAATCCAAAGGCTACTTTCAGTCTGTGCTGCTCATACCGGCAGTTACGCAGCTCTTCATGGAACATTTTAATATTTTTTTTATTAGTCTTCCACGGTGCATCTCATATGATCAGCGCAGTGGCACGAACTGGAATCCCATGACAGCTGTGCCCTTACAAGGGGGTGGCATTTTCCATTTCTGGCATCCCATGAGATCTAAATTTCATGTTGTCCCATCTGACACAAGCAAATCTACACTGGGAAAAGAAGTGAAACTACGAGGAATATCCACCGTACTAGCCTCTCTGTGACTGGGATATTCAAAAGGGCCTCTGTGTGTATCCCTTTGGAAATCCCAGCTGATACATGTTTTGGGAAAACCATCGGTTAGTTAAACTGCAGTTTGAGTTGCTGTGTGTGTCTGTCTGTCCTTTAGACAAAACTGATCTCAATCTTGCCATGTTAAGCGAGAGACCTGGGTTTAAAAAAAAAAATCTTTAATCACCAGTGGTAATCACATAAAAGAAAGTGACCAGATCAGCTTCTAGTGGAACTGTATTTTAGGTTTATTGTGCATGTGTGTTCACATATATACACATACACACCAAATTTACCTATATATGTGGGTACAAGAAGTGCTATATGGCATGGTCCACCCAGTGAATCTCTTCTTACCACTTAAGTCCTGCAAATCCCTCCCCATCCCACCAGCAGTCCTCGGAAGTCATTTGGCCCTGTCTATAAGATCCATTCTGGGGAGAAAGTGTTCCATTTTTGATCATTTAATAATTTATACCTCATTCCCATTATAACCTAAATTACAAGCAGGGGCTATGAAAAGAAACTGCTGCAGACGGCAGCATAAAAACGTGTTATTTAACACTTTCCATGTTTTCTTAAGCATCTCTGGTTTTGTCCAACGTACATTTCATTTGCTGTTTACTTAAGTCCCAGCCACTGACAGCATGTGGATTGCTAAATTACCATCTGGGACGTGAGTAAAACTAGGGTTTTTTTCCCCTCTTCCGCTCTTGGCCTCAGAAAAGGTAACAAAGGCTTAATGTCCACCAGTTGGACATTTCAAATCGTATTTTAACCATGCAGTGCAGTGTGTCAGCAAGTTGGCTGGTTACATCGTATATTTGTCATAATATTCAACTCATTTTCTAATATAGTAGAAGGAGCTACTTGTGCAAGAGGGCTTTTTGCTGAACCAGCTCAGGATTCATGCTAAGTGAGATGGGTGAGCTTCTGCTATCTTTACTCACGTTAAGTGTAACCTTACACAACTGAAATCCATGTGGTTACTTACAGAGTAAGGAGCTATTGAATGTAAGTCACAGATTTGGAGGGTGCTTATTTTCCAGTGTTCCCGCATCTTGTAAGCTACTCGCTGAAGTTCTAGGGTCTGATCCGGCAGCAACCACTCAGCATCCTCCATCCATTAAGTCTGCAGCGTCGCCCCTGGTAAGGTCAGAAGAGAATGACTAATACATAATACTACTACTTTACTCTTGCATGGCACTTTTCATCCATAGATCTCAATGCACTTTACACAGGCGGTCACAATCATTACCCCCATTTTACAGATGGGGAAACTGAGGCACAGAGAAGGGACGTGAAATGCCCAAGGTCACCTAGCAGGTCAATAGCGGAGCAGGAGGACAGAAACTAGTTTCTTGAATCCCGGTTTAATGCTTTGTCGACTTGGCCATATTGCCTGTGGATCCATCTAATCATACCCGCACCCCTGATCTGCCCTTAGCATTCAGACCATCCAGAGGGCCTGGACACAGGGAGCACCTCTGGAGCTGAACTTCGCAGCATGCAGGTCCTGCACATCCCCTATGTGGGGTACACTAATCCTGCATCTCCTCCCACCCTTCTCTTTGCCCTCAACAGCATGATTTCACCCTTAGCAATGTAGCCTTACATGAAGGTTCAGTGTCAGGTTATAGTGACTAGCTACATTGATTTACTTTCCAGAGACACCTTTATGGGCACCTCTGTCTGCGCAATCTGGACAGTAAATGCGCTTCACCTTTCTTGGAGCTTTTTGAATATTTAATTTCTGTTAAAAATTTGCATTCAATATTGTTTTGCCTCTGTAGCTTTTTTCAGATTTTCTTTCATAAAATCAAATTGGAACCAACTCTAAGGCATCTGTTGTTTTTTTTTCCTTGTTACATTTTCGCACCACAACCGATTTCTATTTCAGCAAAGCTTGCAAAAAGCCCACTGACTAATCATACCAAATCTGAACTGGTATATGTATTAGCTTCAGAAGGTGCTGCAAGGGATCAGTCTGGTGGAAAAATCCAGGTCATCCCAGATTTTGAAATCAACCCAGCCTTGGCTTCCAGTGACACTGAGTAGGCAACCCAAGTTAAATATTTTACTGCAGATGTTGCTTAGCGTTCTTAAAATTATGTGCTTTAATGAGGCAAAGAAAGTAGCTGCAGAAAGATATAAATCAGAGAAGCTGCCAGTATTTTCCACCAATGTGTCAAGCTGATCAGATGAGACATTTACTTTTCCCTATATTTTCCCCATGCCTGTGGATGTGGTTGTGCCCTGTATTGTTAACTTAAAAGAAAAGATGGGTTTGAAACAACACCAATGATCCAAATACTCCTCAATTCAAGGGGTCCAAATCCAGCTTTTGCAGCCAACTGCTGTTTCTACAATTGGTCAAACCAAAACCTTGGATCTGAATCACTTTGGAAGGGAAGGAGTACTTGTGGCACCTTAGAGACAAACCAAATTTATTTGAGCATAAGCTTATGCTCAAATAAATTGGTTAGTCTCTAAGGTGCCGCAAGTCCTCCTGTTCTTTTTGCGAATACAGACTAACACGGCTGTTACTCTGAAACTTTGGAAGGGCTTCATCACCCAGATCCCAATTTTGCAAGTCAAGCAGACTCAGGCCCCTTTCTGATTAAAAGTATTCAAATATCCTCCCTAGCATCAGCGACACGTAGGGGGGAGCATGTGGGGTCAAGTACCCCGCACCCACCCCAGATTTCTGCTTGAACGGCGGGGAGGGCGGGGGGGGGGAGAGGCTCTGTCCTCCTCTCGCTGCCCCCCGTGGCACGCTGGCCCCCCGGGCCTGGGCAGGGGCAGGACCAGCCGGTTCCCACGCCGGCCGCTCCGAGTTGCAGCCCGCCCCGCTCCCTGTTGCTCCGAGCCCGACGGCCGGGGACTTGGGGCCCGGGCCGGGAGCAGAGGGAGCGGGGCAGGCGGCCGCCGCGCTGCACGGGGGCAGGCGGCCGGCTTCAGCGCCGTGCACAGCGGCCCCCTCCGCTCCCCGCCCGGGCCCGGCTGCCCGGGCGAGCGGCCGCGTGTGCCGGGTCAGAGGCGCCGCGGGAGAGGACAGAGCCTCTCCCCAGGCGCCCATGTGGAGACCATCACCGCTGGCTTCAGCTTTCGAGCAGGAACTGGGCAAGTGTTGCCAGCAAGCCCCCCCCCCCCCCCCACACACACACACCCCACGTAGTGGATTTGTTTCCGATGCATTTTCCCCCGTGGACTTTCGTTTGCTGCAACTCTTGAGAGTCAACAAGTTTTCCGAGCAGAATGGTTTGGACACAGTGAATTTCAGGCTTGCAAACGCATGGCGGCTTGCGGAAAGCCCACCTCACATTTGCAAGCGTGCGGGTTTTTGCCCAAAATATTTAAGCATTTATCTAATCAGGGAAGAGAAACAAGTCCATGTGACCTCTGACCGAGCGCAGCTGTGCGCTGCAGCTCAAATTTCAAATGTTCATGATGAAGCCATTGAGCGAACAATGTCTAAAGGTATTTATGAGTAACAAACAAATTAGAGGAAATAGAGATCTTCTCATGGTTATTCCCCAAAAGAAGCTAAATTCATTGAGAGCATGTATTTCCATGGGGCGTCCCTCCTCTCCCAACCCATGGACTGAAGCCAGCAGGAAACAGTTCAGGCCGGGTCCGATGGGTCTGACATCATCAGACTGCTGTCTGCAGATTTTGCTCCGACCATTCTCCTCCTCTCCCTTCTGCTGATGTGCTGTTTTGTTTCAAGCTTCCCTCGGGGTTTCCAGCCCACTCCTTTGTCTTTCCATCTAGCTAATGACCTCCTACCATAACGCCACCAAAAGGATTGCAATAACAAAACACTTCCGCCCCAAATTGCAGAACCGAGGGGACATTGGCAGCTCCCAGGTGTTCACTCTGGTGTGTGTTCTGTCCCTTTCCCCTGTCTGTGTCTGCCTTGTCTACTTAGATTGTAAGCTTTCGAGGCAGGGGCTGTTTCCTGTCATATGTGTCTGCAGTTCCTATCACAATGGTACCCCATTCTTAGTTGGCTTTAAGTACTACCTTAATAAGCAAATCGGCTCAGCTGTCCTTACAGCACACGTTAGAGGGTCACTTGGTGGGACAGAACTCAAACAAGTTGTTTCTGTTTGGAGCTGGACAAAATGTTTGGCTGAAAAATGCAGATTCAGACTGAAATATTTTGTGAATTTGTGTTGACTTTGAACAAAAAATCATGATGTTGTCCAATATCAGTCTGGGGAATTCTGAAAAAATTGGAAATTTCATTTTGACAGGTTCTTAGTGAAATATTTTGATTTTTCTGTTCAAAACGATTTTTTGTTTCAAAATGTACTTCAATTTTATTTATTTATTTTAAATTGAAATGTTTTAAAAAATGGAAATAACATGAAGGTTTTTTGACTTTTCAAATCGCCAAAAATATTTTTTGAATGTTTTTGGATTGACCCAAAATGTTGGGTTTTTTTTCCAATTTTTCAGAACTGCCAGCAAACTGAAAAATCAATTATTCACACAGCTCCACATCTAGTGGACAGAGAAATCCTTTTCCAGAGGGCAAATTTACCAAAAGCAAATGTAAGGAGACAAAAAGTTAAAGCTTGAAATAAAATGGACACAGTAAATGAATCTGACGAAGTGGGTATTCACCCACGAAAGCTTATGCTTCAATACGTCTGTTAGTCTGTAAGGTGCCACAGGACTCTTTGCCGCTTTTACAGATCCAGACTAACCCGGCTACCCCTCTAGTAAATGAAGTGACAATTTCAGTTTGACTGGCACATGGATAAAACCAAACAAGATTTGTGAAAGTTTGGTAATCTCTTGCTCCACAGTTAGCCTAGAGATTTGGGATGACCTCCTGGCCTTCTGAAGTCAATGGGAAACTCCTTTTATGCTTTTATTAGTCTTAACCTTTGGTCCGTGGGCATTGCTTTACCAGGCATGCTTGTACTTTGGGGCAAGACTAGTGTGTCAGTAACATGGCCGATGAAGGGTTCTCGATCCCCAAGCGCTGAGTTTGGCCCAAGAGCCATGACTTTGCCATTGCTATAAAGCTCCTTTGACTGTATTTTCGAGCCAGGTAGTTTTAAAAAAGGAATCGACTACCACCTCCTGGTAAATTACTTGAACTGTCTTAGCAATATGGAAATAGGCTCCACTCAGAATGGGAATATATGGAACATGGGCTTTTAAAGATACATGTGGCGTCCCGCTACCCATTGCTTACCACAGCCTGACACCATCTGAAATTATCTTTTCAAATTCCTTCCCTATTTAATATGTGCCAAAAGCCTGCTTCATAGCCCATCCAAGATATCTTCCCATTGACTTCATTGAGCTTTGGATCAGGCTCTGGATACCTTTTTCTCCACATTGAGCCCTGGCTTACAAATAAAAATCTACTCCAAGGCATTTTGCTGTGATAACCCACTCTCAGCATGCGGATTGCATTAATACTGTAGACCAAGCTATAGCCGATCGCTGTTCAAAACTGTTTTTTCCTGCACAAAAGAGCTTCTAATATCCCTTTTTCCTTCACACAGTCTCTGCACTGTGTATTTGGTTTGCAATCTATGCCCCTGCTGCTCCAAAGGTTCCACAGGCCAACTCGGCCACAAGCATTTGTCTCTGTGCCTCCAGAATCTCATCTAGTCAGCGGTGCAAGCAGCCCATGTAACGTTTTATGTTTTGACAGTTTTATAACTCTAAATTTGCACCTTATGGAAAACTCTGACAGTCAGTGATTAATTGCAGCTCTGGAATTTTTCTTATGATGTCTTAATATCTGAATATGCAGCAGACCATAGCAGAGAGGAGAAATAAAAATCTGTAACAGAATACTCACGGACAGTTTGACTAGACATGTACTTGCTCATGCCTCCCACCCTAAATAAGGGCTTGCAAAAGAGATTATTACATTTGCCTTTATTATTTTTTTTCTAAGATGCAATGCTATTTTCTACATGTCTGGTTCAAATTAGGTACTAGTTTGAATGGAAGAACATAAGCGTGGCCATACTGGGTAAGACCAATGGTCCATCTAGCCTAGTATCCTGTCTTCCAACAGTGGCCAGTGCCAGATGTTTCAAAAGGAATGAACAGAACAGGGCAATTGTCAAGTGATCCATCCCGTTATCCATCCCCAGCATCTGACAGAGGCTTAGGGACACCCAGAGCTTGGGGCTGCATCTCTGACCATCTTGGCTAATAGCCATTAATGGACCTGTCCTCCATGAATTTTTCTAAGTCTTTTTTTAACCCAGTTATAGTTTTGGCCTTCACAATATCCCCTGGCAGTGAGTTCCACAGGTTGATTGTGTGTTGTGTGATGAAGTACTTCCTTTTCTTTGTTTTAAACCTGCTGCCTATTAATTTAATTGAGTGACCCCTAGTTCGTGTGTCTGATAATTCTCTTCTTTATCATGGTTTCAACCAGTTTATCTAGTACTGAAGTTAGGCGTACCAGCCTCTAATTGCCAGGATAGCCTCTGGAGCCTTTTTTTAAAAATGGGCATCATGTTAGCTGTCCTCCAGTCATCTGGTACAGATGCTCATTTAAGTGATAGGTTACATACCAGAGTTAGTAGTTCTACAGTTTCATATTTGAGTTCGTGCAGAACTCTTGGGTAAATACTATCTGGTCCCGGTGACTTACTACTGTTTAATTAATCTATTTGTTCCAAAAGCTCCTCTACTGGCACCTCAATCTCGACAGTCCCTCTGATTTGCCACCTACAAAGAATGGCTCATGTGTGGGAATCTCCCTCACATCCTCTGCATTGAGACCAATGTGAAGAATTAATTCAGCTTCTCCGCGATGGCCTTGTCTTCCTTGAATGTTCCCTTAGCACCTCGACCATCCAGTGGCCCCACTGATTGTTTAGCAGGCTTCCTCTTCTGATGTACTTAAACATTTTTTTGCTATTAGTTTTTGAGTCTTTTGCTAGCTGCTCTTCGAATTCTTTTTTGGCCTGCCCAATTATACATTTACAAGCCATTAAACAATTCAACAAAGGTATGTTGCGGT
Organism: Eretmochelys imbricata; assembly: GCF_965152235.1. Taxonomy (NCBI): domain Eukaryota; kingdom Metazoa; phylum Chordata; order Testudines; family Cheloniidae; genus Eretmochelys; species Eretmochelys imbricata. The sequence goes on along the minus strand of NC_135581.1, from coordinate 5,252,071 downwards.
AACTAACCAATCTCTTTCTTTTTCAATTCTCAAATCAGGAGCCTGTAGAGTACGTGTCTTACAAGCACTTGATTAGTTAAAAGGTCTAATTAAGAGCTAGCAGTGCAAAGCACAGATTTGTTACTTGTAATCGCCTCTTTCTTTCTTTGAAAACAAAGCCGTAAAATAATTTTTTAAAAAAATCCTGCTTTGCCAATGCTTTTGTGCCCACGTCACTGGTACTAACATAAGCTGCTCCAGCAGCTCTCCATGCTGGTGCAACAGCAGGTCTGCAAACCCCAAGTGTGCAAAAATTGTGAGTTGCCCCTCCTCCCCATCAGAAGAAATAGTAAATAACAGAAATTTTGGGTTCCTTTTATCTGCCTTTTGGATTTTTGAGCTTTTAGGTCACACTTGGGTCATATTTTTCAGTTTTTTCTCCACAATCATGAGGGCTAGAAAATCTCTTGGTTTCTTTTTAAATGAAAAGGTGAGCTTCTCACAGTCACAAGACTCCAGGAGCTGGGATTTCAAGAAAAACACCAAATATTATGAGACTTGCAGTAAAATCATGAGCAGTGGCAGCGCGGCTAGCCGTCTGTCTGTCTGCCAGAAGTTGCAGAATCAAAGATTTTGATTATAAACTGGAAAGTCAAAATTTCCTTTCCCCCACGGATGGTGTTTTTACTTGACTGAGTTTGGACTATGGACTGGCATTGGCACTTACCGGAACAATGTATTTGGGATTCCAACACAACAGGAGAATCGTCAGACAAACAAAAAAGAACTATGTTTATTCATTCCCCCTTCCCACTTCCTTGGTTTTTTGGGTCTAAGCTACATGCCCCTTTTAAAGCCTACATCCCAGAGTGGCTTTTCCTGAAAACAGCAGCTAAGACTTGAAATTTATGTGAAACGTGGTATCCTTCTGGATTAGAAAGTGGCCTGTGTTCTGATCACGGTCATTGGTCTTGTCTGCTTTTCCCTCCTCTCTATCACATGTTTGTGGGTGTGTACAAGTGATGGACAGTCCTCATGCCATTATTATTATTATTTATTATTTTATTATTATTCATTTGTATTGCAGAGGTCTCTAGGAACCCGAGTCATAGACTAGTTCCCTGTTATGCTAGACCTGTACAAAGACATAACAGCGTCAGTGAGTATCCATGAGGAAATACTTTTGGTTAACATCTGAGCAGCACTCAGATGGCTTCCTCTGGACTCAAGTAGCGTGTCTTCATATTCCAGGCAAGACAACTGACCTTGTCCCTAGTGGTTAGGTTGAAGGGTACTTCTCTGTGCAAATAAGGTTTGTGAGAGGGTTAGCTGGAAGTGCCTCCCGTTGTCTCATGGAATCACAGTTCCATGGTGGTTCCAGTTACGAATGACTATCCTACATCTGCTTTATTTTATTTTTTTTATTGAAAGTGATCATTAGAATTTTTCCAAACTAGAGTTGGAAATTATACTGTAATGCAACATCTTCCCTTTCAGGTTTCATTAAGGTTTTGTGTTTGGAGTGAAGGAAGAGGCCGGGGCAATGCTGGATATAAAGGAATTCATCCATAAAAGGAAAATGTTATTGTATGTTTTGATTAATACATATGGCGAGCATATATACGTATAAAGTGTGCATTAAACACCAATAAAATGAAGCACAAATATTATAACAGTGATATTGCCTAAATTGGCCTATACCATAATCCTGTTCACTTATGCTAAATATTCCATAACACCTTGCAGAAGTGAGCGTTTGGCATAAGCAGATAGGAAACTTGTCAAAATCAAGATTCATTTGTTTTATGTCTTGGTACAAGCTAGGGAAGTACCTTCATGGACCAGAAACTAGAATACTAGTATCCAGAACAAAGATGAGGAAGGAACAGAACAAGAAGTGAGAGAATTGGGACAAACTGATGGGTTGGCTTTTAGTGACACGTAAAGAGAAGTGTAACTTGTAAAATTATCCTATAAATAATACCAGCTGAAATGTGTGACTTCGGGAGCACACCTTCTGTGTAAAATCAATGTAACAAGCTGCTCCAGACACCTTCCCGGAGAATGGTATAATATAGAACCTTTCCCCTGTACCATGTTATTGTTGGCTTAGAGCAATAAACCGAACTGACACTGGTTATTTGGTCTCGTGAATATATTTCATAATGAACCAAAGTGTGGTCACACAATTGACTATACAGTTTATCAACCTATGCAGTGTCACCAGCTATAAATATTGGTGATGTGTTGGAGCCAGATCCTGCTCTCATTTACACCACTGCAAATCTGGAGTAGCTCTCTTGACTCCAGTGGAGTCACTCCAGATTTACACCAGTGTAACTGGGAGCAGAATGTGGCCTGCAATCTAGTTGAAGGGGCTGGGGGGACAGCAGTTACCTCTTTCTCTCCCTAAATAATAAGTAAGTCTACTTGTGGCTAGAAATGAGGTTGGTATCTGTTACGGGGCAGAGTGGCCCCGGATTGGTATCGCGAGGGTTAACCCTTCCTGCCTGGCAGAGGAAGCCCCGCCCTGGAAGCCTTGCTGGGCATGCTCCAACTGGGGAATAAGTATAAAAGCCTGCAAAGGTGCTCAGTCTGGGCTGACCACCGGAGGAGAAGGAGGCGCACCGCCAACTCTGGAGGAGGGACAGCCAAAGCACCCAGATCCAGAGGCCAGCCAAGCTGGGATGCACCCGACGCCCAAGACGGAGGTTCCGGCCGTAGGGGATGGACCGGAGGACCCCCCGCCAGGAGTGGAGAAGGCGACATTGAGGGTAGGAAGTGACCCAGGGGCATCTTAGAGACAGGCAGCGTCAAAGCTGCACTGAGGCGTGGCGTGTTGCGGGCGGATCCCCGCTGAACTGGGCGCGAGGGGAAAGCCCACCAATAGGAGAGCCCTGGGTTGGGACCCGATGGAGAGGGCGGGCCCGGGTCCCCCACCCCATTGGGATACACTCCCCCACCTGCGAGGCGGATTGTATGGACTCCGGCTGCTAGGCCACACTACCCCGCTTGCGAGGGGGATTGTATGGACTCCGGCCTCCAGGCCGCACTGCCCCAACATGGGGAGCGATTTATGTGGACCCAGTCGTCGGACCACACCGCCCGATACTCGGGGCGACACATGGACTCAAGCCGGTAGGTCCCACTACTCCGACTAAGGGGCGAGCACAGGGAGACTGGGCATTGGGCTACATTGGAATGCCCTTACAGGACGGGCGTGGGAACGTAGGAGTGGCGAGGCCCCGACACCCCATCCACCCCCGCCACAAGGGAGCGCTGCAGTGCCGGATCCGTCACAGTATCACAGATGGGGTTAGTCCTCTTCACATGCTTTATTCGTACAATGGGGCGGGAGTGGGTGAACATTTAAATAAGCCACAGTAAGAAGCTGCTGCTGCTATGTTTGTTATTGTAATACGTGCTTCATTTAAAAAAAAAAAATAGCACCAAGAACTTCAGTGACTGGTGTTGTGCTCTGCAGTGAATGCTCTTTTCCAGAAAGAGACCTTGCGGTAGTGTTTTGTTTTGTTTCCTAATCATGAAAACACCCAAAGGGCAATGAAATCTACACTGGCATATACGGGGACATGATTCAAGCTGTCCTGTTTGGGCTTGTCTTGTGAATTAGTATTTAACAAAAATAAATACAATAAAAAATTGGGCACATTTTTAGTGGTGTTAATAATTATTTATTCTTTGAATTCTGGTCGCAAATAAGATCCCTGATCATGGACCACCCCTGTTGTGCTAGGCGCTGTACAAACACAGAACAAAAAGATGGCACTTGCCCCCAAGAGCTTCCAATCTAAATATAAGAAGGGAGACAACAGGTGGAGAGAGACAGACAGGTCAGGGAGGACAAAAAAATAATGAGGCAATGATGCCTTGTTCAAAAATTGACAAATTCAATACTAGGAATGGACAAATCAGTTTGGCTGAAGTAAAAAAACAACCCAATAGTCCAGTGAACATGGTCTAAAGAAGGTGGGACTCCATCCTTTTTCAGCATTCTTTTCTTCCTTCCACTCCTTGACAAAATGTTTCGAAGTCTGAGATGGTGGCAAAGCTAGTGTGGTGAGGAAAGGACAAATAGGTCAGCAAAACCTTTAGATACTCATTTTTTTACAGGGTGGTTTCAGTTACATTTCCATAGTTCCTAACGCCAACATAATGCATTATAGGGAAAGACAGTAAAACAAGAGCTGGTTGCATTAAGATTAAGAAGCCAGTGGCAAGGGAAATTTAATTGTGCTCCTTATCAGTTAGTGGGCAGAGCTGGCGTGGTAGTAGCATGAGCATGAGTCACTTTGCCTTGTCCCCATCTCCAATCTAAATGGATTTCTCTTTGCCAGATAAGAGGGAGAGGAAATTGAGCTTTTGGTTTAATGCCCACTGCAAGCCGAGACTTTCAATTACACCCAATTGTGTAATTCCAGCTAATAGAAACGAGATGGAAATGTCAATTCACTTTGTTTCTCACTTGCTTCTGGTTGGAACTGGGCCATCCTCCCAGATGACAGAAGCTACAGTTCTGTTTTATCTGCAGATCCCTCTTGGCTTGCAGGCGGGTTTTAAGTCTGCTCGAGCTTACATGTTCCCAGCTACTTCAGGAGACCGTGAGTGAAAATGTAGCATTGAGCCTTAACCGGAGGACTTTACTCGGGGTGGGGCCTGTTGCTGAAGCAATCCGTGGCGTGATCTGATTGCAGCTGCTATGACAGAAGGAAAGACTTCTAGGTGGAGCTGGGCAGAAAGCAGTCGCTCCATTTTGCAGAGGGTTTTGAGATTGTTTCGTTCCAATTTGGATGGAAAACCAGAAATGCTGAAATTCTACACAAAATGAAATTACAGTTCTTTGCCCAGCTCTACTGGGCGCCCCAGGTAAGGGGCATTTAACTCATCCTACATCAAAGGATGAGTGAGGAGGTAACTTTACGTTATGGTCTCTTGGTTGGAAAATTGTTCTTCAGCATTTACTCTTGGAAATTACTTTGCACTGGTTCTTGTCATGGTAAGCTGCCAGGGCCCCTGGAAAGCCCAGGAGCCTGGACTGCTGAGGAACTGGGAGCCTGGGAGCAAAGACTTACAAGTTCTTAGCTCCCCATCGGCACTCCAGGCAGGCTGCTGAGGACCGGGCAGGTGAGCTGGCAGGAGACCACACAGGTTTTGAAACCTGCCTGGCAGGCAGGGTTCCAGGAGAATTTTGTCAAAATTGACATGGTCCCAAAAAACATTTTGATTTCAACAGATCAGAAAATTCTGGTGAAAAAATGTTTAATCTAAAATCTTCTGACCAGCTCTATGATAGGGAATTCCCCCTATGTTGTACTCCCCCAGACTGCAAGATGGGTCTCTTCCCCGCCTAACCCATCTGGAGATGCCAGTGAAACAGAGCACTTGTCCTGGATTTTAACTCAAAAAGACGATTCTCCAGATCTTTACTTTTTCAGAACTAAATGTTACCTCTCCATTGGCTTTAAAAGCTTTGTTTTAATTATCAGGACTGAGCTGGTTTGTGAAAAGCTTGGATTGTTGTTAGATGTGGAAAAAGTGAAATATGCTCTTTGACTTCATTCCGATTAGCTCATTTAATCAATAAACACTCTCTCCTGCTTGTGAACCCAGCCTCTGGGTATCTCTTAGTACGAGGTCTTAAACTTTGCATCGTGCTTGATGAAGAAATCCTGGAGTGTTTTATAACAATAATCATCTGATTTTTATAGTGCACTTTTTATTTAGATGGATCCCAAAGCACTTTGCAAACTAGATATACAAAATTCATTTCATCCTCCACTGAAATGCACTGATCTATAGGGTAGAATGTAGCAGCTGTCCAACAGCATTCCTCAATGCTATCTGGTGTTTTGGGGGTGAGAATGGGAAGGGTATCATAACCATTTGAAACTGCATGGAGAATTTGGGTGCACCAAATGCAATTACCTGAACTGAAGTTTGGCCAGGTGGATGCGGCTAACTCCCACCCTGTCTAATGTTGCAAAAAATTCCATGATATCTTTTATGACCGTGAGTAATCAGGGTCTTGATTTTACATCTCATGTCAAAGACCACACAGGGCCCCCTAATTACATACTCAAGCATTCTTTCAGTACTGACTCAGGGCCAGATTCTGATCTCATGCTGGCACAAACCAAGAGTAACTTGCTTTGGGTCTGAATGCTGCCACCTCCTTCTGCCCTACTCCTGGCTGACTTCAGGAGATGTCTTCAAGTTGCTGGCTTTGACACATTTATTCTCCTTTGCCAGCTTGGTTATGCAGAATGCCTCTTGCCGATCCATTAACTCATCTGCTAACAACTACGGCCTTCTGAGTTAAAATCTCTCAGCTAAAACAACCACCAAAGGCATACTTTTCTGAGATCTGGAGTTGTTCCTGATGTGCACTGGTAACGTGAGATCAGAATGTGGCTCTCCAAGGGAAGAATGTCCCTGACTAAATTGCTATTGTCACTTTCTGCAGCCCTCCAGGTATATCCCCGGAGGAACCTCCCATCCAAACACCGAACAGACCCAATCCCAGGAATGCGTTACTGTTCCACATGAGTGACGGAGTCAGAAACAGGGCTGTACTGTGAGATCACAGTTTAAGATGTTGCTGAAATGCCCAGTGGGACTTGCTGGTCCAGAGAAGCAGCCTGTGGTCATTGGCTAAATAAATAAATAACAAGGTCTCAGAAGTTACACCAAATCTCTGCAAAGGATTTGCCATTAAATATCTTTGTGACGGCTTCCTCTGTTGGAAGTAATTTTACCATCAAGGCTGGAACATTGATAATCTGGAGCAGAGTAGAGATAAATTCCATCTTTCTGTAAAATCATTCATTCATTTTTGATTGTTCCAACACTTCCAAAAACAGTCCGTCTCCAGCTATTTTGCCTGAAACATATTAACTTGGAAAACTAGCTTTTAGCAAAAGAGTCAATGGATCAGGCAACACCAAGAGGTAGTTGCATAACAAAGCAGAATAAACGTGTCAAAGCCAGTAATTTGAAGACGTCTTCCTTCTGCAAGGCGAAGGGCAGTGGTGGGAGGTGGCTTGTATTTCAGACCCAGAGCGAGCAACCGATCCCAAATTCACATACAATACTTTGGTAATTGAGTTAAGTGTATAAAATTTCCTGAAATAAAAATACGCCTTGTAAATTCTTGCTGCGTGTTATGAATGAAGGCAGAGAGACCAGCTTTAACTCCTTTAGCATTGAACTCATCCTACACTAAAGGATGAGTGAGAAGATAAGTTCTCTTTGTCAGAAAACTGTTCTTCAGCGTTTACTCTTGGAAACTACTTTTCGCTAGTTCTTGGCTGTACAGGCCTCTAGGTAAAGGAGTCTACTATGCAGCTTATACTGCAGCACTTTTATTATTACCGATTATTTATGGTATCACCATATCACGATACCCCATGTGAGCTAGGTGAGTGCTATTGTGTCCGGTTTGGAAATCTGGCTGAGACAGGTGAGCCGGAACATCTACACCACAATTAAACAGCCCCTTTGCCCGAGTCCCGCGAGCCCAAGTCATCCAGCACAGGCCAGCTGTCTAATTGCAGTGTAGACATACCCTGAGAGCTGGGAAAAGAACCCACGTGCCCTACTTCAAATCCTTTCATAATTGGAGGAGGGGGAATGGGGAAAAGAGGAGTTTGCTAAGGTCTTCAGAGAGAGCAAATAAACAAATGCTATTCTAATCGTACATTGGAGAATAGAATTTTAAAATTGTTTCTTGGGTTCTTGTTTCTGTGCATTCCTAGGATGAGAAGGCCATTGAGATGCATTTCTCTTGCCCTGTGAATGTCTGAGAGACATTTACCACCACTGAATACTTCTGAGTACACCCATAAATCTGCAGCATGGTGTAGACCCTAACTCAGAGGGGAGTCTCTGGACTCAGCCTTTCTCTGGCTGAGTGGGGGCTTTTCTGAGCAGTGGCAGCAAAAGCAGATTGTGTAAAAATGATGTGAGCTGCTTTTGTGATGGAGATTATGCTGAGATCACCAAACTCATTGCATGCAAGAATGTAAACTGGGGTTGAGCCAGCTTCCCTCTTTCAAACCTTATCTGGGTGACCTATTTAGCCCTTTTTTCCTCCTGGCAGTTCTGATAGCTTTCTGAATTTCTTTGGGATGCACAAAACACGCTTATCTGTGGCATAAAAAAGAACAAGCAGAGAGAGGTAATTATTTTCCTGTGCGTTACTGTGCACTAAATAGTTTTGCAAAACAGATTAAATCCTCATGAAGATAGAGAGTCAAAAAGTGAACAAGAGATTAAATGAATAATAGGGGAAAATTAAATGTTCTTGCTGTTGTCATTTAATGGGAATTTCTTGACTGTGCCTACAATAACTTTTGGGAAAAAACTACATATATAAGTATTTTTCAAACTGAAACCAGATGGGGGAATCATAGCCTGTTTTTCTTTGTGGGAGGCTATGTTTTCATGGTACGCAAGTAACTGGAGGCACATTAAAATCAAATTTGGCTTTCAAGGCTTGCCCTTCCTATCTTTTTGCAGGAAGGGCCGACTCACGATGTTATGAATTTCAGATTGTTGCAGTGGGAGGGGATTCTTTGGAGGAGGGGCTGGAGATTTCAGAGGAGGAAAGTTAACTATTTAACCACAGCAAAAAAAAAGCGAAAGATGAAAGTTGGGGAAGCCCGAAGTCTGCCTCGAACTGTCCCGTCCCAATTTTTCAAGGGCAAAGGCCTCTACACTTACTGCTGTTGTTGTTTTAACTACAAACCAGAGACTGCTAGGCAATTCTCAGTGCCGATAAAATGTATGATCCCTGCCCCGAGGAGCTGACAGACAATCTCAGGCCGATGCAATGAGAAGCTGACAAGGCTCTGGGGATGGGAAGAAAAGAGGAATAACCTCGGTAAGCCAGTAAGACAAGGCAATGCTTCAGCAATGGCTAGGGCAACCCAGGGTGGATCACAGGAGGTTTTTCTCCCGCCTGAGATAAAAGAGACTGATGAACATGTAGAACGTTTGATTCAGACAGTTCTTTGTGGGTGTCACAGATGTAGTGGGTCTCCAGGAGGGCTTGAAAAGAGGAAAGAGTAGCAGCTTTACAGGCCAGCCCAAGAAGGGTGCTCCAGGCGTAGAAGAGAAGCAGAATAGCGCATAGAAGCATAGAAGAGAAGCAGAATAGTGGTTGTTAGTGAAACAACTTTACTCCCTGATTTTCCCTGGGTCGTTTGCACTCTGAGTTTGTCATGGGGACGGCAGTGGTTACGCTGGTGGTTAATTTGCTAGTGCTGGAGAAAAACCAGTTGTCCTGACTGGGCAGCTGCTCATCCATCCCCAAAGCTCTCCTGTTGGGGCTCTACAAAGTTCTCTTTCTCATTCCCCACCTGCGAGCCCCTCTCCCTTCAGCCCCCCTCACACTCCATGTGAATTGGAGGGCAGAGGGAGCTAGGGGGACAATCCTGGTTGCAATGCCACAAAGACACAGGTGACACACAGCTCTCCGCATGACATCCTGCCCCTAATGAAGCCAATGGAAGCTTTACTGTGGCTGGAGTCAGGATTTCACCCACCATCTTCTTCATCAAACCCAGCTGGTGCATTGTGTCTGATTTCCCCCAACCAGCGGAGACTTGGACTACAAAGAGAGTGAGGTGGCCGAAGCTCAATGCGGACAAGCTAGAGCTGACGGTGGTAGGATGGGGAAGCATCTTGAGCTCGGTGAGATTGAGGGCTGTGCTCTTTTTCTCAGTACAAGAATTCACCTGCCTCTTCTCCAAGAGATGTCCTGTTTGGTGACATCTTTGAACTCCCGCTTGCTCCCGGATCACCAAGTGAAACCTGGTGGCCAGCAACTGCCTTTTCTCATCTGTGTGTAATACAACCCTTGTGACCATGGGAACCTGGCAGTGAGTTATCGATGCAGTGAAAAGCCAAGGGGTTGGGCTACTAAGAGATACCATTCAGAAGTTTCAGCTGAAACAGGATGCAGATGTTCGCCTGGGATAGCTGCAGTGAGTGCAGTGTGCCAGTTCTCAAATGATTACACTGGTTACCTCCTGGCTTCTATGTGCAGTGGCTTGGCATTGATCTATAAAGCCTTGTAAGGCTAGGACCCTGACTAAGAAATCCTCTTCCTTCCCCACTGTGACATTTGAAGTCAGCTGAGGAACCATCCCCAAGATCTGAATAGCTAGAGGCAGGATCTTCCAAGGGGAGGAACTGTACTCTCCTGGTTAGGTCAACAGCTTGATCGCATTGATCTGAGACATATAGAGGACTACGGATGAAAAGCGCTATATAAGAGCGAGATTATAGTGTTCTGCCAGTCTCTTTATTTGCAGGCCTTTTGCTGGGGCAAAGCGAGTGGGAGTTTGTCATTTATGTTATGCGAGAGAGGAATTTTGTTTGGATTTTTTTCCCAGTGATCAATGTAATTTGTGCCCTGTCTCTTAAAAATTGATACCTGCCCCTAGTGGCCTGGCTACTGGACATGTGTAAGTTACTCTATATATATATATATGTATATTACGCAAATAAATATATGCATATGCCCCAGTACTAACTAGTGACCACATCCACGTGATTTGGTGTAGCCTGCAAATTCACAGACATCCCTAGACTGAGTTTAACTGTTTACAAGCTATTGTTGCTGTTCCTGCTGGACAAATATACAGTCTGTTACAAGGACTATGAGCTGCTACTACCTACTGTATGTTTACAACAATCTCGGATTTAAAAAATAAATAAAAAAATAAAAAACCAGCCAAACAAAGAAGTGTAACCCTGTAAAAGAGTTATAGGGGAAGGTGTCCATTTTCTGACAGAGGGGTTTGGTAACAGTGCAGGGGACAGAAATATAAGGAATAATTGTTTTTGGGCCTAGAACCAGGAAAACTACTTTTCCAAATTAATCCAGCGAGAGCCATGAATCCACAGTATTTCATATCACACTTCATAAAACTCCAGTCATAATCCATAAAACTGACATTATTAGATTAAAAACCTCAGTTCCTCCTATAAGGAGCTTGCTCATTAGACATGCTGTAGTTTTATAACCTTAAAGTTCCTACCCAATTACCATGATTAATACTGTGCTTTAATAAAAAAAAAAAAATCACCATGGGGGTTGGTACCATCTGTTTGTTATAATTGTGCATTTCAATATTGTCCAGCAAAAGAGAGGTGGACACTTAGTAAATACAAGTTAAGCACCAAGCTAAAGATGGTACAGTACAGAAGTAGGTAAGGAGAGGAAGCAACATACTGTTCTTGATTGTCGTGCATTGTAGGTATAAGCCTTTAAAATAGTGTAAAAGGAGTATTGGTTGTTATGCAGGATGTATATTGAACTATCATTCTTTACACGTCTGATGACAAAGGGACAATTGTTCCATCTGCACATAGGTAGAATAACATCTATATAGTGCTTTTCATCCATAGACCCCAAACAACTTTTCACAGGAGGCGAGTGTCATTATACCCATTTTACAGATAAGGAAACTCAGGCTCAGATAAGGAAAGTAACTTGCTCAAGGTCAACCAGCAGCCTAGTGGCAGAGCCAAGACTAGAAGCCAGATCGCCTGCAGTCCAGCTCAATGCTCTATCCCCTTAGGTTATTGGAGATATTTGCTCTTCCAGCTGTGAGATGAATTAGGTTGGTTGTTACGCTGGTGCTCTCTGGAGGACAGATGGAAGCTTCCCTCCAGAGCTTTTTCTTTCTCTGGGAGGAGAAAGTAAAACATGAAGAATTAAGAAGTTGTGTGGAGAAAGGGAGGATTAGATCAATGTGCTCTGGCAGCCAAAGCAAATACTGGTCTGAATCATGAGGATCCACTAACCCCAGGGTATCCTGGGCTTAAAGGATCAGAACTGCAGAAGACAGTTGCTACTCAGCTGACAAAGCTTCAGTCTTAGTGTTGGCCAGACACATCTGTCACATAACACAACCTCTTTCCAGAAGTGGCCAAGAAGCCAATCGTTAGGACAGCCATCAATCGTAGAGGTTGAAGAAATGACAGTTTCACTGATCACTTAATTGACTTCCAAGTAGAAGTTGTTGTTTTTGGCCAACCTCAGGATTAAATGGTATTTGTGCCCCCCGGGAAGGGTATAATATTAACCATTTATTGAATTTGTTCACTGATGCCTTTATGTTAATCAAATACCCAATTGTGATCCACAAGATTCAATTTGAGTAACTCAAGTGAAAAATTTGTCAGGTTCATAATTCCACCCACAGACCAAAAAATGCCAAACTTATATTATTTTTGAATCCCTTGATTTTTGAGGGCTGGTGGAAATAAGATATTTTTGCTTCTGACTTCCAAGCAATAAAGAGAGGTGAATCACTACCGAAAAAAATACATGTAACAGACCACCCAGTTGCTACTTATAAAGCTGTAAAGTGATCCTGTGTCAAACTGGCAAACCGGAGAATTATTTTCTTAATATTACCGCAATAGTGCAAGGAAAATCAAATAAAAAACAAGAACATGGTTTCCTAACAAAGTAGCTAGGTGAGAAATACATTAATGAATATTGGCTGATTAATATCCATTGAACTTAAAGCTAAACCACTCATGGATCTAGAGTGAGAACTGCATACATATTTGCTGCTTTGACGACTACATGTTACATCCCAGGAACTTACATGTGTATGTCATTCAGAACCAAGTGTGTTGTTTTTTACTAATTCTGAGTAATTATCCAACAAGGGCTGAGAGAGTAATTTTGTTTACCAAAAAGCAGTTAAGACTTTTGATATGTGCTGTAATTGGGCATGGCTCACCCCTTTAGGATTCTGTCGCACTGCTCCTTGAATGTGCTGTCAGCATTTTCAAGCATTGCAACTTGCAAATATGGACATAAAACTATGCCAATGTCAGAGACAAATAAATGATATGATTTTTTGTTTTAATGAGTAAAGTTAAATTATTTTTAATAGAACATCAGCTGAAAGGCCTCACACCAATAATATGTGTTTTATTAATGTTTCAATGGTGGAACAGGATTTTGGAGACCACCGGTGACTCTAGAATGTAGGGTCCCAATGGGAGTCTGAGTATGCAAAACAGGAGAACTTGTCTAGGAAAGAAAAAAGCCAAACTGGATGAGCACACTTGAGGATACTGCATAGGGAAAATCAGGGGACTAGTAGTAAGATATTCAGATAATTCTGAGAAGGTCTTATGGTGAAGATGCTGGATTGGTATTCAGAAGATCTGCTTTCTGTTCCTGATACAAACTGTCGGTGTGGCCTGGAGAAACCCTTAGTTGTCTTGTGCCTAAGTTTCCCGTCCGTAAAATGGAGATAATTCTCAATTTCTCCCATCCTTCGTCTTGTGTATTTTCTTTGTAAGCCCCTCAGGGCAGGGATAGTGTCTGTATAGGGTCTATTACAATGGGCCCCCATCTCAGTTGGAACCTCTAGATGCTGTGGAGTAAAGTTTAATAATAACAGTGACCTCTAGGTCATCAGTTCAAATCTAGCCCATCTCAATAGTGTCATTTTTCTCATCTGACGATGCTCAAGTATACATCTAACATGGTTGCACTCCTCACCACTGAATACACCTGCACAACTGGCCCTAACTGGAACCCTTGCTGACACTCTCGAGAGGAGGCTAAGGATCGAATGGGCCTTGAAAACCGAACCTCTTACCCCCATTATAATCCATCTCCATGAGGGTCATGTTGGCAGGGCAGTGTGCAGGAATCTTTAAAGGCAATACATACAAAATCACTAGATATTCCAATGTCTAGAGACAGGGTGGTAATACGATGCAACCTTGGACTTCCAGTCTCTAGAAAGCATGCTTTGACCCCCATGCAAATCATGCTCTAAAACAGCGAATAAACAATTCACAGGAAGGTAAAGCATGGCTGCATGAATAGAGAAACGTGCTTAAAAATAACACTCCCAATCAAAGTTATAACTTTCAGCCCAGCTGGGGGGATGGGGGAAATTCTCATTAGCTGATTTCAAGTCTGGAAAATCAGTGACTTTATTATGTCGGGGGCATAATTTTTCAATCCATTAAGTCAACTTTATAACCTTTATTTTTTTATGGGTAAGATGGTGGGGCTGCGGGTTTGTGTGTGTGTGTGTGTGGTAACCAAGGAACAGCTAGTTAATTAGCATAACTAGGGCTAAAACATGACTAACGGGACAAGAATCCAAATCAGTCTCAAAACTCAAACAGTTCTAAACAGGCATCATCTGCACTTTTTGTGGAGTCTGAGAAATTGTTTTATGCCGACACGCTCAGTCATTTATAATGTTTTCAGTTTTGAAGGACTGGCTGGGCATTTCAGCCAGGCAATTGGTCCCATGAAAACCCAGATGTGTCTCAATGGCAACTGTGTTGTGATTGGCTCCGTTTATCATGTTGTTATGCTGGCATTTGAGCAAAATTTTAATGTCAACTCTGTGTCTGGTGCGAGTTCGTGTCAGCAAGGCTGGATAGGTGGTGATTGATTCTTGTCCAGGAACATGGAACAATTAAAGATTTTCACTGCCGTAGGCTAAAAACCACGTTGTTCTGTGCTGGAGAGTGAAGCAGTGCACTTAATGGCATCTTCCAGTAGAGTTAGAGTCTGGATTGCGTTGCAATATCCTTTAAAGGTTAACGGGCCAAATCGGCAGCTCGTGTAAATGTGCGTGGCATCATTGACATCAGTGCAATGCCACACACAAGCTGAATGTCTGGCCCTCTTAACTCTTTCACTTTTATGGTGAGGGTATGATTATTGTCTCTAGTGATTGTTAGCGAGAGCACCAATTTGGATGCCTCTTGAGGCATATACATAGGAATTGCCAGAGTGGATCAGAGCCAAGGTCCATCTAGACCAGCATCTGGTACAAGAACACTGCAGTAACCGATGTAGGATTATCCGTCCCATATTTGCTCTCGTCCTGGTCCCTATCAGTCAGAAATTGGCATAAACCTGGAGCGTTTTCCAGAAAGGGGAGTTCTCCAGTGGGTTCTACAGATTGAAGTGTGATCTCGGCTATATCTATTGTGCAGATCCAGGTTGCGTCCTTTGTGTCTGATGGGTGGCTGCTGCTGTGATCATTTCCATTGTCCTCCTGTCTTCAACAGAACGGTGCTCACAGTCAGGCACTGCTGCTGTATGCCACTGTTCACCAACTCATGCCGTCAGCCGCGTCGTGCAGGGGTTTGTTACTGTAGGGTTCTGTACGCGTGCAACGTTGTTACGCTACCAAAATGAATGCCGTAAGTCTTCTGAGGTGGCTTGACGTGCCAGCTCCCTAGATGGCTCTTCGCGCCTTAGAAACCTGCTGTAGTGACCCTGTGGCATCAGGCTCCGGCTGCTTTATTATCTCAGGGAAGCAAAGGCTTTAACACCTGCAGAGAGAGAACAGCAGCAGACATAATGGCCTGCTCCAGTACTTCCATCTGAGGACCTAACCGTGCTTCTCAAACACCATTCGAAAGCCTCATGGCCCCCGAAGCCCTGCATACAAGAGCTGTGCATGCAAGAGGGAGGATTTTACTGCTTCTGATCACATACCGCATTTCCTAATAGGGCGCCCAGTCCCTCCTCCTCAACTGTGTGTCCAGAGCCCCGGAGAGCCGTGGTGCCCAAACTTTTCCTGTTGCTCCCGACTTCACCAGGAATGGATTCTGCACACACACAGCCACTCCGTTACTGCACGGTCGGTTCAGCAGAGGAGCTTGGGCTGACGGCAGAGCTGGAGTCAGAACTGAGGAGCTGGAGCTAGAGGCAGAGTCGGCCAGGAGATGGAGAGGGAATGAGGGCAGAGCTGGGCTGGGGACAGAGCAGGAGGCAGGGTGGAACTGCGACTGGGGGCAGAGCTGGGCAGGGGGCGGAGCTGCAACTGGGAGCGGAGTAGAGTTGTGGCTGGGGGCAGAGCGAGGTTGGGTGGCGCTCCCTTCCCACCCCACATGAGGGCTGGCCCAGGCTCCACCGTGTGCCCCCCTTCCTGCCCCCCGAACGTTTCTTAGCCCCACAGTTCGGGGACCGCTGCCAGAGTGGGTTGTCTGGGAAGTCGGGCTGTTAGTGATGGGGAGTGGCACACATGCATGTCTACCCTTGGCACTCCGTCAATGAACAAAGGTGAGCTCCATGTGCGAAGCGGGTTCCTCAGTCTATACCTGGTCTCACTCCGGCAAACTCCTATTCACTGCAAAGGGAATTAAGGGCTCATTTGCACATGCTGTTGCACCAGGTTAGAATATGGTGTAATTCTAAACAGAAGTAGTTAAACTAATAAAAAGTCTGTGTGGACACTCTTATTTTGGTTTAATCCAGGCCTGCTTCCGTTTAGCTTAAATTAATTAGGAACAGATTGAAGACAAACCACAGTAAGCCTCTAAAATAAGTGTGCACACAGGGGTTTGCACCAGTTTCATGGAACCCATGCAAGTTTCTGTATAGACAAGGTCTTAAGGATCTCAGGATTTGACCTGAGGGTTACATGTGTTTGTATTTTCATTTGTGATAAAACAGGGAAATTATTTCATTTTATTTCATTTCAAATTATTTAATCTTATTTCATGCTGCCCATCAACCCTTATCAATAGTTACCACTAAGCACAGGAAATAAGTGCAGTACCACAGAGATGCCACTGTTTGGTACTTGTTCACCTGGTGATTCATTCCAAATTGTAATCATCTAGTCTGACCTCCGGTATAGCACTGACGAGAGAACTTCCCCGAAATAATTCCTAGAGCAGATCGTTTTTGGAAAAAAATCTTGATTTAAAAATTGTCAGTAATGAAGAGTCCGCCAGTTCCAGTTAAAAATGTATATCCTGTTTTCCTTCTGAATTTGTCTAGCTTCAACTTCCAGCTGTTTGATCATGTTATACCTTTCCCCGCTAGATTGAAGATCCCATTTTTAAATATTTGTTCCCCATCTAGATACTTAAAGTATAACCAAGTCACACCTACCCTTCTCTTTTTTAAGCTTAATGGATGGAGCTAGAATGATGCTTACTGCTCAGTAGTGCGTAACAGAGCAAAATTCGGCCTTCACTGGCAGCTGTGCAACCCCAGTGACGTCCGGGGGTTTTCAGAGTGGGTAGCAATAATAATGATGAAGAAATTGTCCTGTGTGTTCAGTGGTGTGTGGAGTTCTAATGAAAGGCTCCAAATTTGGGTTTGTAATTCAGCCTGAGCAGAGATGTAGCTCCATCTTTTCTGTGGCTGACCCATGAAAATGGCAAAAAAGTGACATCATGTAACTTTAAGGCTGTAAAATAAAGCCATATGCTCTGAAGGCATGTGATTCATGACCACGGCTAAATGGACTGTGCCCAAGAAATAACTGCTTTATGCTCATTAAGGTTGGCTGGGGAACTGGGTGCAAGAAGGTGCCTTGGATTTGCAAATCATTGTAATGAGAAGAAAAAATATCCTGTGTCTCAAAAACCTGTCCCAATATATACAAATATTTATGCTCTTCCAAGAGCTTTGAAATGTTCCCACCTTTTCTGTTCTGCATTACACATGCAAAACATCCCCATAAATGGGTAATAAAAGCTCAAATAAAAAATACCTCTTAGAAAACACACATAGATATTTAAGGGCTGTTCTTTAATTAGAAGTGCCAAAGTTTTCCTCTAGGGTTTCTGAAACCTTGGTTTCACTGACAGGTGGGCGTAATCAGGAAGTAACCACACAGACAATCAAACATGGAACCAAACAACAGCATAGTCACAGAGGTGAGTAGGGAAATCAAGTCACCATGCACGGGAGATCCTTTTTCCCACTGAAAGTAATGGCAGAACTCACTTTGAGTGTCCGCGGGAGCATGTTCAGGCCTCTAGAGTGGTGGGTTTTTTTGCCATGTCTTTGGTAATCTCAGACAAGAGGAAGTTCAGCAGAAAAACGTGTGCAGGGCTGTGATAACACAGTATCCAGGGTTTTCGTGTCTCTGCCCCTGTGCTGCTATTGGGTGCAAGTAGATAGCTTCTGAGACAGGGCTGTGCTCACTGTTGTTTCAAGTACTTTACTGTGGTACACGCTCTGTATGGTATTACAGTATACCCTTTAGGGGTGTTTCTCCTGTGAGTGGTCACCCCAAGAAGAAAAAGTGGTTACTTACCAGTGATTGTAGTTCTTTGAGGCGGTTGCCTCTAGAGCTGTGGGGAAAGCCGGGGCTGTTGCAGGGGAAGTGGGTGCCTGAATGCCCCCTCATGTCACCAGACATTGAGTGTACGAGGTTATGTGAAGAAGTGCCATCCACGGCCACTCAGTTCCTCCTTCTCCGTGACTGTAGGTGGAGGAAACCCAGCCATTTCCTCGCTGTCTGACGTGCCAGACTCCTAGCTAACCCTTTCCAATAACATTCCTCAACACACAGGGACACTTTTTTATTGTGGTGTTTTTAGTGGTTTAGAGTAGCAGTAGGGTTGCAACTATCACTCAATGCCAAAGTGCACGTGGGTCTCCAGTTAAAATCAGCTCAGTGTACGGTCCCTCCACAGCCAGGAAATAGTGCCAGGGGAGCCTCCTTTGCAGTGCAGAAGCTACCGGGCACAAATGTTTATACATATTTTTAAAGTAATTTTTTTTTTTAAATGGATCCACTCAACATTTCCATGAGCTTGAGCAGGTGAAAGCCCCTTTGGCACAGGGCTGTCTGGCCCTGCCTTCAAGATCCACCGGTGACAGCAAGTGAAATGACGGTTGAGATTTGAGCTCTTCCCCAAAGGATGACCACAATGACCGCAGAGATTTCTCTACAGGTTGGCAGGGCGTGTTTGGACTCCCAGATACTTGGTTACAGTCGTACCATTCCAAACCAGTCACTGCAGCTGTAATTATCATTGTACCTAACCTTGTTTCAACAGAACAAGCCATTGTGCACATGGACGTTTCCTTTCCTCCTAAAGACAAATGCTGTTGTACTAAGGCTGGGACACAATCGCTTGGAAACCTGGCCAGGTGACACTTCTTCAGGGCATTCCCCTGCCTAAACTCACAACTACCCAGTACTTTCACTGTTTCCTACTTAGGTGGTCTTAATTATCAGTGGGAACCTGAGCTTCCTCAACTGGTTAACCATCGTGCCCAGCATTGCCTGTTTTGATGATACCTGCTTGGGATTCCTGTTCACTTCTAAAGAGGGATGTGTGAAGGACCAAGTGTTGAAGATACAAGCCAAACAGGCAGCAGGACAGAGGCTTCCTTTGAGATACGGTAGGTCGTTCCCGTGAGGAATAAAACCGTATCTATCTACCTTATCTCTTTTATTCCCAGCTCAGCCACTGGCCTGTTGGGTGAACTTGGGCAAGTCCCTTCACCGTTCTGTGCCTCAGTTTCTCTACCTGTAAAATAGGGATAATGATACTGACCTCCTTTTGGAAAGGGCTTTACATGAGCTAGGTCTTACTATTATGTGTGCAGGGGAAAGGAAGTATCTTTGTGTGACAATTCCCTCGTGGGATCATCCACAGTGAAGGGCCTCTGGATCTTAAAACTTAAGCCTCTGCTACTTACCCTAAAGAACCGTTCGCTCAGAGGCAGGAGCTGACTGATAGACTTCCATCCTCCAGCTACATAGGGGGAATGCTTATATGGTGTTAGTGCGGGTTATATTTGCTTATAGGAAAATAAGCCTCTAAAGCTAAAATTCTGATATCTTTGCGCCTGGTGGGTGGCACCTTGTTCCACTGACTTTAGTGAGAGTATTTTA
The DNA here is from genome assembly GCF_965152235.1 of Eretmochelys imbricata. Taxonomy (NCBI): domain Eukaryota; kingdom Metazoa; phylum Chordata; order Testudines; family Cheloniidae; genus Eretmochelys; species Eretmochelys imbricata. The sequence goes on along the minus strand of NC_135581.1, from coordinate 5,232,410 downwards.
AGGTACTACTCAGCATGAGGAAAAGCATCAGATGTATCAAAGTAAGCAATACATAGGTTGAAAACTTGCCTCCATTGAAGTCAGTAACAACACTCCCGTTGATGTCCATGGGACCAGAATTTCAGTGGTATTTTTTTAATGTTTAAACGTGGAAAACGTTTTTCACATGTATCACACTTGCAATTTTGCAGCATTTGCCACTGACACAATGGACATAATAACTCTGTCCAGTTGTCTTTAGACTATTCGGGAGTCGTCATTGTTCTAACATAAGCAGAATGTTTTGATTGTGGAATTAAATCAGTAATTTAATGTGGTGCCAAACAAAAGAAAAAAGGAGTGGGAGGGCATAAAATCCTCTCTCGCAAATTTTAAGGAGCGGGGCTATCGGACTTTGTCAAGAATGCTGGACTTGTTCGAGCATCAAGAACTTGGCTGTCAAATTGCCCTGGGCATATAGTTTGGCCTACGGGTATAGCATGAAAAAGTAAACAGAAGTTTTGTTAATATGAATAAAAAAGGAGCAATGAAGCATGTTGCTAATGTACACTGCTAAGATTTAAAAAAATAAAATCCTATCCCCAAAGAGAACTGACAGCACAGAGAGAAGGGGGATTTACTTACATGGGGCTGGGTAACAGATGTAGAGCTGTTTCTAGTATTTGTATAAACAATATGTAAGCAACAAATTGAACATAATATCAACATCAGTTACAGATGCTAGTTTTTAAATATACCAAACATCCATCGGAAAGACAAAAACATGTTTACAAAATAAAATGCCTGACTATAGTTCTTTCGGAGGAAGCCGGATCCACCTCAGATTATGCCATTTATTAAACAGAAGTGTTTAGTTTCAGTAATGCTAATTAAATTTCATTACACTTTCTATGTATTTACTAAAAGCGGCAAAGAGTCCTGTGGCACCTTATAGACTAACAGACATATTGGCGCATAAGCTTTCATGAGGGTGAACACCCACTTCGTCGGATGCATGTGTTTGTTTAGTCTGGGAATATTTTTGCATGCATCCGACGAAGTGGGCATTCACCCACGAAAGCTCATGCTCCAATACGTCTGTTAGTCTATAAGGTGCCACAGGACTCTTTGCCGCTTTTACAGATCCAGACTAACACGGCTACCCCTCTGATACTATGTATTTATTTTAAATACTTTACTAGAAGAAATCTCTTTAGTTGCAGCATTTCAATGCCAAGTAGTTTTCTGGCAGGGCTGGTAAATCCAGTGATCGGAGTGATGCTAGAGATCTCCTGTTGAGCTGTGTTTTTCAGTCACTCTGAGTAAACCTATGCCTGACTTGTTGGAGAAGAAACAGAATAATGGTTCTTTAATTTACCAATCTGTGAATCATTTTGAGAATGAGAGAGATCCTCTTGTGACTCAGCTTCCCAAATTTACTCCCAAGAAATTCTCTGACAGGTCCCCACAGACGGCCAGTTAAGGGTTACTTAGAAGAACCTCCCATACTTGCTATAAACTTGGGTTCAGTCCCAGCTTAAATCCATCCCTGTTCCAGAAAGCACTCATGCACGTGCTGAATAACAATGGGTTGCTGAGTCGGTGCCTTGGTCAGGAGGGCCATGTAGCAAAAGTCCTAGAGGACCATTAATCCCAAGAGTCAGAAGAATGGAGGGTGTGGCATTTTATGCCCCTTTTGTTCGTGTGAAAGTTTTTGTAAAAGAGCCTGTCACATGGGACCAGATACTCAAGGCACCAACTCCTGTTGATTTCAGTGAGACGTAGGTGCCTAAGTACCTCTAAGGATCTGCGCCTTGGTGTCTGAGGGCCTGATCCAAATCTCACTGAAGTCAATGGCAAGATTCCCATTGTTGGGCTGCAAAGCAGACTCTGCACCTCTTCCGCCAGTTTCACTCCTTTCTGTTGCCGTTATCCACATGTATTTAACTGTAACTGCAGTTAAAGGTCATATTGGTGCAACTCGGAGGGCATGGTTATGATGTACACAGTGCTGTAGGTGTCCATGGTGCTTTATAGCCATGCAAGAAGTGATGACCTGTGGCCCCAACGAGCGGACTGTCAAAGAGCCAGATCCTGCAAACCCTCACTCACCAGTTAGTGGCAGACGAATCCAAGAAGCAGGGATATGCAGAATCAGGCCCATGTTTAGACATCATCCAGACAAATGGTGACCTGGGGAGCACCGACATTCACAATAAACTTTGCAGTCATTGGTGTTCGTATCTGATTATTTTTTTTCCTTACAGGCTAGAAGTCTCAGGCCATCTGATCACAGAGGCAGCCCGGCTGCGATGCAGGGGGCTGGGGTAGATAACCCACCCGAATCAAGTGATTCTCCAAAAATATTCCCAGACTAAGCAATTATTCATACTATATGAGAGGTTTAAATAACCATCCCGCTCCTGCAGAGATAGGAGGAAAGCTACATGCATTTGCTTTGAGTCTTCTCCTTTGACTGTCCACATTAAATTAAAAACAATCATAAGCACAAAAAACCCTTTAGAGGCTGCCTTAGCTTATTTGTCTGATTGTGATAACGTTAGATTCTCAGTAGACTGAAAAACCACATTTTATCCAGTACAACACCAGTCTCATTTGCAAGGTCCTTCCTGCAAGCCATTTCCCAAAGCACTTCCCAATGTAAAATAATGGAAGTTGAAATAATAAGTGGTAGCCAAAGGAAAGAGAAGTGTACAGAGGCACTAGCCAGGAAAGAGATGAGAATCAAAGAGAGGAGTTGTGTCAGTGGCAGGAAGATGCAGAAAAGCAAATTCCAGGGGTAAGAGCTTCAGAGGAGTGGTCTCTCTTCCACCATCGGTGAAGAAGGACAAAGAAACGGCTGGTGTTAGGATCCATGATGAGGAATAGAGAGAGTTTAAAATCAGCTGGAGAGAGTCAATGGAAAGTCTTAATAACAAGGAGGGCAATTCTGAACAATGTCTAAATGCCTGCTGTGGGTTTTTTTGCTACACTAAAACTGTTATTACTCTAACATTTTAGACATTTTTCTTTTCAGCCCCTTCTCAGACTATTTAGAGAAAGGCAGATCTTTGGAGAGAGATTACATGGCCTACCAGTGAGGATTTGTTTGATTACGTATAAGAATTCATCCACTTTAGCTTGAAAGGGAGCTGACACCAACTGTTAGCAGCCCTCTGAAATTGCCTGTCAGGTGACATGAAAGGATTGTAGGGGAAAAAAAGTCTTCTCAGAAGCAGGGTCTGAACTGATCATGAGGAACTTCAGACGGTGAAGTCACTTCCTTTCTGGTTCTGTTTGTGTTCTAACCAGGCTGCTACGTCCGCAAAGCGGTGAACGTCTCATTTGGACTCCTGATCACCTATCTCAGTATACCTGTCATTCTCAACCTGCTTAATTCCAGACAAGTCATGAACACCTCATTCAACCCGCTCAGGATAGTAAACACATACGGCGCTTTTGGAAGGTACTAATCATTTGAATAGACCCACAGCACACCTATTCTGTTCTATTCTCCTATCAACATCATGAAATATAGTCAATTAGCCAGTCTTTGTGTCTTATAATCATTATTTTTTAATCCTTCTGGTAGTTGATAGGTTCAGAGTAGCTGTTCATTGGGGATGGGGGGGGAAAGGGAGTGCTTGAAAAGGATCACAAAATCCTCTCCTACTGTATTATAATTTATTTGACTATAGTTTTGCTTTAAATTTATAACTGTTCTTATGGGGCACAATATATTAGATATAAAAACATTATGATAATATGCATAGAAGGTAGAGAGTCATATGGGTCATATTTAGAGTGATTTTTTTTCTCTGTATCGTGTGTGTGTTCGTGTTCCTTCCTTCTTCCCTCCCTCTAGCTGGGAAAATCTCCTCCGTGAACCTGCCTTGCCTTTCTGCTCTGGCAGAAGAAAAGTCATAAGGATGCCCTGAAAAAGAGCCTTCTGCATGATAGCATGCAGGGTTCTGCATTAGGCCGTTGGGCCACGTTATTGTGGCCATACTAGCTATCTCTGCAAGTATCCACACAGGCTAAATACTTACCACTGCTTTCAACCGCATAGAACTTGTTCCTCTAGCTATCAGTTGGAAACTGGCTGGTTTTGCAGTAACACCAGTGGGGTAGGGAAGGAGAAGACCCTCAATATAGCATGTGCAATCTGTTGTTGTTGCTTTGGTATTCCGACAACATGGAGGGGCCGATTGATAATGAGGGCCCACTGTGCTAGGCTAGAGTAATAGACATTCCCTGCTTTGAAGACCTTGTAATCTGAACAGACAAGATAGAGAAAGGGGAGAGGAAAGGGGTATAAAATAGAAGCAGAGTTATTGTTTTACAAACAACATGTTAGTTCCACAGTTTTTGTGCTTGTAGCCAGCTCGGGCTGACGTGGGAGAGAGTCTGTTTAGGTTCCCGCAGCACACCCATTGTGGAATCTGAGTGCTTGCTAGTTCCTCTTGATCAGTTATGGAGCTGTTTAGAATTTAATCTGTATCTCTTGAGGACGTTGCAGGGAGGAAGTAGAACTGGAGGACCGGGAGTTCGATCATCCTACCAGTTGTGTGCGCAATTCCTACTGAAGTCAATATGAGCTGTAGACAGGCAGCTGATGGAAGGACTGGGCCCAAGCCTTTTAATCCAGTTGGAGAGTCTGAGGTAATCCTGATGAAGCTGGCCAGTCTTCCATAGTTAGACCTCTGCTTCTGCCAGCCGCAGGCCCACACTGTGCTGACCATATGTTCTCTAGAGCAGGGTTTCTCAACCCGTGGGTCGGGACCCAAAACTGGGTGGCCAGAATGTTTCAAAGGGCCGCATGATAGCTCCTGTCCCACGGGATTAGCTGGGCTCATCTCCCTGCTCCAGGTACTTCAACCTCTGGGGTCCCAGCACCACTCAGATTGGGCCCAGCCATCATGATAATGGGAGTCCGGGTAGGCCAGATTTTAGTGAGTGGTACTGCAACCCCATGAGCCAGGTCACAGCTCCACTCACACAGATTTGGTCCAGTCAGGGAGGCGAGAGGTTGCAACGCCCGGGGCGGAGAGCCAAGCCCAGCTAGCCCCACAGCACAGGAGCTGCAGGAGCCACTACTGTGTAGGGTGACCAGACAGCAAGTGTGAAAAATCGGGCCAGGTTTGGGGGGTAATAGGAGCCCATATAAAAAAAGCCCCAAATATCGGGACTGCCCCTATAAAATTGGGACATCTGGTCACCCTCCCACTGTGGGGTGAGTGCCGGGCAGGATCCAACTGAAACCACCCCAGGGCCTCCACCCCCAGATTATGTTCTGGGTCGTGACAGGTCATAAACGTTTACAAATAGGTCTTGAGCCCAAAAAGGTTGAGAACCGCTGCTCTAGAGGCCTGAGGCAAAGGCTGGAAACGGCTCCTATTGATTTCAGTGGGTTGTGGATCGTACCCCAGAAAATAGCCAGCTGTTATCAAAGGGGCATTATAAAAAGAGGGATCTGATTGGCTGCAGAAGATTCTGGCTGAGCAGGTACCCAGTGTAACTACCCAGGTGTGTTAGGTCCTTGTTACAAAAATGTAACCTTTGTAAAAGCCATGTCACTCTGTGAGCAGTAGTGTTACGCAGCATGCCCATAGTCACACTGGGCTTTGAAATGATCTTTTACCCACCTTTCAAACAAGCCGACATTTCTGTTCAACCTCTGCAGAAAGGGAAGCTTTGAACAAACACGATAAAAAACAAACCTCCGCACTTTAAAACATAGCAGTGTTTTGTGTGACACGTGAAAGCCCTGTTTTGGAGGAGAGTTGGAGGGGGCAGGGTAGGAGTGGTGAGAACAAAATTGTTTTAATCCCTGCATCTCTTAGAGTGGTGGAGCCTTGGAGTTATGGGAGTTTGTTGTATTTGGGTTCTTGTTTCTCTTTTTCCTCTTCAGTCTAAGGTTTTTGTTTCAACAGTTACAGAACCGAAAGAGCGTGTGATGAAATGCTGCTGTAATATGTTTGTAATTCCAGCCTATGTAAACCAATAAAAAGAGGATTGCAGCTCATAATGAATATACGATTATGTGAAACTTGACATATTTTGAAGCACACAGTAGGAACCAACTCTTATTAGTAATTTGGTGTCCCTGATTTACAGTGTGTTTCTAACCATTGGGCAGCTAGCCACGGCTCATAACTCAGCCGAAGATATAGTATGGAACTTGGCTGAAGAGTCCAGAAATCTATTAAATGCAGGTAACAATTATACGTTGAGATGAATGGCAGTCCATTAGTTGCAAGCGTCTATCACTGGAAATAAGCAAAGGGGGAGGGAATTGCTAGTCTGCGCTTTCAGTTTCTTGGGTTGGTGGCGGAAGGACCAAGAGAGGACGGAATTAGGGGACGGGGATTGGACCAGTTGGATAGATAGAATGATGCTGTTATGCAGAAACCATGGCAAACAGAGTGCTCCATTGTAGAGAAGCATCACTGACAGATCTTTGAAAAAAAGCCCTTACGGAACGGATTTCAACATGGGCGTCTCGCTGTAGGCCTCCTTTTGTGGCATGGTGCTTGCGCTCTGCATTGTCGATTGCCTTGCTGTTTGGAGGCTGGCAAATCATGAGACTTAGGTCTGTGTGTGACCTGCCATAAGGCTGGGGTGGTTTTTATATGTCTAATTAGGTACAGCCAGCTTGTTTTCCTTTTCTGTTTCTCTTGGCTTCAATTGTGACGGCTCACACGCCGCCCTCCCCTGCTCGGCTGCTGAGCAATGGCTCCATGAGACTTCTCCTCCAGCTGAGATGGCGAAACGTTTGGGCACTTTCAGACAGTTGTTAATGGTGCCCCAGGAGTAATCTGCTAGGGGGTGCTCCAGATGGGGTGGGTTGTGTATGCCAGTTGGCTGCCACATTCTAGAGCAGACATAACCAAGTAACCTGGACGCGCTGGACGTGTATCCTGCCCGTTGCCACAGCCGAGGTGCAGACTGGAACTCTAATGCTCCATGACCAGCAGCTCTGCTAAGTGAACCTGTAGGAAGCCAGCCCGGTAAGGGCTGTGCTGAGCTCGTCCCAGCCGGAAGCCCCTCTGCTGATCCTGCAGATGGAGTCACATGCAATTGCACTTGCAAATACCAGAGTCGGGAGGTGCCATCAGGGCATCCACACATGCAGATTACATGCATGCATTTTTGCACCTGGGTCATTATGCAAATCTGAGTTAGGATGGATCACTTCTGTGAGTGACCTGATCTCTACTGTCCCACACGAGTCGTGCGGTCACACAGCTAAGCCTTGCACACCACGGGGTGTGCTGTCATTAGACTGTCAGAATGGCTGAGATAAAGGGATGTGCTGGAAACCAAGTAGGGGGAGAGGCTGATCTCGTGGTTAGGACACCGAGAGACCTGGATTGAATTCCCTGCTCTGCCTTGTGTGACCTTGGGCAAGTCTCTTAGTCTCTGTGTGCCTCAACTCCCCAGCCATGGAATGGGGATAGTAGCACTGCCCTACATCACCAGGGCCTGGTGAGGATAAACACATTGAAGATGGTGTGGTGCTCAGGTGCTGTGGTAAAGGGGGTCCATAGAAGTACCTGACATAGATTGGTGCTCAGCAGCTTGTCAGAATCAAAATGTTAAGCTGCTACCACACTTCACCTTAGCCGAAAAGCCAAAGGCAGGTTAAAAGAAATTTTAGCCTAATGGGGCAGTTCCTTGCTGACTGTCAGTATTTAGCATTTGGCACAGCCTGAGAAAATAACAATGCAATGATTATTTCCCCTAGCATTACTAAGGAACGAACTGAGATCATCTTCCAAGGTACGTCCAGCCTGGACCCCAATGATCCCATGGCGGTTTGGGAGGAGTACGAGTTTAAATGTAAGCCTGGGGATTTGAAGAGGAGGCCGTGCCTGATAACACCATACCACTATCGTCTGGACTGGCTCATGTGGTTTGCTGCATTCCAGGTATGTACCTTATATGCACTGAGGTTTGTGTGTTCTCTGGCCCAGAAAGAACAACGGAAGGCCAGGAAACAAGCAACATAAAACTGCTGTACCCCTTGAGTAGACCACTACATCAACAAATGTTTGTTCTCCTGTTTGTTTCAGCTGTTGTTGTAGTTGGTGGTGGTTAAACTATAGAAATAGGCTAACACCTTGCTCTTATAATGAGACCCTTTCAGCTGAGGATCTCAAAGTAGCAATATTCCTGTGCATATAGAGTAGTTATCTCCACTTTATAGATGGGGAAACTGAGGTACATAGTGGATGCGTGATTCTGCCAAGCTCACAGAGGGAATTAGTGGCAGAGCCAAGGATGGGACCTAGCACTTCTGTCTCTCTGTCCACTGTGCTAAACAACAGAACACGTTTAAATAACAAGACTGGATCGAGGTACCTGTTTGTGTTTTCTAATGGCTTGCAAACAGAGGGAGACTGTCCAGTTCTAATAAATAATTTGCTTGTCAATAGAGATAACATGGGCCAATTCAGTAACACAGTGGGCTTGGAGTCAGAGGTACTAGGTTCTAACCACATCTCTGCCACTGACTCAGAGTGTGGGCTTGGAGAAGTCGCTTAACCTCTGTGCACCGCATTTTCCCCCATCCGTACAGTGGTGATAATCATACCTGTCCACACTTGTAAAGTGCTCTGAGGAAGAGCAAAAAGCCCAATTTTACTGGTAAATTATTTTTTATTTCCATTAGATTTCATTTTGAAAATACTCTCCCTCCATTTTTGATAATTGTGAGGGTAACATTACATCATATTTTGCCTTTTCATCCCAAAGAACCTCCAAATATTTTTACAGATAGTATGCTTACAGAGATCACTTCTCCCATCACTGAAATGCACCCACCTCTGGGGTGGAACACCCACAGCTCACAAGAACGCTTCACAGCACTTTAGGACAGTGAAGAAGGATGCTTTATTAGTTGGAACTGCAGGGGGAATTTAGGTAGGTAGAATGAGATTGCCCAGTTTGAAGCTTTGTCAGAACAAATGGTCTCTGCTCCTAGGAAAAACATGATAGGGTCTTAATTACCTGAATAGGTGAGCACTTCAGTGTTTACAAAGAATATACAGTATCTACTGTGGATTTATTGCACATTCACAGGGGAGAAAAAATATGTGAAGCCCTAGTTTGAATTTCTATTTAAAAATAGCTTTCCAGCTTGTTTCTCGCAAATTAGAATAAATTAGCAACACATGCTGCTAAAGTCACTCAATAGTTGTTTTTGTGACCAGGAGGAGAGGTACCTCCAACCAAAATATTGTGCGTCCATCCCTCAAGGAATGTATGTACATGTCAATAAAGGATCACTTTTTAAAATTAAATGGCAAAAATGAATGCGGTTGAATAGGGTTTAAGCTCAGTGGTGAATATGGCTCAGTTTTAGATAAAAAAATGTTATTTCTCAGAAATAATAATTGTAAAAACACTTTGAATTTATATAGATAGTGATTTCCCCCCAAAGATTTCCCAGTACGGTACAAAGGTTGGCAAGTGTCATTATGCTTACGATAAAAATGGGGAAACTGAGGCACAAAAAGGTTACATGATTTGCCCAAGTTCACACAATGAGTCAGTGGAAGTCAGGTCTAGAACCAAGTTTTACCATCCTGAGTTACCTGCTGTAACTGGTAAATTCTAGTGCCTC